>NC_058122.1:6299166-6655000 GCF_914725855.1 Thunnus albacares | reverse complement strand
TTGCTGGTAACACATTGTCCAGAATTGTCTTTATCCTTTAAACAAAGTGATGCAACACTCCTCAGAATGGGTAAAACTACTGTGGAAAAAAATAATTTCCTCTTTTAGGATGTTGTTCAATTATTGGAGACTCACAGGCTGGAAATGACTCAGAATGTCAAACAAAGATTAGAGGAAAAAAAGATGACTTTTGCCTGACCTCAAGGTTGGGACAGCTCATCTATATAATACTAGTGTTTTTGCTTTGTTTTTTACAGAACATTCATTTGGCAGAGGCATTTCTGGAGTAAATTGGGTTACAGTGTCCCACTCAAGGACACGTTGACATGAGGACACAAGGCGGCTGGTATTGAACCACCAACAAAACCCTGTTCTATCACTGCAGCCACACATTTATGCGCACATTTATGAATTTTTTTTGTCGACTGAAGTGTTGCTACTTCTAACAAGTAGATGGTGTAGCAGAGCATCTATGTGAAAGCCAAGTGATTTGATTTAAAAATTGAGTCATTTTTGAAGAAAATCCATTCACTTTCAACAGTTTCTAAGGTTTTCTCAAATCCACCAATTCAACTGAATTGAATGAGAGCAGAAGGAGGCCTGCTGACACTCAGGGCTCTTGGCTTTCACTGAAGTCACATTTTTATATTGTGAAGTTTTTATTTCTTAAAAGTGAAGGCATCCTCCATGTTTCAGTTCAGAGGCTGTGTGCGTACACTTGAACATACCGTGCTGTTTAGAGAAGACTTTCTTCTGCCTCTGGAGTCTTCGGCCTCTCTCTATTATTGGGTTGAAGAAAGTCACCTGAAACAAAAACAGTGTGTTAAAGCAACAAACTGCAGCTGCAGTAAGTGTATATCTAAGATAAAAAAAAGACCTACTGGGTCTTTGTCGTATCTGTGTGTGTCAGTTTGTCTGCACACAAACTGACACACACAGATATCCAAGCAGCTGTGTAGGCTGATATTTATTAGATTTTATATGCACCAGGCTGTGAATGACTATCAAGCAACACTACAACAAATATAATAAAAATGTCACATGCCATATTTATATGGCTGATAAATGCAGGTCGTGTTATATGACTTGTCTCTGTGTGTGTGTGTGCGTGTGTGTGTGTGTGTGTGTGTCCTGTACCTCAGCCAGCAGTAGCCCCTGTGGCTCCAGTTCCAGCTGGACTCGGTGTCTTTGGTTGTCCAGGAACTCTTCCAGCTTCAGGTACTTCAGAGCGCACAGGGAGCGGTAATCTCTCCAGTACACCGCTATCTCCATCTCCCTGGACTAATCATAAAAAAATAACACACAAAGGATGTAAATATGAAGAATGATTGATCTCTGGTCACTATTTTTCTAGATTTGAAAACTCTAAGTTTGCAATTTGGTTTCAGGATTACAGTTCCAGACACAGACTCTAAGCTAGAAGACCCTCTTGTTATTATAGCTACTGTATATCGAGGGCGTATTATTGTCAGTTTTTACTTTACCTTTTTACCTTAAAAAAATATGAATTTAGTCAATAACCATTTGCAACTCAAGCAGCACAGAGTTAAAAGTTATAATCCTCATGAAATCAACCATCATTTTTATACTGTTTATTCTGCAGTTTTTCAGCATTGGTCATTCAATGTATTTACATCCTGTAATTACTTCTCTATATACTGTGGGTATAGAGAGGTTTACAGTAGTTTCTGATTGTTAGTGACGGGGTCTGCCATTTCTGCGTGGGATTCAAACTGCCTGTTACTGTGTGTATTTTATTTCACTGATATCAGCCTTACTGTTCACCCTCATATAGCTGCATCAGAGCTGTATTAAGTTACTGCTAATGCAAAGTAAACACTACTGCTGCTGCTTCACATTAAACTGACAAAACACATGGTGGATTGTATTGTGAAGCAGTCACAGGAAACACAATGCATTTGTTACTGGTTAGCGCTGACAGTGATCGTTCATCAATAAATAGTATACAAGATAAGACAAAGGTTATTTTCTGCATTTTTTGACAGTGGATCGGTTTTAAATATTGCAGGGACTAACGGAACAAGAACGAGCCGGAAACGTACATGCTCTGTGTGAAGCATGACATTAGATCGCTCATAACATGATGGAAAAAGGTAGCTTCTCAAAGAGTGTTGGCTGCCCCCAGGATTCTGGGAACTGTAGTATTAAACTGCACTCACTGCTACCAAAAGTAACCACAGGTGTTGCTAAATCAACCCGGACTGAAATCTTAAGATCACAACTTCAGCCACTTCCCATATTTTTACACATTTGCAGGGCCTATGGTGCATAATCCTTTGCAAAACGTAATGTAACATGCTGAGTGTGCTGTGTCTTACTCTCTCCAGCTCCACAGTGAAGCTCTGGTCCCAGGCCTGCTCTCCAACTGTTCTCCAAACTGTCTGACCCATCACCGTGTTCTCCAGCTTCAGCACCGCACTCACTTCAGCTGTTATACACACAAACACAGAGGCATTGCTTTTTCCAGTAAACACACTATTTTCAATTTTACCATGAAAGAGAGATGGATGAGGGAGAGGAAACAGGGATTTTTAAAAATCCTATAGACAGTTGAGATCTGAATTGTCCAAAAGGGTTCAACTTAATATCAGGAATGTGCTCCTTTATGCTTAAAGGTTCATGTTAGGTGAATAAAACTTCTGTTCAAAATAAGAAGGGAAGCACTTACAGGAGAGCTCATCGTTCTTGCCAGGGATCTTAAGGCTCATGCTGCTGCTGCTGCGGCTGTAGAGGCCACTCAATTTGAAGGAGGAGCGTCCGTCTCCTGCAGAGTAAGAGGGTAGAACCATCGGGGTCCCTCTGTTTCGCCCTGGGACGACCTCCAGCAGGCCCACACAGCCCAGAAGACGCACCTCAAGAGTACCTGGAGAGAGACAAAAAAGTCATTATTTAAAATTAACTTGATTTATAAAAATCAGTGCTTGAAAATTGTCCCCTTTGAAAAGATAACACAAACTAGAAATCAAAACCAAACATCTAATTTAATTCAATATTCTAGGTAATAAAACGACTGTGATCAAAACAGAGACTGTGTCTTCTATGTCTACCTGTGAGTGGCGACGGTTTGCTCAGAGTGCTGTACTGGTTATGGACGTAGGGTGTGCTGTGGCGGGAGCTGAAAGCCGAGGAGGACGCCAACACCAGCTCCTCTTTGATGAGGCAGACCTTGGGATGATCCTCGGGGAGCTCCAGCAGCCTCTGCTCCAGAGAGCACTTGAGCAGGTCCAGACGTTGGGATGACTCGCTCAGACCACACTGTGCCTGCAGATCACAGAGTGCAACATTTCACAGGACTGTCAGAGTTCACAAGCTTCTTTGCACCAGTCTCATCCCCAAACAGCCAAGTGGAGACAGAAGATCATTATAGATAGTATTTCTCCTGGGCGTTTTTTATTTATTCTTCCATATAAAATTTATTTCTCTTGGTGGTATGTTGTTGTAGAACCAATACTAAAAGTGACAATAAAAATATAATCCAGAATAATCCAGAAAAAATGAATGATGTGTGGTATGTAAATATATACACACTTTAACATATAAATAGATTGTTAAAGTGGGAACAATGGGGAAAAATAATGAAAAACATCTATGTTTTTTTACTTACACACCAAGAATTGATGGCTTCTGAATTGATAACTTAAAGGAAGTTGTACGTGTTTGGAAATATAATTATTTGTTTTCTTGCTAAGAGTTAGAAGAGATTTATCATTTTCATGTCTGAATAAATATAAAGCTACAGCCAGCAGCTTATGGTATCATTATCAAAATGTAAATAATATAACATTAGAAATTGATGAAAGAAAGTATGTAATTTATGTACTTCAATCACACATAACATTTTACAAGCATTTATCAGAGCACAGCTGGTACTACACTGGAACAGGTGATGATGTTTTAATCCAAGTCATCTCCTCTCTGTTCTCTCACCTCAGCTATGGCCTTTTTGTCTTGGACCTTTCCTGCACCCAGCAGTCGCAGCATGTTCTTGGCGCCCTCAGCCATGGCGTGCTCCACGCGGTAGTGATGCCACAGCTCCTCCACACGCAGCTCCACCCCACACATGTCAGGCTTACCTAGGACACAGTGTCAGGTTTAGTAAACAACATATGAACAACAGGGGTGCACAGCAACATGCAGAGATGACATAAGTTACATATATGTGACTGTGTGGCACAGTAAGAGATTTCATTTTAACTGTCAAGTGTTTATTACATGTTTTTTTGTTGAGAGGAAAATTAACTGGGTAGAATACAAATAAACTCTTTTTTACATGAGTGTGTGTGTGAGAGTCCTGTGCAGGGGAATACCAGGGGAAGTGCTACTAGCTCAAATATTTACTCTTAAACCTGCAATAACTGATTTTACGGCCACTTGGGGATAACGAAAATAAGCTGTAAGCACGACACTGACATATTAACATATGTTGAGTTGATAGAAAGAACGTGTTAGCAATCAGTTTCCTGTTTACACATCCAGCAACATTAGCCTCTATTTGTAGCCTTGTTTTTTAGCCACCTGATAATATCAAGTTCAATATTCACTCTCCTTTTAGCTCCAAAGATAGCGTACAGTGTGTGAAGTGTACAGTGGGTTTTTATTAGAACTTTTTTGTTTATTTGTTTATTTTAGGTTAGCATTTGTAACATATTGTACCAGAGTTAGCTTAAAGAAACTCAAACAGCTGCAAATGACATGGGTGAGAGCAGTGAGAGTGAACTAAACTGCTGAAAGATGCTAAAATGCTCTGTGCTACCAACATCTTAATATACAAGTATTCATACAATCCATTTCTAAAGTTAAAAATTTGATTATAGCTGCTTTAAAGCACATAATAGCTAAAGGAGCATGTGGAGGAAAATAAAGGCAAACAGGGAGAAAACAGACTCCCATTAGAGACATGAATGTGCCTTAATCAGTCAGTTTTTTGTCCTTTCCAGGATCACTGTTGCTCTTTCAGTGGCTCTGAGCTTTGTTTTTTCTTCCCTGCTTATTCTCTCTTTCATCTCTGACTCCTTCCTTCCGTCCACTTCACTCTGTCGTCATCTCTGACTCAGTCCTTTCATTCTCACTCACTTCCTGGCTCCCCGCATCTGTCCTGCCTCTTCTCTAACCTCTGCTAAATGAGGCATGGCTTTTAGTTGTTGGGCAACATCAAGGGGATGCAGGAACATCAATAAGGCTCTAACCTGAGAGAGTGAGAGGGCTGTAATGGACAATGTGTGCGTATGTGTGTGTGTGTTCAACTGGAAGACTGTACACTGTGAAGTTCTGAAGCTAGAATTGATCCATTACCACCTGCATCATAAAATATGCAGTGTTTATAAGTCGAAAGACTGATAGGTGGGATGAAAAGGAATTGAAAGATGAGTGGGGATAAAAAATAAAATCATGATGAACAGTACATTGGTGGTCCTCAGACTGCTCTGTGGCCTGCATGGCCTTTCGGATCTGCATGCGGATGATGTCGATCTTGGTCTTGCTGTCCTGCAGCATCTGCTGAGCCGTCTGGAGAAGCTTCTTGTCCTGTGGAAGGACATAAAAATAAGAGGAGATCAGGAAGAGAGTTTAAAGGAACACAGACTGAAGAAAACCTGTTTAGAATATTTGCAAATATATGGTGTAACGTTGCCTCTCTTTTCAACCAAAAAAAGTGAAATAAATTTCAGTACAGAATCTGCAATGCATAGTGAAGTGAATGGAGTAAATCAGAGTTTCAGTTAAATACCTTGGTAGATCCATTGGCATAGATGGGAATCATGTTCTCTGCCCCCTGCTTGACCTTCAGCTCAATGTTTAGCTGTCGCTCCAAAGCTGCTATCCGGTGCTGATTGGGAGACGGCCGATTGAGTGACCCCGGAGACTTGGGGTCATCTAGGCAAGAAAAGTGGTTGGATGGTAAGAAGTCAGGTTACTCAGTATCCCAAAAATAATGTTTCAATCAGCTGATTCAATGTCATCATTGTCATCTGGCAGCACAAAGTTAAAGACCAAACCAGGGATTTTACATGTTTTAGCCTATTAACTACTATTCTTGTCTACTGCCAAAGCATACAATAGGTGTTAAGATTGATTTCCTGCCTTTAAGGAAGCCAATGGTTTGACTTTATGCCACTTGCTTGAGATATGTAACCCATCACAGTGAACATTTCATCCAATTTTTAACCATCCTTCCTCGTGGCCTGTTTGTTGGTCGGTCCACTACTTTGATCCAGACTGAAATATCTCAACAACTACATTGGCATTTGTGGTTTTGCATGACATGTCTAAACAACAAGATAGATTTCCATGAAATTTGGTACAGACATTTATGTTCCCTGGAGGATGAATTGTAACAACTTTGGTGATCCCCTGACTTTTCATCCATCATCATCAGGTCAAAATTTATTCAATTAGTCCAATACATTGGGGTATATTCAAATACTTGCAAAACTAATGACAATCCCATCAGCCTCAGCTGTACTTTGTGTTCAGGGCTAATGTACAAATGTTAGCATGCTAACACGCTAAACTAAGTTGGTGAAAATGGTTAACATTATACCTACTAAATATCAGCATGTTAGCATCATCACTGTGCGCATGTTAGCATGCTGTTGTTAGCATTCAGCTCAAAACACCAGTGTGTGTTAGTACAGTCTCACAGAGCTGCTAGCATGGTGCTGTTACTCTTGTTTAAGTTGAATAAAGTCTCAGATGGAGATGTGCATACAAGAATGAACACATCAGTTGAGAGTTTCAAGACAGTCCCTGCTCATAAAAGCAAGTCATAAATAAGTTAGTGTGCCTATAGGTTCACTTGGAAGGATGAATTTTCTAAAGCAGGTTTTCAGCCTGCATGTTCTCCAGTGAACTGAAACCAACTTCTGCCTACAAGGTAGAAAGTCAACTAAAAACATTTTATATTATATATATATATACTTTGGAAACAGTCATCACTGATGTATAGCATGTGATAAGATAAAACAGGCAAAACTCATTTTTTTAGAATAAACTATAAATAGATAACCTAATACTGGAAACATGTATGTAATGACAAAAGTTTTTTAACTATGTTGTAACTGCATTAAAAAGAACAACTGGCATATCCCACAGAGGCACAGAACCACGTCTCAATGGCAGATACTGTACCTTTGTTGTCATCGTGGCCCTTGACCACAATGTGTGCGTCCAGCTCCTGCAGCTGAGAGTGGAGGTACTCCAGCTTACGCTTGGAACTACGAAGCTGTGACTCCACCTGCTGTGCGTTCCTCTTGTCAGTGGTGGCCCTGCGTAGATTCTCTGCACCCTCCTTGATCTTCAGCTCCTTGCGGATCTCCCTGCGGATCCTCTCACGTTGCTCGTCCAGGCGCTGCTGCACACTGGAGTCTGAGAAGTCGGAGTTCTGGTCCAGACCGAGCAGCTCGAGCACTGACAGCCCACCTGGATCACTCTGAGGAAGTAGAGAAGGAGGAGGGTGAGATGATTAAAGAGAAGGCACAAAAGGAGAATGAGGTGTTGGCAGAATATAAAAGTGAATCGAAGGAGATATTTTGAAAGAATATAGTGCACATTTAAAAAAAGGAAAAGCAAACTACATTTAGCATACTGCATGTGGAAATTATTCAATTTTGACTGAAAGAGAAACAGATTCAAAAGTTGACATCTCTATCTGAGACGTGTTGAGCTGAGGTTACAACAGACCAAGCTGGAAATAGTCACCCTGCACCGTTCTGACTAAGTGAAGCACTGCGGGAAGGAAGGAAAAGAAAACCTCAACATGTGAAACCTGCCATGCTTAGACTGAGACCTGCATCGAAGCAGAGGCAGCTCTTAAGTGCGTAGACAGCTGAGTGCTCACATCAGCTCTCCTACTGATCAACACTAACCAGATTGCAGCAGATTAGAACAGCATTAATACAGACTAAAATCAATCAGGGTCTCGCCTGCTTCTGGATGGGTCAGACTCACAAGTAAACATACACACGAACTGTGTACATGTATAAAAATGTAGCATGGATATGCAGAGACATGCAAACATTTGCATGCAGTGTTTGCCATTTTTTTCCCAAAACACCTCTCTGTCAAGAGCAGCTCAGTTTGAACTAACTTCATCTAGATTTTGTGTCTCCGCTTCTCTTCTGCTGTCGAAGATCACCTGCAGTTTAAAGTAACAAATATAACTCAGAAAATGATTCCATTAATAGAAAGTGAAGAGAAAACACAAATAAAGTACTGATTATGGAATATGTAAAAATGAATGGTTCAACTACAGTGTTTTCATTGTAGATTGTATATTGGACTGATATTCAAATTATTTTTTTTTCAGAAATCAGTATATATCCTTGATGTTTGTTTGACTTGTGTACTCATTTGGTCAAAACTGTAATTACCAAGAAGAAGAAATGTCAGTTTTTTCATTTTTCTGTGGTGATAGTGCTCCCTATATTAGTGTTCTCCAGGGGACGTCGATTTTTGGTTCCAACTGATTGAAAATGATGTAAAATAGTAATGAAATATAACTTAGCCGTTACCCCATCTGTGATTGCAGTGCTCCGGAGTTATGTTAGTTACTCTGCAGTTTGTTCGAATTACATTACATATTACTGAGGTTACAGGGCTACTTGCTGCTGTGAGTTTTGACAGTCTGGTCATCATAAAACAGAGACAGCCAATGCTAGCTAGACCCCCTCCAACTTTGTATAATGTGGGACAAACACAGCACTGAGTGGGCAGGAGCTGCTGCTGACTCAGCAGGTGTTGCTGTAACATGAACGAAAACAAATGTCTAGTGGAAACCAGTGTTAAGGAGAGCTAGCTTGCTAGTTTGCTAGCTTCCACTTGATGAGTGGAATAAAAAACTTAACAGCACAATGGGTCCTGCCAGATGTTAAATGTTGCGAAAGGACATTATGGTACATGACCAAGACTGTGTGGGCTGGTTGAAAAAGTGGGGCAACATGTCTTGTATGAACGCTCTAAGGCTATACAGGGCTATGAGATGCTAACCACAGAAGTTAACAGTCCATCTTCCAGCAATGCTGGCCCTTAAATGTCAGTAAACCGCCTGCCGGGGGAGGCTCGAGGCTTAGACACAGTTTCCACAAATATGACCAAAAACCATTTTATGCTCTTGTGCACAGTAACCACAGTCTTATTATAGTTTATATCACCTTATGAAAATTGAGGACAATTCAAATTTTGGTTTGTAAAATCCAATTTTCATGTGTATTAAACATGCATTGATTCCTTAATTGAAAAAATAATACAAACTCCAAAAAATGAGTGCCAAAATAGCTCTTGGCCATGAGAATGTCCTGATATCAGTGCATAAACTACACACAAGACAAGATTAGGTGAACACCTTTTCAATCCCGACAACAACACCATACTTAAGGCCTAAAAATACTGGAGGCAAGTCAACACATCTCTGACAACAATCTGAACAAACTGAGCTTTACAAAGTAATATGCAGTGTGTTGCATTTAACAATTGTTCATGTTTTTGTTAGACAATTCCAAATATTCTTCATAAACCTACTAAAAAGGCCTTTAAAGCCTAGAGATGCATTAATTTAATGTTATGACATTAGATCTCATCAAATCACACACACACACACACACACACACACACACACACACTGGGACACAGAGGACTGTCCCCTCCCCTCTGCCAGAGTATAATGACGGGGTGCTCAGGGCCTTTCACTGCACCATGCAGCCAGCTATCCAGCTTAGCAGATCTGATTACAACTTCTTAGGTCTCTGTGTCCATCCAGCTACATGCAGGCTGGGGCTACAGCCCTGCATCATTAAAACCATAATCCATCTGCAACACAATACAGTACAACAGTCTGGCACGATCCAAGCAGCCAACCAAACCGCATGGCTGAGTGCTTGCAGGATTTTAACTGTGATAATGCAACGTTAGGGTCATTGCACAACTCTGAAGCAACATAAATGAAAATGTTTCACAAACTAGTAGTGCAACAAGATAATAAAGATAAATAACACTGCAGATGTATGTTTTATGTCAGTTTGGTCAATAAGAGGAACAACATCTGCCATCTTAACTTTGTAAAGATGTAAACAGACTGAGTCACCGACATCACTGACAAGCACACAGATATGAACAAACATTTATATACAATCTTCTTGATGTGGTGGTCCTGAGAAGTTCTCAGTGCAAGCAACAGCAGGGGTCACAGCCACAGCAGAAGAGAAAGAAAAGGCAGTAGCACACCATGAACGACAGGAAGGGAGAGTTTGTGCTGTGACGCACTCCTGTTCAACACAATACAACTTAATCCCTGGTGTTTTACAACAAAGAACCTCTGGAGCGAAGTGTAAGACAGCTCACACAGCGGGGCGAAATCACAGCGGCAGAAAGGAATGAAAACTCACAAGTGATTCACTGTCAGATAGATGTTTTCACAGGAAGTGAACGAGGAAGCTGACAGAAAAGAGAAGGGATGTAACAATGGTTGGAAGGAAAGCGATGAGAAGGCGGCCATGTTGAGGCCTGCAGTGACAAGAGTTGCCTACCGAAGGCTCCGTGTCACTTTGCTCGGTGTGTACCGGGGAATCAATGGGTTGATCCCCTGACCAGTCCTCCAGTGCGTCCTCGCTGGCCATGTTTGGCCTCTGGCTTTGCTCCAGGCCCCCTCCCTCCCCTCTGTCCCCTGCCCACACTCACACACACACACACACACTATCACACAAACTCAGCACTGACAGCAGCGCCACTCAGGCAACACTGAGTGCTATTCCTGCCTCCTCAAAATCCAGGATGTCCTTCCCGCCAGGAATCAAAAGCCAGTCTAAATCCGGAGCGAGTGAACGAGGCGGAGGAGAGGAAGAGAGAACAGCACAGACCGAGCCCCACCTCGCTGCTTCCTGTTCTGCTCTTTGCCAGATAGAGACTGAGGCGTCATGCACTTTGTACAGACACACACACACACACACATTCGGGTTGGTTTTGTAAGTGAGAGAGCTCACAGTGACTCTGCTTCCTGCTACTGGGTCTCCGAAGCTGAGAGACAGGCTGTTGTGATAGTCTGTGGTCATATTAAATGGACTATCAGACCGTGAATATCTTTGTGTCTGTACGTAGGAAGTGTGTGTACAGAACAGTATGTATGTTAGTTACATGCAGGTCTGTTCAAGTGCATATATGGAAATGCACAGACAGAAGAAGTGACGGATTGTGGTAAATTGATAAAATAAACCACACTGAACAAAGGGGTCGAAGGGCAAAACATACTATTAAATGGAACTTGACATTTAAATGAACAGGGTTGTTTTTGTAGAAGCCAACCAGCCATGAACACCAAATCAGGAATCACAAAAATCTTTACAAAACGAGAAAGGGACTCGCTGCTTTTCAACAAGAAATGCAAAACACGAAGCGGCCGTGCATTGAGTTCTGTTATGTCCTCTTCATATAACACCACGCCATATGGAGATGAATTGCACACAGAGAGGAATAGACGCAAGTCCCACCGAGTTTCTGGAAGCTCACACACAATCTAAATTCACAGGAAATCCGGCTGACTCGTCACCTCAGAGAGATGACCGAGCAGCGGGTACATGGCGGCAGGGCCGACTTATGACGGACCCTTGGCTTCATCACTGACTTCTGTCCTCTTCCTGTCAGTGAGAAATACTCAGGGTCACGGGATTATCTGACTCAGACACTCAGCAGTGTGGGGTCACTGACCTTCTGAGCCCTCACTGGGTGGCAGATGGCCCTCTCTCTGGCTCCCTATCTCTATCTGTTGCACCACACACGCTTACACAAAAAAAGGATGCACACTTACAGAGGGTGAGGGAAACATGCAGTGTGGCGTTCAAAGAGGCACCAAAGTACATCTAGTTCTTCTTATTCTCCTATGTTGCCATAGGGGAATAGGAAGTGAAATAACATGACCTTAAGCCAACATATGCAACACACAGGCCATTTTGATGTGTGATTTTGATAAAAGACATAAATGTTCTGTGTCCCATTTGTGTAAGCAGGTAGTAAAATATTTCCTTACCGAGCAGCTCTGACTCTCAATGTTTTCTTCGTGATGGGGACTGGTGGCTGCACTGATAGCAGCCCCCATGCATCCATACTGTCTCTCACCTTTATGAATATGGTTGAGCTGTCATTATTAACTCCACCATGATCAAACTGAATACCTAAAACCAAAACACGAGCTGCTGCGATGTCTTTGGCATCAAACTGTCCTGATCTTTGTTTCTGGTAAACAGATGTAGTTGCTAAAACTGTGTTGACCACAGTATAAGGAACTAAGATCAGTTTTTACAAACAGCCCTTAAAGTTACAGTCACCTGGTTATGGACATATATGGTAGGTGTGTTGTTATGTGTGTGTACAAAAATGAACCAAAGTTGGCTATAGAGGAGGATGTGGGGTGGGAATCATGTGAGATTCTGTGGAATATGTATAACTCAGTTATGGAATATGCTTGAACATGTTTGATATGGAAGAAAACAGACTGATTGGAAAGATATTTATTTACAAAATAATTTACGTTAGAAGCAAAAATCTGTATGTGCTCAGCTGAGATCTTTTATTTTACCATTTAATGTTTAGACAGTATGTCAATCTGAAAAAGGAAAACGGATTTGTTCAATATGCCATCTCAATATTATAGAAAATTAGTTCCATTCCCATACTTTATTTAGTAATCTGTTCATTTATCATGTTACACAAATAACAGAGTACAAGTTTCAGTTGATTAGTTTGTGATTTGCAATATTATTTTTTGTTGAAGGACTTCAGTCCTGCTGTGATGTGCTTCTTTTTTGAGAGTGTTTTGCGAAATTAAGGCAGATCGTCTGCTTAATTAGTGATAGTGACAACAAGTGTACATCATCAGGTGCCCTAAGCAGTGAGTCACTAGGCTCTGTCAAGCTGATATAGGAAGGATAAAACTGTTCTGTAGTAAATTACATTCTCCACATCCCTTTTAAAGTTTTCCAGTGCCAAACAGCATCTTCTGCCCTTTATATCAGGAGCCGAAGCTACTTTCAGATCAACTTGGGGCTTATGCCATTTCTCTTCGTTCTTTTGCTACATGGTGTACAATTATTTGAAACTCAGTACATACGTACATGTTAATTGAAGTCATATGGTATATATATAAGGTTATAACTGGTGTTTTTATTTTTTATTTTGTATATGCGTTACCCAGATGATGATTTGTTACGTAGCTGATGTTTGATTTACTGTGGTGTCTTGTAACCTCATGTGGGATGAGCAAAAATGTTTGGCATGGCACAGAAATAAAAACAAACTAACTTAAACTAAATTTAGCCATATACTGTGACATTAAATGACTTATGTGAGTTTTGTAAAGGATTGAAATGACTTTGGGAAGGGTCAGCTGTGGCTTCATATCTCACATAGACCAGAGAAACAAGTAATTACAAAATATATGAACAATCTGAAATGTTGACCTACAGTCTATGGCACATTCAGTCATAGCTCCCAGTCTTATTCTCATATTTGTCGCAGTATGTTTGTGTGAAACCATGCAGCCATACCATCTTTCACAGGGATGTTTTCTTCTGTTTGCAGGCCGTCTGTTTTCAGGTGGTGGCATGCTGCTGGAGAATGAAAAAAAAAACAACATTTTTTCTGTCTGTCATCACGTCTTTATTGCTTTTCTCTCTGCGACCATTCTTCCCCTTCCTTTATTTTCCTTTCTTTACACCATAAACCTTTTTCATCTTGCTCCTGCTTTCCTATTTTTCTTCATCTTATTGCCAATCTATCATGCGTCTCCTCTGTCACGCTGTTTGGTTAGCGGACCTCTGCCGCTGCCGGTGGGTGACAGAAAGCCATCCCTTTGATTAAATTTTAATGACCCGTCAGCTCATCTTGGCTCGGCTGTGTCTATAAACAGAGATTAAGTCCATTTTGTTGGAGTAGAGGCAGTGGGTGAAATGCTCCAGTTGTCATCCCTAACTCTGTATTACTCATTCATTCACTTACTCACAAACACCCTCAATATGCTGCAATATTAACAATGGGGCCTAGGAGCAGACTTTCAACCTAATTGTTATAATGTAGTGTTGCCAAAAAAGAAAAATAAATAAATAAATGTACCCTAAGCTTAATATTGCATGGAGAGATGTTTTTGTAGGGGAACGAGGGATTGGGATTTCCAGGAAGTGACTGGTGATGAAAATATGTTTATTATGGGAGATGTGGATTACACAGCGTAACACAAGGTCATTGCGTGAGCTTTAGTGTGTGTGTGTGGATGAGGGCCTTTTTTGCAATGTGTGGCCTTGATGCTGCAGCAAGTGTCACACGCTGTTGGAAACTGCAGAGATAAACGTGATCTGTGGACTGTGGTTGTTCAAGAAAGTGATAACCATAGGTGAGCAGAAGGCAACTGTAGTTTATTAAGAAAGGCAGAGGAAAAAGGAAACGTGACTTTTGTGGTCCAAATTGACTGCTGGTTACAACGTGAAAAGATGAGCAAAGACATAGAGGGAAACAGGAAAAGAGAGAGTGTACACTTAAGAGGTCAGATTTCTCTTAATAGTGCCATTCATCACTTAAATGTAGTTTGTGTGTGTGTGTGTGTGGCAGGCAAGTCACACACTGAAGCACTACATATGAAAGAAAGAGTGAGACAGACAGAATTCGGGAGAGAAAACACACGTTTAAATTCTCCTCACATCCTGATGTCTGCACACAGCCTCTTTTAGCTGGCAGTGGATGAGATTTGGGTTAAGAGGGGGTGGGTGGAGGGGTGTCTGGAGGTTGGGGGTGGAGGGGTGAACAGTGAATTCCAATTAATCTCTCTAAACACAAACACACGCACACACACTCCTGTCTGTATGCCTCTGCACAGCAGATAAAATAAAGTGATATAGATCGAATTAAAAACATAAATAATACACTCTGACACGCAAAAAGGCACGAACACACACACACACACACACACACACACAGGACTAATGTACTTTAACTGGTCGGTAATGAATAAAACAGCACTGTAAGGCAATGTCAGCTGGATGTTGAGAGTACTAACAGGAGGAAATGTTGCTCCTCATTATGTCAGCACAGCAGATCAGAGGGAAGCCTGCGTACGGCCGACTGTAGAGTTAACTTCAGGGCACTGTTACTACTCAGAGTAGACTCCTATGTGGGTAAGTGGGGCAATTTTATAATAGAGCAGCAGAATAAAAGTATGTTATTGGTTTTGATCTTCTCATCTAACTCTTGGCAAGAAAGGGAATAAATGTATTTCCCAAAATGTCTAAGTACTGCTTTAAAGAGGCACATCATGGATCTTCAAAATCAAGAGGTTTACTTGTCACAAGGATTAAATGCTATGTTTGGACATTATACTACTATACTACGACTGGTGATCTGCTTAGAGATTATACATGTTTGACAGAAAGACTGCATTGAGTTTGAAAGATGTGGGAATTCAACAGGCAGGGAGGGTTTAACAAAAAAAATGCTATAGAGTTGCATTATGGGAAGTCTAGGATCAAGCAGTCAGGATAGTGGAAAGCAGGATATCCTCGCCCCCTGCTGCATCAAGTTTTGCAATTGCATAAGATTCGTCTCTTGGATCTGTCTCTCGTAAGTCCTCCAACTTTATGGACCTGCAATATTAATAGGCTGCAGCGCACCTTTAAGACCAGGAAAACACTAATTAAACAAAATCATGCAAAATCACCACAACAACACTCCCAGCTAATATCTAGTAGTGTATTATGATTTCAACTCTGGCCCTGTGTGAATGAGTTAACAGCTTACAGAATGTACCTTGGACTGTATGTGTTGCCTGTTAATCCGTAAAATCCCTCATATTCCAGGGGAAATTCTGCCCGCCAAATCTCCTTTTGCCGTTTTACAGATCTAGATGGTTGTATGTATATCTGCTGTACTACCAGCGCTTGATGAAGACATCACGTGCATGGGGGGGAGACTCACAGTCTGGGTAAACACAAGAAAGACTGTGCTGATGGTTAGGTGAGAAAGTGCATCTTGTGTGTTCGAGTGCACATCTGTCTGCCTCTGTGTCTGAGCCAGTGTGTGTGTGCGTGTGTGCGTGTATTTGTGTGTGTTCCAGCAGTGTCCGCTCCACAGCTGGGGAGGAGCAGATCAGCATGAATGGCATCTTTGTGAAAGGGTTGATCTTCTCAAGAGACTTCAGTAAACACTTATGTGTTTGTGTTCCCGGCTTTGTCCATTGTGAACCCGGCTGCAACAAACAGTCGCTCTGTTCAGGCTCCTGAGCAATAAACCCCCCAATGAGAAAAGCTCTACAGTCCACATACTTAATCTGCTTCTGTCATGCATGTAGCAGAAACTTGAGAAAAAATGTGACAGATGAAGGACACTGAAACAATCCAAAAATACAATTTTATAGAGCAGAAACAAATAGTTTCTCATTGTATCTTCTCAAGCACACAATGAAGCTAGTAAATTCAGACTTCATACAGATTTGTACTCTTTACTCTGTATGCACTGACCGTCACCATCTTAACTTAGCATATTAACATTGTAACATTTGCTAATTGGCACTGAACACAAAGAACAGCAGAGGACAATGAGAATCGCATTATTTGCAGGTATTTAGTCATAAACATTTAACTGATGGTGGCACCAGAAAAAAGTCAGAGGATCATCAAAGTTATTACAATTCACCCAGGGAGGGAGATGGATTTCTGTCCCACATTTTGTAGCAATCCATTCAATAAACAGACACATTTAACTAAAAACCACAAATGTCATGGTGCTAGAGGATAAGTCAGGGGATCACCAAAGCCAGTAGGATACATCCTCTAGGCAGCATGAATGTCTGTGCAAGCTTTCATGGCAATTCATGTCATAGTATTTAATATTTTCTGCAGCCACCACAGGCTCCATATTATCCTACACTTCCTCCCTACAGTGACATGAGCTGATGGTCAAGATGGTGTCTGACTGTGAGCCATGCTGCTGCTAGATTCCCTTACTTTTTTTCAGTCTATAGGTAAATAGACACACACACACACAGTGCTACAATAGCACCAGGTTATTTCACTGTCATTGTACTTTATATGATTACATGTGACAAATAAACTTGATTGATTGATTGATTGGTGAAGGGGAGTAATGTTCCAGCAGGGTGGTTAGAAGAAAGAGCAAGACAAAAGGTGTTGCAAAATGCACTAAACACAGATCTTCCTGTGTTGTGTTTCTGCATGGATGTTCCATAATTCAGCATCTTACAGCCCTGAAACATGAATGAGTTACAACTGCTACAGGATTTGATCCATTACTATCTCCCCCACTCCCTGGGACAAATCCAAACTCAGATGTTGCGTAAATGATGCACGGATGTCCATAGGAGATTTTACCAGCAAACCAAACACATGCATCTAAATCTGTGATTATTACGATTTCCTCCCACTGTGGCTATCGTTCTCCTCAAAAAAAATGTTTTTTTTTTTTGCAGGGATGGCGCATAATTAAAAGTAATTGCACCAGAGTTAGCTAGCAGCTAATTTACATCTGTTGTCCCTGGGCAGGTAGACAAAAATCAACCACAGAACAACAGATACACGACATAAAACAGCACAATACATTAAAGTCCATCAGTGTGAGATAATAAATAGACTCAGTATGAAAAATACAATAAATTGGTGGTGACACTTTTGTGCTGACTTTAGCCAAAGCTTGAGGCTGGTTTTAAATGCTACAAAGCTTCCTGATTCTCTACTGTTTCTGGGTATGGAATTCCAGTTTCCCACTACTACTACTACCAAGAACGCAGATTAACCAATGGCTGTCTTTCTGAACCGCGTTACCCAGTCAGCCCTAGTAGATGCTGTAGTCCTTCTGGCACTGCCACTGCAGAGATAGGCCAGGCATCCTCTAGGAGGAGGGGGAGCGAGATTATGAATGATTTTAAACATAAGACATGCATCAGAGTAAAATAAGAAGACAAGGAAATGAGGAAATTACATTTTCTAATCTGGCAAATAACAGGTCATCTGACATGCTTCATTCTACTTGCAATACGCTCCCAAGTCACCTACAGCAGGTCAGCAGGGGACACAGGCAGCAGAAAGAGCCCGGCTATGTAATGGAATGGTTGAGCAGGCACGATGGTAATGGACATGGAAAGCAGATTAAAAATGATTATGGCAGAAGAGAGAGGGGGATAAGAGGTCCATTCTATAATGCAGATGATTATCCCTCTTTACCGATGCCGTTGATTACGGTAGCATGGCACTCATAAACACCAGACAAGAGAAAAATACACAAGCAGCAAAAACATTTACAGATCTGTGTTACTTCAATTATAGTATACTGGCTAATGAAAACAAGACCCTGTTAGTAAAGACAATGTGCTTTAAGGTCACAGTAGTCCACAGACAGCAGTGCCTCATCTGCACATACTGCACAAATATTTAGTTTTTTCTTGTCTGTGGCTCTTAGCTTATTCCCTCCTATTTAAGACCTACATCTTTAAAAACAGGTCATAAATATTTTTTAAAAGAAAAGCCTCAGCAATTTCTTAAAACAGCTGGGCTCTGTAATTTTTAGCAAACATTCCTCAAGCATGAGTAATTTGTGCATTTGTTGGGGTCTATTTACATCCGTAGATTGCTAGTGCAAGACTAAACTAAATAAACTGTAGTGTGTGTTCATGGTAATGAAGGAACATGTCACCCAGCACAACAATGTGGCACATTGATGTGTTTAAAATAGTTTGTAGTCATGGATTTATGGATGGAAATGTCAGTCTGTCAGTTGGTCCGCTACTTGGGTCCAGACTGAAGGGTGAATCCCAGTGACTTTGGAGAGTTCCTGACCTTTGGATTGGCTTGTAATTTGGTACAGACTTCCACATTTCTCTCAGGATGAATTCTAGCAACTTTAGTGATCCCTTAACTTTTCAACAAGCCATCATCAGGTCAAAATTTCAATTTGTTCAATACTTCAATTTAGGGCCAAAACCTGCAAAACTACAAAAATGACATTCCCATGAGCCTCAGTTGTACTTTGTGTTTAGTGCTTATTACTAAATGTTAGCATGACAACACAAACACTTCCCAAATCTCAACTCTGCATTGTGCGGACTTGCGTGTCAAGCAAGTTGATTGGTTGCTTCAACTCCTGTAGTGAGGCAGGTTTGAAACAGGATGAAAATAGACATAAGTGTAATACAGAAGCATAATTCCAGCTTTAGTCTTGTTGGACAACAATGGAGCTCTATGGCACAGATGAATAAGTTATATCAGGGTTTGGCTACACAGACAATACTCATAAGAACCATTTAATTGTTGGTTTTTAATGGGATTTGTTGACATAAAGAAACATACTTATCCATTAATGAGAAAGGAGTTGTACCTTTAGGACGTTAAAATAAGAAGCTACAGTACAATGAGCCCAAAATTAGAGCCATGAGGAGGTAGTTGTTCTATGTATTCTAGTTTTGTGAGTCAGCGGCAACAGGAAGAAAAAGATCAAGATAGTATTCATAAAACTGCTAGACTGCCCATGACAAATCCCAAGGCACCAACTTCAAAGATGACACGCTCTGCAGTCAGTCAATTGGTGCCTCAGTACCAAAACTACCAGCCACACATCTCTATAGAAGTTTCTCTTTTTTCTGTGGACTTTCTCTGGACTTTCCCTCTTTAGACGCTGCATCCTATTCATAAAAGGCTATTTATACTCCTCCAGTTACAACTCTCGTTTTCTCCTGTGCATTGTTGATGGTGGGTAAAAAAAGCCAAACTCACAATGGCACCTGGCTGGTATTTGTGCCTCAGTATCCCACTGTTCCAGCAATTCAGCCTCAGAAACTTAAATAACAACAATGGCCGCAGTTTTGGGTTACATTTTGAAGGGTAGGCTTGTTGTTGGGCTACCCTTCTACTACCACCTCTGTACCTCTCAAACAGGTAATAATAGCTGTTTTTTCTTTCTCGTCTGTCTCACTTTTAAGGCCTCTGGGCTGACAGAACAGACAGGCCACTGTTGAGGGTGGCATCTCGGCCGAGTGCGCTACTGCTCCCATGAAGTCTAAGGTCTGTGCTCCTCTTAAACCCAACACCACTCTTGCAGCACAACACACAGGCTATTACATGACCTCAGCATGGTGGTGGGATAACTCATCTCAAATGCCTCAGGTGTAACCACAATCAGGTCACACAGCCTAGGTTCCTCTCATTCTCTCTACTTCAGTTTCTACTCAAACAGAATGTGTCAGCCTTACTGGTTTCTACTTTGTACCTAATTGATGCTACGCAAGGTTAAAACATTTGGTGCCCAGCTGCCAAGTGCTGCCATCTCTGAGAAGCTGCCTTCTCAGAGATGGCCCTCTCGGTCACATCAGAAAGTGGCACAGTGAAATGAACCAGCACGTTTTCGCAGATGCTGGTTCTATAAGCTGTGTGACATATTGACTACTTGCATGACTACTGTAGTTGGTGAACTACTACAGGTGCACTACTGCTGACATGCTAGCCAGTTGGGAACATGGTAGTGCTAGTCAGTCACAATAGCTCCCCAAGCTTCTTTCAAATTTCTCTGAACTGTGCCGTTTAATCCCTCCTGGCATTTTGTTCACAGGATTCTACATCATTTTATTCAATAAAGAGTTTTATTGAAGAATGAAAAAGCTGCAAGTCTGCAAAATGTCACCATTTTAAATGCAACTTTTAGGAACAAACCTTCATGTTGATGCTACAGTATAAGAAATTGGCTCAGTATTATTCCATTTACTGCTGGGTGATATCAACATATCATATATTGTATGAGGCTTTTTTATTGCTTGTCATTATTCATTCATTTATTGATTAATTCATTTGTTTATTTTAATGACCAACCCCGGTTTTGTAAAAGGTTTCAAAATAATACAATTTTACTTCCTTAATATCATAATATTGCTTCAATGTAGTATTCTCTTGTCCTTAAGGCTGCATTACAATAAATGAATACTATTTCCATATTTTTATGGTTTGACTGTTCTGGCTTCGTGTCACTGAACTGTTTCCATTGACCATCATAACTACACTATTACATTTTAATAGGTTCAAAGTTCATGGAGGGGGGAGTCTTTAAAAGTGTCCAGGAGGAAAATGGAAAATTGAACTTCATCTGCTGATTAAGATCATGTTATATGATCAAAAAAAATCCAAAATAGCAACTAAATTGACCCTGAGATTGTTTTCTCCATTTTAAATGATGTTATGTTTAATATCAATTTTAAAGTTTTATATCAAATGTTCAAAAGCACTGATAGCCACACCCAAAATATCACCACATTATTGAAATCACTAAATCAAAAATATCACATTTGATTTCGTCATTAGCTGCACTTGTACTATTACTTTGATTCAATCAATCTTGTTTTTCCCTTTTACCTTAGAATGTTCTTTCACAGACAAACACAGACCAAACAACACAGTCTGAGCTATTTCATAAGCACCACTGAGCCTCAGTGCCCACTGGCATTACAAAACTACTTCAGCAACCAATCAATGCTCTGTTCTCAGACCAACACATGGCTCCTAAACGTCTCCCTTCCTTTGTGACCTTTCTATTCCCCAGTAACACTGAGAGAACTATCATTTCCAGTTTGAATTGACAATAATTCTCTCTCAATGTAATGCCATTTCTCAAACCTGACCTTCTTTGCAACACATTCTTTAATCCTGTAATACCACAATCCTTTAAAGCCCTACAACGCACTAAAACACTCGCACAACCAGCTTAAACACAAGTAACCAGTACTCTGTAACTAGCAGTTAGTCTATCTTTCACCAGTCCCCCCCTGTAGTCTTTATTTTCTTCCTTCTCTTGGCTTGGTATGATAACTAATCCCCTGAAAGCCTAATGGGCGAGTGCCATGCAGCAACAACAGCTGGTGTTCAGACTGGTCAGCTGAATGGAAATGGGCCTGGTGATGGGTCAGGGGGAGCAGCCATTAGACTGACATGAAAACACAGGACTTATGGATACTAGCTTGAAGGGATACTTTGAATTTTTGTTTTTTTTAAAATCTACATTCCTCCCTAATTGGGACTGCTTGGCTACACCCTAATGAGTGAGTTTGTGGCCAGAAGCACCAATTGGTCTAATTAATGAATGCCATTAAAATGTCCCATCAATGCATTGAAGCTGTAATGCAACAGTTATCTGCTTGTCTGCTGGTACGTCTGGGGGAGAGACAGATTTCTGCAGACACGGTGTAATCCTGGATTCAGGGGGGAGCGACTGGATGTTGGGGGTGTTGTTTATGTGTGTGTGTGTGTGTGTTTGTAAGTATGAGCCTGTGTGGGTGACTGCTACCCTCCTAGGAGGTCAGAGACACATGAAGTCCACAGCCTCCTAATCCTATTATTCATAGCAGTGGCAGCTGGAGACACATTATCGCCAGCGTGCTGCAAGACATCATTGTGTATTATAACACATGTGAGACCATCGATGGAGTCTGGGCCAGGAGCGCTTCAGTGTGAGTGTGCTCTAAAGTTTTCAGATGCCATTAAAGAAATGGACTGAGTTGCTTCCACTCTCTTGGATGATCAATAAAGAGGTAATGTGGTCAGAGTTGCCTTTGCTCCTCGCTGCTGAGGGAAGAGGCAGCAGCTCCTCTGACCTGCACAACTCTTACAGATAATAACTGCAGGAAACCAAAGGAAATAAACAATTCATGAGAGGGCGGCCGCAGAGTGTATGGCTTCCACAAAGTGTATGTTATGTTATCGGCTCGGTGCAGAGCTCACATCCTCAGCAGGAGGCTTGATTTACATTCCTTAAAGCCATGTGAAGGAGAAGGAGGGCCAAAAGATGAACAGGCTGCAAATCGATAAATGCAGGAGCAACTGACAAGATAGAGTTGGCAGAAAAGCGCTAACAGTTAAGATACATTTTACACTGACTGCCTCATTCTGTGCATATAAGGATAATGTGTTTTTAAGGAAGACAGAGACGACAGAGTCATTTCAGTTGTTTTTCTCAGTGAGCCAAGCAGTCGTGACCTCCGATAGGATAAGTGTCAGCCACAGTGCAGCCTTGATGAGGTATTCAGGAGAAATAAAGGGAAGCGAGCGATCAAGCGAGCTCAATCACCACACCGCTGTGCCTCAGTCTACTCTGACAGGTTCAGCCCATCATCATTACCAACATGCCCCCTTGATCTCAATCAGCCATCATTCACTGGCCTGAAGTAATGATGACTGAATCCTTTTTTATCTTCAGAGAAGGAGGCTGAATAGATCAGACCGAGCAGAAACTGCTCACCTGCAGCTCAGGCTATCATCAAGGTGTTAGAGATTCAGTCATGAGGCTGTAAACATGTTTAAATGTGTCTTCTCTGGTGAAAAATGCTCACATGGTTGCAGCCTAATTAATGTTCACAACCTGAATCTACAACCTGAAAATGAGAAGAGCAGGGTAATATAAGAAATGTTCATTAAATTTATCTGACACATTCAATTAAGAGCTGTAGCCTGCTGCGCTTCACAAACTACTTACTCCAAATATTAAAGTGCCTGATTCAGAACTATGAAGTTGATCAGGTTAAAATGTTGACTTGATATGAATCAGAGTTTAACTAGAAGATTTTTAATTTGACGTGAGGTAATCAGGTAAATCATTTCTATAGAGAAGAGTTACCACCCTGTTGAACTACAAAAACACACAGTCCACTCACTCATGTTCGTACAGTGGTGTTACAGAGTGATGTGTCTTTACTCACAATCAATCTCTGGCTGAATCTTTGGTAAACTCCTTCATGGGTTGAGGCTGAAACTGTCTCTGTGTTTCCATTCTATACTACATGCTAATTACAGTATACAGTATTGTATACTGAGTCAATCAAACTGCAACTTCAGTATGCCAACAACAATTAAACCTAATAAAAGCACAGCAAAATGTTGTTTTTTTCTTCAAAAATTCAATTGTTTCTAATGTGTTCCTGGTGCTTTTTCACCACCGTCCTCTATTACTCTCACTTTGTCCAGCTGTGAGTACATCCTCCATTTCCTTTATGCATTGCATTGTGGGAGAGTAGTGTCCATTAACAGCACACTTAAAAAATCAAGGGCTTCTAGTGTGCATACCGACTGTTTTGCAATGCACTTAATTGTGTCACATTCAAAACCTGCTTAGAATCAGGATTTGGGACACAGCTCTAGTATCTGTGACAAACCAGTTGGTGCAATGCAGGACTTGATGGTGCACTATGGCCCATATTAACTGTTGCTGTTGACCCTCATGCAGTGCAGCTTTCCAAGAAACAATGAAGGCCCCTTCCCTGTTCAGGGAAAAGCAATGTCAAGAGAGAAGCCAGTTTTTACTCACAACAAATGATTCAGCCGTGTCAGAGCGTCAGATGGATTGTGAAAAGATGCAGTACAATGGATTTCTAGGGAAATTGGGAAATACGTGTCTCTTTTTTCTCTTTTTTTCACTTTGTTATTTTTAAATCTTTGCATTCGTTGCTTACTAACCACAGGAATTACTTGAGTGACGCTGAACCCACACAGACTTCCTGCTGTGTGTCAGCATGTGTAGATAGATAGTAGTTTGTGATTATACTATCATTACATGCTTTCACACAACAATCACGTACAACACAGTGAACTTATTTAATCTGTGTGGATAAAGTGTTTAAAAATCTACAGAATAAAAAACTACATCAAGTGCACATGCTCTGTGCAGCAGTTTAGCCTTGTGACAGTGATGTGCAGCCTGCCTGCCGAGCTGAGCTGAACCAGCACTTCTTTAATTTTTAACATTTCCTTCCACTGTGTCCTGAGCTGGACTGACACCAGGGTAACTGCAACCTAACCCCTCTAAATTACACCTGTGGCTCTGACACCATAACGTCCTCCATGACTCAACTCTGCTGTGACCGGAGGGCAACTACTATGTCACAAATGGGAAATCATTTAATTTAATTTAGGAAATCGAATGTGCAGCATGGCTGTAATGGAAGATAAACCAAACTGAATTAAGTTTACCAAACATTTTATCTATTAAATTGAGTTTATCCAATTTTGTCTCGGAAACTAAAACATTGCAAAGGTCAAACAAATACTGAAAATACGTTCTTCTGTCCTAAAAATATCACCGAGCTCGTGTCGGCTGTTTGTGTGTATGTTCATCACTGACTGGAGGTCACAGCAGGGACATTTAGAGGAGCAGTCTGCTTTTACTTTAACATTATTCTACTTTACACTTTCCAATTCATAATAAATTAAAAAAAGAAACAATAGGCTATTATACAGTTTTATTAACTTATATCCAATTACCACATTTATTTAAATGAGACTTTATTTAAAATCTAATTTAACCTTGTGTTTGGGTGTAGGGGAAGTGGCCGGGGCCTGCAGCCACATCTATTAAAACACACTGCACAGCAACAATCTTAATAAACTATCATAATGGATGTAGCTGTTGAAGCTGCTGCAACCAGCCAGCAGGTGTGAAGGCTGAATTTTAAGAAGATTTGGGCTTTTATGTTGTTTGGTTTGCTCGTTATAGGAAGTAGAGCAGCAACGATTAGTTGTGACAACATATTAATCTTCAGCTACTTTGATAATCTATGATTTTTTCAAACAAAAACCAACCAAGCATTCTCTGGTTCAAGCTCCTCCGCTGTCAAGACTTACTGAGTGACTGATGATGAAAACTGTTAGTTGCAGTTGTAACGGGGAGTACTTAGCCTGTAAAAACAGTTGTATAATGTTTTTGTGACTTTGTAATGAGCTTCTGAGAAAATAACCCTGATGATGTCATGAGGGTTACTTAGCTTGGGCTTTTGCTACATACATGTCACGTGGGAGATTCCATAATTGTCAGTCTCTGACTTACAAACTTAAGTTCACATAAGTCATAATTTCTAAGTTGAAATTATGATTAAAAAGATTTATTTTTCTCAAAGCTCTGATATTATCCGACTGTGAAACTAATGAGAACAGAAGTGCATTAGCAGGCAAAGTGTCAAATGAAAGAAGCTATTGAGTTGCATAATAGGAACTGTAGGATTTAGCATTTTTGGAGCTTGACCCACATAGGGATGAAAAGTCAAGATAACTTAACCTCTACTGTTTCAATTTTAACAATTCTTTCCAAAACTGTCTCGTTGGAAATTTAAGGAAGTGCAATAATAAATGGCTGGAATGCCCCTTTAAAGAACAGACTCTCATCAGAACAAGAGGATGGGTATTTCCATCACAGACTTCCTCCAGTCATACAGAAACCAACGAGTTATTCTTTAAGAAAAATCTGCAAATGTTTTCCTTGTTTACATGTACATGTTTATGTGTTTTGAGGTCTAATATGCACAACAACACAGCAGCGTTAACGCAGTGGATGATGAAAAAGCAAAAGTTGAGAAACTCACCTGTAGCTCGTTGTTATTGGCCATCATGTGCTGCCAATTAGACGGCGACGCCAGGTGACTTCTATGAATGTCTGTCTCACTTTGCAGCCCTCAGATCATTATAGAAATTACAATTGAAGTTGGTTAAATGGTTAAAAACAAGCAGCCCAGCGTTTGATGTCTCGTAATTTTTCGAAAAAGAGCTCTTAATAGTCCAGATGAAGGCGCAGTTTGAACGCAACATGCAGGAAGAGCAGATGAACAAAATGACACGATAGAGGACCAGGTGAGCAGAGAGGAGAGGAGGAGACCATCACCTCCTCTTGGACTCTGATCTGCATCACGCAGTGCAGTGTGTCCTGTAGTCTGAGAGGGTTTCTTTATCTGTCATCCTCAGTGAGGAAACACTGTGAGGATTCACCACCACACACTGCTCGGCTTGTTAGGGGAATCTGAGGCCATCACCCCCGCTGAGGTGCGCTCCTGATCGGCTCTGCGGACAGCTGAGAGCCGGTGAGAGATGCTGGTGGGGAGGAGGAAGAACAAATGTGAAGACATGTCAAGAATACAAAACACGACTTCCGGTTCAGCCAGCCCCAGCCTTCAAAATAAAACTAGCATGTCAGGGCATGTTTGTTTTATATTGAGCTAGTCTGTTTAGTTATTGTATATAATTTGGCCTTTAATTGTTTTCTGTACCAACATCATTGTTTTTTATTTATTTTGTGATTTAAGTGGCTGTAATTCTGAAGTTTCCCTTTGGTACTCAATCAATCAATCAATCAATCAATCAATCAATCAATCAACCAATCAGTCTGTCTGTCTGTGTCTGTATCTATCAATAAAATGGAATAAAACATTTTAAAAAACCAATGCATTTTATGATTATTGTGCCAGTAGAAACTTACTGGCACATAAAGGCCCATAGTGAGCAGTTTGATAAGTTACTCACTGTAGTAATGAGGCACAAACACCAGTTTTGGCTCCAAAAACATCATTTGCTCAGAAAAAGCTCCAGAAAACATGAAAACAAAGAAATAATTCATTGAGCAAACCTTTGTAGCTACATCACACAGAATCTCTGAGATGATGGATGAGTCATGAAAACAACAACAAATTACTTCTAGCTAATATAATCACAAAAACATGTAATAAATTGAAGCCCATTTTAATATACAATGTACATATAAAGAGTTTTAAAATGTATAAATTATTTTTAATTATCATTGTAGTAAGTAATTATCACTATAGTGAGCTCTGTCAATTATTTTGACAGAGCTAACTAATGTGTCAGTGTACCATGGGGACAGGATTATGTCAAATAGACAGTGTGGCCCTCTTGCCACACACAGCAGCAGACCCAGTGGAAAAATGAATGTAATAACAACAGGAATTACAAAAGGGAAACACTTTTTGATAATGACGAGTGGAATCATTAGGTCAACTTTACTACATGCAAACTTAAAACATATCTTATTAAAGTCAGCTTTAATCTATGTGTTGTATCTGAGGTGTAGACCTACTCTGAAATTAAATGTAGCTTTCTTTGTGCAGATTATATTGCAGCACTACAGTCTTTAAAGAGCAATTAAAAGCCAACATTTTTCAAAAAGAACTTCTTTGAACATTGTTAAAGGAATCTGGCCATGATCTGCTTATTAACAACTGAAAAATCCTTTTCTTGAGTGAGTTACGTGCTTTTATGTTGAAACCAGACTGCTGCTTCCTGTGCTGTTGTCTGTCTGCGGGCAGCTTGACGTGGATCTCTGCTGCAGCTCAGCGCCCTCCTGCTTCCACCTGAGACCTGTTGATCACGTTTGGGCATTACAGTGTGTTATTGGCCTTGAGAAAGCTAACAAAGCTAGCAGATATGTTAGCTCCACTGTTACTGATATAGGGCCCACTTGTATATAACTGTACAGCTTTTTTGTGTATGTATTAAAGAATTTAGGCTCTTGAATCTCAGGATGTAAGATCAAAGTCCTTCTAAGGAATACAATTTCTGTCAATATGAAGATGAGCATGGCCAGATTAACCTTCTTGGATTCCCCTTTTACCTTTTATCACTATTCCATCTCCCAGAGGTGTTGTGTTCAGGGGCACTTCAGCAGGGTGAAATCCTCCCTCTCACTACTGCTGTCATAACATTTACTGTATTTATCAGACTCTTGCATTTGTTCTCTTCTGCAGTGTCAAATGGCGTCCATCTGCTGTAAGAAAATCACCACAGAGAAGAAACCCAAGCAGCCTGCACTGCACATTACTACAGCAGATGGATGAATGAAAGACTTATTTTCACTACAGGAATTCACCATGCAGATGGGTGCAGCAACAGTAGCATCACTGTATCACTGAAATCTCTCACAGACATAAGGGAGCAACGCCCCAAAACATATGCAGGGAGAGCAAATGTATTAACTCACTCTCATTCATTCATTCATTCATTGAATGACACTCTTAATGAAATGCGTAGACTGCAAAAATAAGACTTAGCTCTGAATTTGCACGTGATCTCTCTCCTGCACATTTGGACCCTTTAAAATTTCAATCAAATTTATCAAATTCGATGTTTTTGTGATTTTCTAATGTTGTATTATTAACTAAACTATAACCAACTATTAACTAAATGTCCCTTAGTTAATAGTTAGTTAATTTATTGGACAAAAAAGTATTAAACTGAATTTAGCTGAGACTCCTGGGATCCTGGATTCATTGACCTCTGACCCCATAAGCTAAATATTACACCTCCTCTGAACAGGAGATGCTGTCAAATCAAATATTTCTGAGAAGGCTTTCATGGACTGTGTGTCCACAACAAACATCTAAGTTCTTTTAGTGTCCTCATAAGCTACAAGTTAACCATAATGCCTCATTTTTGATTTATTACATTGTTACTGTTGTATCAATGCACAAGCAGCATTTTACTGTTGTAGCTGGTTGAGGTGGAGCTTGTTTGAACTATTTTATATAGTGTTAGTCCAGTTGTACCCAAACTGGAGGTCTGGCCCCTCCAGGTGGTCACAGTATAAATCTGAGGGTCATGAGTTGATTAACGGGGAGTTAAGAGAGCGTGTTCTTTAATCTTTGCTTTTTTGGGAAATGTTATATAATTTTACCTTTTTTTGTGAAATAGAAACCATTTGAGAAGTTTAGAGGGGAAATGTCTCTTTGATGAAACTGCTAACAAGTCACAGACATCTGAAACATGACAAAGGCCCCCAACTAAACACTGCTTTTTCAAATAAAGGTTCACAAACCAAAGTATTGGGCCTCACTGGTTTAATCTTAAACACTGCATTGTATTTAGTAGTTATCACATGCTTTGTGTGAATATTACACAGATAATAATCTGAAAAGTATCCGGTAAGCATAGCTGTCAGATAAATGTTGTCCAATATTTCCCTCTGAAAAGTAATGGAGTTGAAGTGAAATAGCATAAAATGAAAATACTATATCAAGATTGTACTTTACATCCACATTTAAGTAAATGTATTTAGTTACTTTTCACCACTGGTTAATACAGACAGAGCACAAATATGATATTGTTGGATTCCCCTGGTAGATGGTTGTTGTTGCCACCTGGTGTTCGCGCACTACACTATCTTTATCATTACAGCACTATTGTCTGTATGTATGTCAATAGTTCTGACAGTAGAATAACAATTACTACTATTTCCAATGTAAGAATCACTGTTCTGTAAAATGCTTCGTAAATATTGTTTACACATCAATAACTAGACTGTACAATGTCTCTGGGGTGCTGCCTCTAATTTCCTTCATATTTTCACATGTAAAGTGATCATTAAAAGTCTGACATAAGCACCACTGCACACGTATGAACACCAGCTTTCAAGCAATTTTATTTAATATTCAGAGCAGTGATTTTTCACATTTCGTACTGAAAATGATTCGGCCAATGACACAACACCACAGAACGTTTCTGCAACACAAAAGAAGATGATGACAAACATTCACAAAACAAATATTAACATATTAAGAATGTAAACACTTATATTGTATGTGAATTGTATTATATGAAATTTAAGTTACACAAAAAAATATCAATAAAAAGGAACTTGAGGCACTGTAGACTATATTATCAAAACAATACAGGAGCACATATAGGTCTGCATGCATTATTATAGTTAGTTGTGCTTACTCTTATATAAGACTATAATTCTTAATAAAAACTCTTAAATATGATAAGTACCAATATATAGCAGCATACAGCAGCAGCGGCCATGTTTACACACACACAAACATAATTTGATAGAACATGCACAGTGTAGCTGCGGTATAAATTGTTAAGTGATTTAGAAAACTATATTCTGTACATGCTGCTTTCAAATGTCATAAATTCATGTAACTCTTCAGAATCATATAAAATTGTGCATTTTACTGATAGTGGCATAGTAGCAATCGTACATAAAAGTGAAATATATTAGATCTGAATACAAAACACAGATCTAAGGATTTATTTTAAAATGTAGGTTAGTGTCTCACTCATGCAGCCAACAGGTGGCGGTGTTGTGTTTTTATTTTCTGTGGTCTCAGACTGACCTCACCTACCTTGTACAGACACAAAGAGAAACACACAGGTGCTTTTTCTCTACACGCAAGACCTTTAAAATCACAGTTTATAAGATATGTTGATAAGTTATGATCACCTGATTTGTCATAAGTATCAAACATGTTTCTAATATATTGCACAGATCACAAAGCTATAAGAACAGAGCAAAATATATGGACAATGTGTAGAAACTCATAACAGGCTTATGTTAAAGTGAATACATATTAAATATAAAGTGTGGACTGAGTGTTGGTAGTTGAGTACCCCCTGCCCCCCCTGTACCCTCCCATCCCCACATCCCCTCCAGAGTGGTGCATTGTCTCATCTCAGACATCCTCCTTTCTCTCCCACCATGACATCATTGGTAACCTCGGAGACTCCCTGAATACTGGGCGACCCAGGAAATGAGGTTACAACTTTGGAATGCCAGAGGGAAGACAACAACTACACCCCTGCCCCCCAACCCCCGTCGACCACCACCAGCACCCTCACCCCCACCAGTCCAGCACCCTCCCAGCCTTCCCACCCTCCTCCCCACCCCTCGCACGCAGAACAAGGAGGGCCTTCTTCTCTCTCACGCCCCCCTCTTCCTCCATGACTGACAGCTCTATTAAGTCCATGAAATCCCGGCTGTCCAGTGAAGTCACAGTAACATTTACTGACCAGAGAACAGTGAATGTCGTGAAAGCTTTTTCACCCAAATAATCCTATTCGACACACACAATGGGGTTGTTTCAGGGTTTTTTTGTTTAACACTTCACTATGAGGATTTTGGGTTCACAAACATGTAAAACTATTAACAGTATTACCACTTACCTCTATAAATACTTTGCCCCACACAATAATTAGAAGAAAAAATCAAGTGCAATTTGTCATAGCTCAATCCCTCATTTGAGAGGTGACCAAAATTTGGTCTCAGTATCTGGTTGTGACACATACAAAAGAGACTATACAGTGGAGCACTGCCCCCCACGCAACACATGACAACAGTGTTTCTAAAGCAGTTACAGTGCATTTCAGAGTAAGAAAGCCGAGGAGTGCTACAGTATTAAGTGCTTCTGGTAAGGAAACATGCTTTAATGTGAGGCTACAGTATGTGATATGCATGTCTGGGTAACAGTAATTAATGACACGGTGCATCTACAAAGTCTTCTAAAAATAAATAAGGAAGATCTGAAATCAGTTGAAAGTAAAGTTTGTGTGGTCATATGATAATAAATAATCTGATGTGCTCTCAACTCCTTGAAATCCCTGTGTGGCTTCAGATATGACTGCATTGTGTGATATGTTTTAAAATAGTTTGGCTTTTTAAATATAAATATGAATCTGTCTGTTCAGTCTTACGGTGTATTGCATATTTATGATTAAAGGAGTAGTTCAACATTTTGGAAGATACTCTTATTCGCTTTCTGACGGAGAGTTAGATGAGACGATGAGACAATCTCATTCTTGTGTTTGTCTCTTTAATATGAAGCTACTGCCAGCAGCCAGTTAGCTTAGCTTAGCATAAAGAGAACAGGGGGAAACAGCTAGCCTGGCTCTGTCCAAAGGTTAAAAATCTGCCTACCAGCACCTCTAAAGCTCACAAACGAACAGGTTACATCTCATTGTGTGGAAGTGGTAACCTTCTGGGGTATCCACTGGTTGCCTGGCTACCATGAAAGAGTCCACCACATAAACCTCTATAAAGCAGCAAATGGTCAATTTACACATTTTCTTTGTATGGATTCAACAAATGGATCATGTATTAACTAGAGAGCTTTTGCAGTGGTGGTTGGTGGAATTTGTTAACTTTGGTCAAAGCTAGCTAGCTGTTTCCCTGTTTCCAGTCTTTACAGCGTTGCCAGATGGGAAATGTTAAAGTATTGTACCAGAAGCTTAAAATGATCGTATTTTGAGGAAAATTATCGAATGTAAGTCATATGTAATTTCAGAAAACAAGGTCTGCTGCATGGATGTATTATAAGAACTGGTTCTGGCGCGACACTGGAAGGTAGCAATCGACGCAACTTGTGGGATGTAGCACGTACAGGTTACCCTGTGCTAATACTAAGTGTCACAAAATGATCAAATTGTCAGACATTATGGGACTTTTGGCATTATTGATTGTACATCGTACAGAGGGCAAAGTTATTGTACAAATACTATAATTATCAAACATCCAGCAACGCTGGGTCTTTATGCTAAACTAAGCTAACCAGCTGACAAATATGAAATGGTTGGTGCTAGATTGGATCAGCCTGACGGATGATTTCTAAAACTCTTGCAAGATTTGTGCATGTTGTGTTTCTTCATTGTGTACATAACCCTAACCTTAACCCTAACCATGCTCACAAGAGTTTGTCCCTCTGGCTGATCCAACCTAGCATTTACCATATGGAACTGGAATCAATCTTCTCATTTAACTGTCCGCCAGAAAGGGAATAAGCATATTTCTCGAAGTATTTCTGTAAGTATTTGTTCACTGGTTGATTGACCTGATCGGTAGACCTGTTGATTCATTGTCTTCAGTGCTGGGTCTCCACCTCCACCACAGTCCAGTCTCCAGGAGGGGAGCTGCCCCGGCTGTCTGGGGAGTAGCTGCTGACGGAGGTGACTGTAGCAGCAGGAGGGCTGAACTGGGGCAGCATGTTGGGCCACATGCTACTCTCCAAGGGGCTTAAGGTGCCCCCTGTCCCCACAGGGAGGAGGAGGAGAGGAGGGCAGCCTCCATCTCCAGACAACATCAGGGTCTGGTTGATGAGCTGCTGCACCATGTCTACCTTCTTGTTCCACTCCAGGTCCTGAGGAGGCACTGGACGCAGCTGCCTCTGGAAATCCTGTGTCACACTCGGGGAAGATGGCACCCTCCTCCCTAGAACCTGTGTGTTCCTGTTCTGCTCTCCTCTGGCCTCTTCCTCCTCATCACTGGTTTCCATGGCTTCATAGATGGTGCAGAGCCCTGAGGATGGCGAGAGCATGACTCCGGTTGGGCTCCTCCTCAACTGCTGCTGCTGTTGGATCTGTTTTTGCTGCATCCGGTACTGCTGCTCCAACTCGAGCTGCCACTGCAGAACCTGCCTGCGCTGCCGGTGCTCCTGCTGCTGCTGCTGCAGCTGCAGCTGGAGGAGCTCCCTCCGCTGCTTCTCCAGCTGCTTCTGCTGCTCCAGCCTTAGCCGCTCTTCCTCCAGCCACTGCCTCTTCTGCCTCTCCTGTTCTTGACGGTGCTGCATCTCTCTCAGCTTTTCCTGGTGTTGCTCCAGCCTTCTCAACTGTTCTCCACCTGTGCGACTGTCAGTGTTGGTCTCTATCAAAGGTGGAGGGGGTGCGATCTTGGCAAAATGTGCTGCAAGTGTAGGATCAATTGGCCTCCTGTTGCCTGGGACCAATGCCAGATAGTGGCCATTGGCTATAGGAACAGTGGTGGTGTGGTTCTGGTTCTGGTTGTCTTCCTGTAAGTGTGTTTGCAGCTTCTGATCTTCATCCATTTCATCTCTCTTCTCGTCTCCTGTGACACAGTCAAGATCACTTGGTGCATCCATTAGAGATGCATGCATCAAACAGAACGGGTGGCACAACAACAGGGGCCAGGAAGAAGAGGGTTCAGGAGAGATGTGACAAGAGGGCTAAGGTGTAACGCAAAAAGAAAAGGGGTTCTAAAAGAAAGTGACATCCATGACACAGGAATAGTATACATTGTATCTACAAACCAAATAAGAGAAATACCAGGAAACAGGAACACATCATAAGGTGCTGTTATGGTTTCCTCTCTAAAGTTGCATAAATAGGAATTTCTGTCCTGTAATATTATATTTTCCTTTGATTGCTTTAATAGTGTGTAAATAGCTACCAAATCTGATGCTTCATCCTCTTGGAATAATCTATAACACTGTTGAATCTTGATACTGAATGTAGAGATATTAAATTGAATTGCATTTATTTTACTGTGATTTCTTTCATTTGATGTTTTTGCACATTTTAATGTATTGCTTTGTTTTTAAAAACCTGAAAACACTTGAAAAGGAGGTCTCTTCTTCCTCTACACAGCTTTCTGGGTGTTAATAAGAGCATGACCTTGTATCACTGGGATGCATAATGCTTGAAAATGGGCAGAAGGATGATTGCCAAATAGTTTTGGTGTCCATGTGCAATTTACAGCATATACAGTCGTAGCATCCGAGACTGTGCGTAAATAAAAAGACAAAAGATTTTTAGCCCCAAGTAAGATGTGAAAGTCATTAATATCTGCAAGACATTTATGCCTTAGACATGATATTGCGCCAAACATGACTGCATCAGAGTGATAGCAAATTTCATGAAAGCCAAGAGATATTAATTGTTTTGACTGCATTCTCATCTTCATGCTAGTTATGCATTAGAGCAGTTATATACACGCAGTACCATACAGACAACAAGTATTTGAAATGACGAAGGAACAAGTGAAGGATAAAACCGACAAAAACGTCACAAATATTGAAGGTAATGTATGGTATGTGAAAAATGTCACAGTTCTTTACAGCTGTTTGATTAACTCGTCTCGTGTCATGCATAATTATTAAACCATATTATGCTAAAGGCCGCTGATGTATCTGTAACCGAAAGCAATGGTGTCCCCAAAACACAAACATGAAACAGGGTTCACATAGTCTCATGATTAATATTTAGGAACAACCAAAGCTGCAATTTAAGAGAGGTTTCAGGTAGATAGGCAAAAGGGGTGTGCGTGATTTTGATACAAGGGTCTTGAGTGTTTCCATGTCAGGGTTTTGATGAGAAGGAGCGGGCAGGTCAGAGGAAAAAGGCATGAACAGGGACAAAGTGTTCGGTCTTCTTGAGCTTCAGTATTCAGATGCATTCATTTGGCTTGTATAAAGAGGGAATGTTCCAGTAAATCTGTGTGTCTTGTTTGTGATTGTGCTGAATATGTGGGTTGAACATTCAGGAGGATGGACACAGATATGAGCAGATTTCACCTGTTTGAGTGTTAAAAGCACTCGTAGAAACCTTCAAGAAGACAGAAAGGTGTGTGGTGCAACTCCTGCCTAATTACTGTTAAAGGTGCCCTGTAGAGTTTTTGACCACTAGTAGCACTATGGAGCAATGTTTTCACCAGTGGGTGCCTGTTTTCTTTTTGTGCAAGCACACAGATGATGGATATACATTCTTGTCACTGATTTTATGTTATTCCTCTGATTGAAATGTATAATTGACAGCAAAGGCAAAGATAAAGACTGCAAGATAGAAATCATGAATGTAAACAATGCAGTCCTTTAAATGTCAAAAAAAAATATCTTTGCAGATGTTTTGAGGTAGGAAATATGTTTGAACATGTTTGTTAGACCTCAAGGATACACACGGTGCATTCTGGTGAAAAACACTGAATGTAAAGTTGTTTATAGGAAAACTCCACGGGGTACCTTTAAGTGAGCGCCACCTGCCAAGGATGCGTTCTGAATGTGATGCCGTGTCGTAGTGTTGAATCTGAAAATGTCATGAAGGTATAAGCATGCTGGAGAACAGGGCACTGGGACACCGTTTGGATTACCGCTTTGATTTGAGCAAAATTCCATTTTAGATACAACACCATTGTACAATGTTGCATCACTTCCTGTTTACCAGTCATTCACATGGTGAGGAACAGGTGGCACCATGGGAAATAAGTTGTGTAAACACAGAAATACACAGCGACTCGAACACAAGGACAGTAAGTTCAAGCATGCTGGATCCAGAGGGAAAATAAGAAACAGGAACAAAATGCCTTGCAATGATGTTTTAATGGAATTTTGACAGATAACCTAGTGTGAACCATTCATTTATGAACATGTCTAGTGTAGAATTGTTTCAAATTCATCAGGTAGTACACAGTCTTGTTAGTTAAACATGCAATATACTGCTGAAATAGTAAACCAAACGCCCACTATGAAACGTTTGAGCGAGTGTAAAGCTCAACTGTGGTAGCGATGTAGGACAATGCAGGGTCTCATCACAAATAAAAGGCTAGTTGTTAGTCTCTTCTGGAACACAAATGATCAGCTAACTGAGGCTTGAAAGCTTAGCCACTTAAAACCAAATGCCTGAAACACATACTGTACGTGACTGCACGTTACATACCTTAACAACCTATGCAAAGAGCGTAGAACCTCTTGAAGCACACATTAAAAACTTCACCAACTGCAATCTAATACTCCCATACCTACCTCAACAAATCTGTAAGGGCAAAACAGCCGTGTTAATATCTAGCCTTTATTTTGATAGCTAAAAGTCTTGAAACAAGAACACAAACTTTTAAGAAGGAGCATGTGACTATCGCTATGGTGCTGTTGAACATGGAGCGTGTGTACACAAGGTAGGGAGGACCAGGTTTCAACAGAAAAACAAACAAAAAATAAAACAACAAATAAGCAAATACAAAACAAAAAAAATCATTGACATTTGATCGGTAAAAACAGTAGGATAAATACACAATGAGTCCATTTCATTCCATCTGTGGTTTTTTTTTTTTTGTTCTTTTTCGGTTTAAAAGCTCAGTCACATTGGACCAATCAGTCAATACCCCATCAGGGGCTACAGAATATGCAGTGTTACTTAAAAAGAACATTCTACTAGAAAATGGTAGTAGCTATTGTACATAAAGGAGTTTAAGCCGTACACTCAAAACCATGACCATAACAGTATGAAAGAGGGAGGCTTCATTTAAAAATTGCTACAGTCATTTTTTTCCATCTCCTTTGTTCATTTTTTAAAATCTTTTCCTACAATCTTGCTCTCCTTTTTTTCTTCTAAGCCATCTAACCCAACTGGAGAGAAAACGAACAACAGGTAAAGGGGGAAGGTTGCGGGGAAAAGGTGCATTCCGGGGTAATAGGAGGGACTTATACATTACCTGCCAGAAAACTATCAGTCTTATCACATATGGTAGAGTAGTAGGGTGGCTGGCTGTCGCCGGACTCTCCAGATTCCTGGGCCCCAAGGTGGTGACTGGGCTCCAAAGGATCAACCTCCTCCAGTTGGTCTGCTGCAAACCTTCCCCCCAGCATGTAGTGGTGGTCATCTAGACTGGGCTGCTTGTCTCCCGGCAGGCCCAAAGGCATCAGGTCCACGGGTCTACCCAGCAGGTCCTCTGCCCGGGCAGCGGCAGCAGCTGATGGCAGGGTCAACTCCTTGATGAGGGAGGGGTCCTTGGCCTCCTCTGGCAGCTGTTCCTCGTTCTCCAGGGAGAAGATTCCTGGACTCTTTCCGCAGCTCTCGGCCATGGAGTGCGCATTGGAGTTGGATGTGGTGCAGTCAAAGCCATATGATGCCACAGAGTTGGCTGACTGAGGGGTGGCCCCACCTCCGTCCTCTTCACCCTCTCCAGCTGGTGTGTCTCCCGCCTCCTCATCCTCATCAAGAGCAGGCAAGTTGCAGGTGGGAGTAGGGCTTTCAAATCCAGCACTCTCATCCATCATCATCGGTGCATCAGGGTCGTTTATCTGCATCTCACCCTCTGTGTCACTGGCCTCGTCTCCGGAGGTGGAGGGGGAAGATGGGGCGGACGCTGGAGCAGTTGGAGGTCCTGTTCCTAGGACCTCATCAGCTGGGAGAGTCTCAGCCTCTTCCTCTTCTCCATCGCCTTTCTCCAAGTGAATACCCAGGTCCTGCTCCATGTCAGGCTGGACTGAAGCCGGTACTGGTGTCTGCTGTTTGTCAGAATGGGATTCCACCCCAGAGCTGCTGTCGTAGTCACGGAGCTCCTCTGGTGTGCTTGTCTCGCTACTGCTGTGGGCAACCAGAGCTGTGCCACTCAGAGTGCTGGACTGGGACATGCCTACAGCTGAAGGAGCAAGTAGTGCGTGAGCTTCCTCAGGGGCTGAGCCCTTCATCTGCTCGTGGGCTGACGGATGCTGCTGGGGCTCTTGATCTGACTGAGGAGCCAGGGAAGGGGCGCTGCTGTCCCAACATGGCTGGGCAGGAGACTGGGTTGGAGTTTCAGATTCAGCTGCGCCATGGTCAGAGACGGGGCTGGGGGAGGACATGGTGACCAGTGAGGCTGGCTGAGCCCAGGTATCAGAGAAGGGGTTGGTCTGGCCCCAGGAAGAGGCAGGGGGGACGCAAGGCGGAGGACCAGAGCGATTGAGGTTGTCTAAACGCTCCTCCTCATTGAAGTCATCTTCATCTACATTTCCACAGCTCTCTGTCACTCCTTCACTGTGCATCTCTACATCTTCATCCTCCTCTTCTTCATCATGTTCCTGCTGCTGGAACACCTTGTGATGCTCCTCTACTCTCTCCGAACTCAAGTCCATATCATCTACTCGCTCGTCTTCATCATCGTCTTCCTCTTCCTCATTGGCCAGGGTTTCTACGTTGGGAGAACCCATGATATTACCATCTCCCTCAGAGCCACGGAAGCTTGAGTCAACCAGAGCGTCTGAGCTTTGGGTGCCTTCCAGTATTGCAGTGTGTTGGGTGCTGCTGAGGTCAGAAACCCCCTGCTGCTGACTGCTGGTGCAGCTGCTCACATCCTCAGAGTCCATTCCAGACAGCAAGTCGTCACCGTGCCAGCCTGCTGAGCCACCGAAGGTGGAGGACCGGACTTGGAACTCCTCAGAGGGCTGAGACGTGCTCATGTCAGTGACAATGGATGAAGGCTGATGGCCGAGTCTCCTCTGTTCCTCGTCTTCGTCTTCCTCATCCTCATCAACATCCTCATTGATCTCTTCATCAGCCTTTTCCACAGCCTCCTCCTTTTCATGAGGGGAGAACATGTCCCTGGAGGTGAAATCATCCATGGGTGAGGTACCCAACAAGTGAGGCTGTGCAATCATATTGAAGGCCTCTGCGGATGGAGCTTTGGGGCTAGGCATAAACAAGTTCTCTTTCTCATCTTCCTCCTCCTCCTCTTCCTCCTCCCTTGTCTCCTGTGCCTCAACCTGTTCTTTATTCTCCTTTCCCTCTTCTGTCTGGAAGCTCAGCATACTGACTGGGCTCTGGGGAGCAATGTCAGACGAAGCTAGGGGCTGGTTCCTGTCCCAGGGATCAGACTGGAAATGCATGTCCAGCAGAGAAGAGGCATTCTGTGGCTCTCTGACAGGAGAGACGGGGCCAGGTGGGGAACAGGGAGGAGACATGACAGTAGTTCCCAAGGAAGGCCCTGAGTCGTTGGCAGACTCATCAAATTTGTAAAGGTCCAGCTGAACATTGGAAAGGGGTTCATGGACTGCCCCAGCTCCCAGTTCTGGCTCTTCTGATGGCTGAAACAGTGGTTCTGCGGGGGGCACAGGAGATATTTCGCGTACAAGTTCTGGTGTTGGTTCTCGCACGGGTTCTGGTGTTGGTTCTCTAATGGGTTCGGGTGTTGGTTCTCTGATGGGTTCTGGTGTTGGTTCTCTGATGGGTTCTGGTGTTGGTTCTCGCACAGGTTCTGGTGTTGGTTCTCTAATGGGTTCGGGTGTTGGTTCTCGTACGGGCTCTGGTGTTGGTACTCGAATGGGTTCGGGTGTTGGTTCTCGCACGGGTTCTGGTGTTGGTTCACGTATGGGTTCGGGTGTTGGTTCTTGCAGTGACTCTGACACAGGTGCAGGTACTGGTTCTGGTGTGGGGTGTTCTGGAGTTTTTTCTTGCACTGTTAGAAGAGTTGGTTCGGTCTGGCTGGACATTGGTTCTGCTGCAGCAGATGGTTCCACAGCTGCTTCTACAGGAGGTTCTGGCTCATCTGGCCTGGCAATGGTGGCTGCTGCAGTAGCAATAGCTGCAGCGGCAGCTACAGCAGCAGCAATTTCCTTTTGAGGTTCAGCAAGTGTTGCAGCTTTGGGGCCACGTTTAACAGGAGTAGGGGTGCTGCTGCCCACAGTTTTCTTGGGGCTGGAGTTCTTGGTTGCAGCCGTTTTGGAGACAGGAGTCTTGGAAACATCCTTGGAAGGTGTGGGTTTACTCTCTTTGGAGCGGTTGGGTGTCTTTGTGTCTGCAGCCTTAGTAGCAGTAGGCTTTTTGGCTGTGACATCTGATTTTGAAGCTGATTTGGGGGTCTCTGGCTTTGCGGACTTCATTGTAGAGGATGGGCGGGTAAGAGGAGACTCAGGCTTTTTGGCAGCTGTGGTGGCCGATTTGGTAACATCTAGAAAGAAAAAACACAGCAAAAAGAAAGGTTAAACAATGTTATAATGAAAATAAATTACAGTATATTACAATGCACACAAAATCTAAAAAGTCAATATTTGAGCTTCCGCTAGTGATTTCACAGGTAGGACTGGCAGGTCAAACAAGTTTAATTAAGAAAAAGAAAAAACCTAAAATATGCTTACTTGTGCATCTCTTCTTCCTTTTTTAATTTCTTTTATTTTTACCTTTTTTGACAGGAGTGGTGTTTCTGGATGTTTGTGATGCTGGAGCTTTGCCACCAGAGGGGGTAGTGGAGGTTGGTTTGGAGGCAGCAGGCCTGGCAGTGGTGGAGGTTTTAGGGGTGGCAGGTTTGGCTGTAGCTGTGGAGCTCTTGGTTGCTGTGCTGGTGGGTGGCCGGGTTGAGCCTGTGGCAGGACGGGATGTTGCTGCTGTGCCAGTTGCAGGCCTGGAAAAAAACATGACAAAGAAGAAGGTTGAGAAATACTGAGAGGTAATACAGCACAGAGATCTGGGGCAACAATAGAGACCACGTGTCCGTTGGTACAGAACCTGCCAGATAAATATGCATATGTTCTCTCTAAATCATGAATATCTGCTGGTCTCCTCTAGGCTTAAGATTGCAATCATACAACACCCCCTGAGACAGACATATTTCTTGTTTATTGTTCATTTGGAGCCCTATGGGTCCACATTCAAAGAAAATAAATATAATCAACTATTTTTGCACTTACACCACACACAGGAAACAATATAGTTACAACATCACCATTGCATTGCAACAAGAACAGCAGATCAAAACCACACAGATAAAAAACATTAAAACAGTAATTTAAATGGGTAGGCAGGGACAATAATAATTTCAGTTTATTTAAACATCCATGCTGCAAAGACATAAAACATTTTGCAGACTTGTCTACAAGAATAACCTCTTCAGTCATTGCTTAAAAACTTTTTTGTTGATTCTTTAAAGCATAGCAAACTGTTCCAGTGAGATATGGCTCTATCTTAGATCAATAAAATAGGCATTTTCCTATTTACAGGAAACGAAGATTAATTGAAGATGACTCAAGCATCAGCTGGAGGCAAACATCAGGCCTCTCCCTGACCATGTGCCTCAGAAAGGAGAAAGTCTTTGATGTCTCACTCATTAGTCACTTCTATTGCCAGAGGAAAACCTAAGAAACAACGCAAACACAAGCAAGACTGCATGCAAGACTAAAACAATACAATGACATGTAGGCCTTCCCCCTCATAAGGCATAAGGAGAGGGCAGACCATTCTTAATGGGTCCACAATTAGTGTTGACCTGAATAGCCTTTCACAGATGTGGCACCAGCCCAAATCCAATGAGTATGTGTCAACAGGTTCATGCAAGGAACCCACCAATAAAGACTACCTTCTCAAAAACAAATGGGCAGACTGGCACCTGTCATTTTAGAGGACTATGTTCCACTTTGCATTTACTAAATAATAATTCAAGACCCCTACCTCCTCTCCTCCCAAACCCAACTTTGATCTCTTTAGTGTATAAGGTTCAACTGCATCTGAAACAATGGTAACAACAGGCCCAGGGCCAGCTCACCCCTCTACAACCCCATGACAAACTCCCCTGAGGGACTACAAAGTGGAGCAGCTTGGGAGGTGAGTCACAATGCACCCAAGAGAGGCTTCCCAACTCTGGTCCACTGTGTCCCTGATCTCTTGTCTATAGCCTATCCCCATGAGGGAATGACACTTGGGGCAGCATGCATCAGCGTGCCTGTCGCTGAGGCTCGCTTCTATGCCAGGTCTGAACGAAGTAACCTACATCTAGTAGTCCTGACAAGGCTATGGTGTGCAATCTTCTGGGCCCACGCTACACTAACTGCCTGTTTCTAAATAAAGAATTGAGTTAGTACTGGCAGAAAGAGACCAGGCAACGGGAGGGAGAGTGAAGATGGCTGGGACCCTGTTAATCTTTAATACTGAAAGGAGAACAAAAATAACTTCTCTACTTCCCCCAGCTGGAACCATGGGCTGTGTTAAAAGCACACTCATTGTGTACGGGCAACGAAGTAGTTCGTGCCACTCACAGCCTGGCAAATGTAATGGAATAAGGTTTAGTCACATGAAATAAGATTAAAGCCCAGGAGTGATGAGTGGCAACAAAACAGGGGTGTGGTCACATCAGATGTTCAAAGAAGCTTTTACAGTTGATCCACCTCTATATAATTGAATTTGGGGTAGTGAAAGGTGTGCTACTGATACTGATATTGTTGGACCATATCAGTACAATATAATACCCTTCTGGCTATTCAAAACCACTAATGGACTAATCTGCGATTAAATGACTTAACATATTTGGAGCAGACTGTGTTCACGGAAAAATCAAGAGCTGAAAGGTTGAGAAATGCTGTCAAGGATAAAGTAAATGTGCTAGTGTTCTTGTAGGAAAACAAAGCCTCTCATAAATACACAGATAGAGATACAGCGATGAAAATGATTATTAGCCTCCACAGTGATGAAATGTAGGCCAAAGTTGCACTAAATCCTTGGCTGAACTGCAGTTCTGGCTAAGGAAAAAAAACATTTTTCACAGTAAATCAATGACTAGAATCAGACAGTTCAATCTTGAGCAAATACTGTAGATTTCATCTAAAATGTCTTCTCAGTAACATCCTCTACCTCTGTGTTCCAAGCACTGTGTCCTAAGCTGAAAATGGGAAACTGTGACTAAGATGTTAAGATTTTAAGCCTAAAATTGTTCCATGGTGAACAAGATGTTAAAAGGTGAATTAAGAATACATTTTTGGAAAAACATATTCAAGTATGCGCTGCCTGAATTAGAGGATGACAGATAATAAAAGAATTACAGGGAAAGGAGAATGGAGAGAATTAAAAGATAGAGACTGGCATTAGAGATGAAGTATACGCAGAGGGGATATTCAGAGAGAGCATTCACAATAATCTGTCTGATAAAAGGAATATGGATAATCCAAAAGGGCAGGACTGCTTTATAGAGCACTGGAAATGAACCAGGCCACTAAGAAAAGAAAGAAGCATGAGGGAGTTGGAGATCAGGCAAGAGAGAGAGAGAGAGAGAGAGAGATAGAGAGAGAGAGGAGGGGGAGAAGAATATTCATCCGATTACACATTATCTTATATCAGTGTCTTCTTCTGCTTATCAAAGAAGGCAGTCTGCACAGTTGAAAAACGATTACAGTATTTACAGTCCTACAACTTATAATGAGGACTTGTGTGTATGGAGATTAGAAGTTATTTGGCCATGGTGACAATGCCTGGATACAGTGATGCGTCGAGTCTTGAATTATTTTAAGCTTTCATTCATTCTGTAAATAAGATCACTGTCAGTTGAATGACAGAGAAGACTGTGAGGCGTATTGTAGTCTTTAAATTATGCTACTTGGCTACATTTAACTCAATGGGCAGCTTGTATGAAAGGGGAAAAAAAAAGCTGCGTTTATTGTCCACATTTCACCAGAGGCCTTGCTGAGAGAAACAACACTACAAATCGGGGGTTAAAGCGAATGCTACACAGAAAGCCCAGAAATGCAGTGGAGCTGAAAAATCAGATGACTGACAGTTGCTACAGGCGCACTGAGGCACACGGCAAAAAACTTAAAGTTCGTCTGAGGATCAGTGATAACACTTTAGCATGATTGCAGCTACACGTTTCCTCAATCATCGTAGCTGAGAAAGGATCGGTGTGTGTGTAGAAACATGGTTGCCTGCCGGGGCTGCTTTGTTTCGATACAAGAAGAGTTAGGCTATGATTTAAATAATGAGATGCACCATCAAAGGGGCAAATGAGTGAGCAGGAGCTAAGCAAGCATGCAGGCAGGCAGGCAGGCAGGCAGGCAGACATCTTCCCTGCAGCAAAGGCGACAAACTGTGGTGGAAGGACCTCCCTCCTCTCAAGACAAGCAGCAAATTAAAGATGGTGCTCTGTTAATTACTGTAAGCACCAGAAATACGGAGGCAGGATCTTCAACCTGGTTAAAGAGGCCTCAGACACTTCAGGAAGGATGCAGTCAAAACAGTATAAAATATGAGTATTTACAGAGCTCTGACAAAGGGAAAAGATGAGAATGTCATCAGCAGACCCATCCTGTATTAGATGATTTTATTTAATCTATATTAATCACAACTCAGTATCAGATTCTAATTTTAAATGTTTTAAAATAGTACACTACTGTGGTAGAGAGAAAACAACACTTTCAACAAAGCCCTTTGTCCGGCATCTATCACGATCTATCTGCCACTTGTCTGCAGCATGAGTAAAAACACCCACGAACACACCCTCACACACTTAAACCTTTGTCTCACACTCAGACAAAAATACGCCTCCTTCTGTCCCTCTTTCCTTCCCTCCCTCCCACTTATTTCCACTAGATCCATTTGGTAATTGGTTCTGCGGCTGCACCCGTATAAAATCACGGCAGCGGAAGACTGCATCACAGAGTCATCGGCCACACCCATAGCAGGACGGAAGATTTACAGCCTGCGCAACATGTCGTCTGCTTCATGGTGTAGCGTAGAACAGCGTCTGGGGCAAAGACCCTGACTACTGTTCACCACACACACACACACACACACGTACACACACACACACCAGTGTTGGACCATTACATCAGCAGCAATTGGTTAGATCATGAGGAGGGTTGAATTCAATCCGCGGCAATAAAAATTTATCATCCCTATGGGACCATCAATGAGAAAAACAGAATGACTAATGTGAGAACATGGGTGGCTGAGTGGATGGCAGGGAAACGACAGCAAAAATGGAAAACCATCTGATCGTCCAACATTGAACTCATCCCACTTCCTCCTCTGATTTTGTAAATAAGGACAAGCTGAATACCCTTGCTCTGTCCTCTGATCTACAACAGGGCAACATTTCTCTCTGTTTCACGCAGAGATACCCTCTGGTCCTCGCTTCTTTTCTCCACCTCTGCTTCTCTCTCTCTCTCTCACACACACACACACACACACACACACACACACACACACACACACACACACACTCATGCACACAACTCACACTCTCTGCATGCACAGCCCTCACACTCTGTATGTATCAACTGGCAGCAGTGATGGGAGCTCAGCAGGGACACATGACTTATTCAGCCGTGTAGCTTCTATACTCTACTGCCACCATTTTTGTTTTACTTCACCCTGCCGCATCCGCAGACAAGCAGGGCAGGAGAAAGCAGCTCAGCGGCACGTGCGCGTGTACCACGTGTTCAGCGAGCCAGCATGTATGCCTCCCTTCCCCCCCCCCCTTTACCTCCACTTGAGTAATATACCGGCAAATGAACACATGCTCTGCATCCTAATTACATGCTGTTCCTATCACGCAGGCGTCCATGAACAGCACATAGTGTATGTACGCACTCTAAAGCACCTTCGCAGTGTGTTGTACTGTCCTGTTGGGCAGTCTGCATGCAGCATACCGGTCCCCAATTATCAATGCATAACTGGACACCAATCACCTTCGCAGCTGCCCAAGTGAGCCGAATATTGGTACATATTCATGCACACAGGCTGACGCATAAACTATAAGCATACATCCCAGCATGCATAGACACCATGTTCAAACAGCCCATAATGATTTGTACTTTCTCCATTTGCACGCTAATCAGGATCAAATGTTTCTTGTCACAAGCGGCATGCTGTTGGCAATCAGCTTCAAACAGCAGGTGCACACAGACACACAAATACACGCACACATTCTACACACATGCACACTAACATTTTTACATTATACACACTTCACTTCATAGTCATGACCTGTGGTGCATAAACAATGTATTACAACTATATTGCCTCCACACCCTCACTGACCCTCATCGTTGCTGTTTTTATTGACAGGTGCACTGTGAAGGGAGCTAGCTTCTGATGGTAAAATGCTATAACAATCAGATTCATCTACACAGAAAATAACGCCTTTCTCACAACTAAAAGTGTACAACTACACAGTTTTTTTCAGACCAGTGAGAAGTGTATTTTCAAACCAGGTTTGCTGTGCATAATGTCACTAAAAAACTGCCACACTAAGAAGGACAATAAAGAGCCTCTGGCAGCTACAACTAAAAAAAACCCTAATTTAATTTAGTTAAAACCTTTGGCTCAACCGGAGGGAACAAAATACTTGAGTGAGTGGCCTTAAATTAGATTGATGTCACTTAGTGAACCTGCATTTGCTCTGCACTTGTATTTGTCTGATAAGTGGAACCTGCTGCAGATGGATTTAAATCAATTGAGTCTCAGTCTAACATGTAAATTGAGAGACCCACCGCGGGTGTGTGCATGTGTGCGTGACAGTGACAGAGGGAAGCAGGGTGTGTCTGATTAATTAATGTTTCTATCGGGCTCTCCACCACTCTGCTGATAGCAGGCTTAAATTAAGGATTGAGTGAAGTAGGAAAAAAGGGGCAAAATTTAATTAAAGAAGAAATTTATGGCCCTGTCAAAGCACATCACGTATACAAATGCTGACGTGCACGCACACACACTTAGTAAAATAAGCCCACAGGGGTGCATGGTGCTGTCAGAGGATCCTATTGTCAGTAATGGTTATACCTCTCTCATGGGGATTCATATATTGGTTTACTGCAGGTGACTCCTTCTCTGGGCTACACATCCAGTGTATGTAACATGTTTTACTGACTCATACGCTAACAACACACTAAATAAATGATAATCTGATCTTAAACAGATTAAAGCTAGGTTTCAGGTCTGTCTTTTGATCAATTCTGCCATGTTTCTTAGCTCATTGCTTTTTTTATCATGTTGAACATGTGGACTACAGCCAGCTAGATGCAGTGCAGCTCCATACAGGTGTTCAATGACATATGCAGGCATCACATCGCTCTTAAGACTTTTTAATGAGATGTTTGCACATGTACTATTGTATAAAGCTGTAATCTGAGTGTAATCTCCACAGTCCAAATGTTATCTGTGGTAGGTGGATGGGGGAGGGTATGCAAGGGAAACACCTTGCTGTAAGGTGGAAAAAATGGCTTGTTGGTATATTGGCAGTGACTACATAGAAGCAAAAATATGTAAACATATCAAAAAGAAAATCATACTTATGATAGCATCTCTTGGCTTTTGTGTTATGTGTGTATATTCCATACCTCAGTCATATCAGTAATGTCTTCTGTCTCGTTCCTCTCCTTCGGATTTTGATATTTGAAAGTTTAAAAAATCTGATAAATATATATCGACAGATTATTATTATTTTTTTTACATAAAAACATTTTGTGATAAGGGTCCCTTGAATTTTGTAATTAAAGAATTGTGATTGAGGAATGTACTGTAGTGAGCAGAACATCTTACAGTTTAAAAATGAACCTGTTTCTAAATTACCCCGAACATGTCTTTGGTATCTCTGTGCTGCTATTTCTTGTTACTTATTGGCAGATATATGTTCTGATCCCGATACATCTGCTATAAAGTAATACTAGCCTAGCTCTAATATGAAAGGGGTGGTTGCTTCCTTAACAGCAGTGCCCTTTCTGTAAATACACCACTATAACCACTGAGTGTTTCCCATGGTCAGAAGAAGGTCCCTGACTCAAAGTTTATCAATTAAATATGAAATCTGCTGTAAAGAAACTGTGGAAACCTTCCTTTTTAAGTGTTTCTGACTGAACAATGTGTCTATACACAGACATACCAACAGGATTACATAGCACATCATACCAAACCCCATGGTAGCATAACAGTAAGGCAAAAAGACGGCACTGCCTCAGCAAACAAACAAACAAGAATTAGAGTCAGAGAGATAAGCTCCTGTTCAAAGAACAGTCAGACTCCCACAGGCTCTATCAGACAAAGACCTCCTTCAGCCTCCTCTCGCTCCTGACTCCTGGTCTAACGCCAAGTCACCTCAGGACCCAACACCATGCAGGCAGTGTGATTCAGGCGAGGAACACATGTTGACCAGATTGCACACAACTTTACGCTGGCTTACAAAGATGAAAACAAGCGCTCATTCTAACGAAACAAAAACATTAAGAGCATTCTCTTGTTCTTGGTTAATACTTCTAACCGACCCTCTCTAAATCCCACTCCTTCCCAAAACTTGTTTTATTAATCATGTTGTATAATGCTTGCTCGGGAGAAAACCCTGCGAGGCATTCCTCTGAGGCTTGTTCTGACATTGGGTGGCTGCTGGCCTACTTATACCCGGCCCCTCCAAGCCTCTATGTGGGGGATCATTGTCCCTCATTCCTCCGGGGTGTTTTTTCTTAAACAGGATCCTCTTTGAACCTGTAGCCAAGTGAAGCCTTTTGAACCAACTGCTTCTCACTTGGCACTGAGGAGCTTTATAATGCTCAACTCATTCTTCCTAATTCCTATCTATTTGGTAATTTATTTGGATTTACCGCTGTTCTAGAGCCAATTTGCTGATTTGCTAGCAAATCATTGGAAAGGCCTTTACTGTACTGAATCCACTTCAGTACATTTTTGCCAGGAGAATGTTTGAGGAGAGGACCGATTACAGACAGCTGCCTCTGCTATCTACAGACACACAGAAAATCTCTTTTGGACACACGTGTGTTCGCAGACAGATATACACTTCAGTACTCCACTCCACGGCACGGGTGAGGATTCAGTTCTACACAAAATGTCACACCTACCTGGTTGTCTTGGAAACAGGGGGCTTATCAGGCTTGGGTGAGGCAGTAGAGCTGGGCTTGGTGGGAGTTGCAGAGGCAGGTTTGGAAGCTAGAGGAGAAGAGAAGAGAGGAAAGGAGAGGAGAGGAGAGGAGAGGAGAGGAGAGGAGAGGAGAGGAGAGGAAAGAGGAGGAGAGGAGAGGAGAGAGGAGAAGAGAGGAAAAGAGAGAAGAGAGGGTAGGAGATGAGAGGAGGAGAGAGGAGAGGAAAGGAGAGGAGAAGAGAGGCGAGGAGAGGAGAGGAGAAGAGAGGAAAAGAGAGAAGGAGAAGAGAGGACAGGAGAGGAAAGGAGAAGAGGAGAGGAAAGTTGAATTATGTATACAAATATACAGTATTATATGCTATACAGTAACATATTTCACAGATATAGGTCACTCTTTCAGACAGTAGTCATAAGAATCTAGGGCAAATGTATTTCTAGTTTAGCAGCAGTCACTCTGGCATGTCTAATATGTGTGCTGAATCCCTCTTATGTGCATCTATCCGCATGTCATCCCATTACTCTCACTAGAGTTAGAGCTGTGAAAAAAAAAATCACAGTAGACTTACTTACTGTGAACGTGTTTGTCCCCATCAGCCTACGTTCTGAATTATACCTTCTGTACACTTCTATAACTATTTCACACAGCGTTTTGTTTCGTGATGACATTTTCACCAACCTGGGGGCTTTTTAGCAGCTGCAGTGCTGGTTTTGACATCATTAGCTGTAGTTGTCTTCTTGGTTGCTGTGGTTGTTGACTTTGCACCATTGGTGGCAGTGGAAGCTTTCTTCTCACCCACTTTAGCGGCGGTCCTGGAGGCTGGGGCTCCAGCTGTCCCTGTTGGTTTTTTGGAGGGCGCTGAGGTTGTGCTGCTCTTTTTGTCCGGAGCAGGTGTGGTCTTCTTAGCCATTCCGTTGGTCTGGGGCTTGGACACGCCGTTTGAGAGGCGACTCTGGGATGTGTTGGGCCGTGAGCCAGATGTGGTCTTGGTTGAGGTGGCGGTTCCAGGTTTTGTCTTGGCCGTGGCCTTGTTGGTAGTCTTGGCTTTGGCGTCTTCTGAGGTCTTGTTGCTGGTCTTGGCAGCTGGGGTCTCCTTGGCCTGTTCTGGCTGGGGTTCCACCTGGTCCATCTCTGCTGCAGGCTGCTGTGCCATCTCCTCCTCCGCTGGGCTGCCTGCCTGGTTGGGCTCCTGTCCCGCGCCTGGTGCTGCCTCGTTTACTGGATTGGATTCCAATGTTTCCATTGGCTCCAGTGCTGCCGTGGCAACCCCATCCGGCTTCATCTCCCCTTGAATGCTAGTGGTCTGTCTGGTTGACTTAAATCTCACAGGACGGCCACAGGTCTAGAGGCTTTCTGGAGACAGCAGGATCTGGTCTGGTGAGAGACAGGATCACATACAGTCCAACAGTTAGTCAAAAGCAAGACCAGACATGAAAAGCAGTTTGCTGTCTCTCCTATCAGGAGAAAGAGCTCCAGGAATGTTGTTATCCCTGGGAATCAGATAAAGCAATGACTTGTATCTTCTAACAGCTTCAGCATCACACACAAATATTTTTATACAAGCGTCCAAGAGTTAGCAGGAAAATTCACTGTCAGGCATATATGGAACAGGATGTGCCAAAATACTGTATATGAGATTGAACTGCTGCAAGAGAGGGCTGAAAGCATATATAGGACAATGTAACACATAGAGAAAGACATTAAACACATGCCCATGTGAAAATACATCACAGCTTTATGAATTGTGCTGGGAGGGAAACCTACACAACTACATCAACACATTTTATGGTGAGTTGAATGTGTGCAATGTCTCAGGGGTCACAGAGGGAGGGGCTGCAGAGGACATGTCTACTGCAGAAACAACACATTCTACAAATAGCCTTCATTAATTTCAATGCCAACTGCACTGCAGTGGCAAATGATCCCCCCTCTGTGACACTAAAAAGCTCAGTGACACACTTGGCCGGCGTAGCTGCTATGGGTTGGCTTATTTTTTTTTTTTTTCCCTAAGAACAAAATTGCATCAGAACCACTAGTGTGGAAGACTAGTTTTCTAGGATAGTACACTTAAGGGAGTGCAAAAAGCAAGCAAATTGTATGCACACTCGTATGTAAAGGTCACTCGCAATATCGCGTAGACATGCAACTTTATCTGGAGAAAGGCTAACAAAGCCTGCTTCACACTTCGTGAAGAGTAGGGTCGGGTGGGAAAAAGGCTTGGAAGGATGTGCTAAGTGGGTCAAGGCCTGTACAATAAACCCAAAGATAGGGATACAGTTTGACTCATGCGCCACAAACAGAGGAATGAGCAACTGAGGACAAGAAGTGGGATGTGAAGCATATGAGGGCTGATAAAGGGCAACCATCTGTAATATGAGCTGTCATACATAGTCTGCATCAATGTTAGACAACTGTCTCTTATTTTGTTTCCTCAGCTATTTTAAAATGGAATGCGCAGGGGGAAAGGATTGATTTTTTACATGTTTGACATCGGTGGTTTGGTCAGAGAGGCAAAGAGGGAAGTGAGGGGGGGGGGGGGGGGGGGGGGGGAGGGTAGCAGGAAACTGGCTCGTCAAAGTTTACAAACAGAGCGAGAAGCTGACTGTGCAGGAGGCTAAGTGGTGAGACAAACTCTGAGGCGACGCAGAGGCCAGCCCAGAGGAAGAGGCTCGGCCTGCGGAGCATGGGAACAGAAAGAGGAGGTGGGAGAGAAAAGAGACAGGGGGGAAAAAAACAAGACGTAAAATGAGCTCACTATGGGCTGATGTTTGCTGGTCCAACTCTAAAATCCAGACATCACTCGTCATCCTAGTTTCCACTGACCCAAACTTGTACGCGCACACTCACTGTCCTATTTCTGGAAGAGGACAGACATCATCTTTATGCTGCTCGCTTCCTGAAAACAATGCCTGCACACTCTTCTTCATCTTTCTTTTCCCCTCTTCGGTCATCCTTTACTCATGCTCTCAACTAAATCTCATATGTCAAAAGGCTTTCTTTCATGGCGCTGAGCTTCTCTTTCTCCAAGCCATTTTCCCCTCCTCGATTTCTTTCCTCCCCCCTTCCCCACCACTAACCGCTCTTCTTCCATCCCTCTGTTCTCTGTTTGCCTTTGCACAGATGGCCAGAGCAGCTGAGCAGGGCCAGAGGGGGAGAGAGACAGAGAGAGAGAGAGAAAGAGAGAGAGAGAGAGAGAGAGAGAGGGAGAGACTGAGAAAAAAATATCCCTGTATCTCAAACAACACATATGAACACATACATACCGCTAGTGCAACAGGACGCCACCCAAAACAACCGAAGAGGCCGGGAGGGAGATGACGGGTAGCTGTGAGAGGCCATTGGTGCCACACCCTTCAGTCACAAGAGACTTTTAAATGCCAGTGAGGCAACAAAATGTGGACAGTTGGTATAATTATATTTACTAACCACAACCAGTCATAGTTGTTTGGAAGAACAACAGGGTGGGCATTGGGAAAAGAAAAAGTAAGATGCAAAGTGAGAGTTTTGCTTTAAGTCCTGCACAGTTTTAATTTTTGTGTCAGAACAACCTGTAGCTCAGCCTGCCTTCCATTTATCCTCTGCACTCGTATTTCACTTAAAGCAATAATTCAATACCTTGGGAATTACTCTGAGAGAATTAATACATGCATGTTTGTATAGTGAATATGCAGCTAGAGCCAGCAGCCAGTTAGCTTAACTTAGCATAAAGAGTGGAAACGAGGAAGCTAGCCCAGCTTTGTCTTAAAGTAACAAAATCCACAGTCTACCAGCTGCTGTAAGCTCACTGATTAACACATTACTGTGTATCTCATATGTTTAATGTAAAAACAACAATTTGTGTCTTACAGTGGGTTATATGGCTGACTATTTTGTAGCCAGGACCTATTACACAGGTGCTTGTGGATGGGTTTAGTTACCTTTGGCCAGAACCAGGCTAGCTGTTTCCCTCTGTTTCTAGTTTTTATGCTAAGCTGAGCTAAATAGCTCCTGGCTCCAGCCACAGATTTAGTGTACAAACAACAAGAGTGGTATCAATCTTTTCATCTAACTCCCATCAGGAAAGCAAATAAAACTATTTCCCAAAATGTTGAACTACTGCTTTAACCTCCAGGCCTCTGAAGAAGCAAAAAAATAAATATTTAGTCTTGTGTCTCAAACTCCTACGGGCCAAGAACAGATCATAGTGGCTGTTAGTTTGTTTTAAAGAAGGTTTCACACAGGATGTGTGGGCTAACTGCTACGCTTGATATGTTGTTTTTGTGATAACTATATATATCCAAAACAAACTCCACCCACTTGATACTCCAAAATCTCTAATACAATCACACAACTGTTTGACTGAGACCCGGTATAACTGTGACCTCCTTCGACCAAGCAGTGAACCAGAAAATAAGACTGTGTCCAATCACCATCCCCTCTTCTCTATTTCAGATTTGTGTTTGGCTCCTGCTCTTCCCACAGTAGACTACAGCATCTGGCCAGGCTGTTCATTTCACTACTCCTCTCCAAAGTAGCCCACACTGCTGGTATGTATGAGTGTGTGTGTTTGTGTGAGAGAGAGAGAAAGAGAGAGTGATAAATCCCGATCGCACGACCGCAGCCAGAGGGACATTTCTCTTTCTCCTGCAAGTCTTCAGACAGCTGTGAGATTGCGCTCCTCTCTTTGGCTCTTTTGCTCGCTAACTCGGCCCTACGTCATTAGGACCATCAGTCAGCAGTAAGCATAAACAGGCCAGAAAGCAGAGCAGGAACATTACTTTTTTTTTTCATCTCTATTCTCCGCAGAAACCGAAGATCCGAGCCACATCCAGACACTTTCTCTATTTCAGAAGCCAAATAAACTGAAATGACGGTTTAAAATTCATGTCTACTTTGCTTGCTGCCAAAGTGATTTAAAACTCTGACATTAACCCCTTAACACTCCAGTGACCCAGTACTTTACTCTTTTTTTAACATCTCTTTACAATTTATAAGCTACAGTGTTTTTTTTCTACATGTAAGGCTTTGGACTGACTTATAATTGTTTCTTTAATGCACACTAACCTTCAAAGTGTTGCAACAACTTTATATTACCTTGAACTTCATCCATAATTACTACAGCACTCCCACATGAAACATCTTCAACCCACTAATGTTATTACAGGTTTTCCTTAATATTCTCTTTCCAACTGACTGAGTTACCTGTTGCTACAAGGGCACATACTTTGTGATTATAAATGAGCCTACTGTGTAAAATGGTAATACTGCTGAATATTTGATTCTATTAATCTATGGATGAGTTTTTTTCTGAGAGATCCTCCCTGCTTCACATTCAAACAATGACATACACTTGGACCATGGAGCTTGGTGGCACAACTCTAGGTTTCTCTGTTAAAACCTGAGCAGCAACTGTAGATTAAATATTTTGCTGATTCATTAACACCTCCACAACAGCTGCTGAAGAGGGTTACGATGGGATTATGTTACATTACATAATGTTACGTAGCTGTTACTCAAGCACCATCATAATTATTCCCGATGGATGAGGGGGAATCAATACAGTCTTCAGTCCATGTCTTCCACTTGTGCTCTACCAATCTGATATGAATAAATCTAATATTTCTGTGGCAGAATAAAGCGAGGTTATGACATTTAGCTCACCTAATCTTTAAGTACAATTCACGCTAACATCCAACTCCAGGAACCAAGCGAAACCCCAGATCGACTCTAGGAAATCCTCTCTAATACCATCTTGGGTACTGCCTAGGCTGTAACACACAAGCTGGCATGTTCAACCCATACGGGACAGAATGTATTCAATGACCTGAGACATAATAGCTTGTGTAGTTAGCGCACATTTCCAGCAGCAGATCCCAGACAGATGGCTGTGTCGGCTACATTACCTCCATTTCAAAATATGTTTAATTTCAGACACGGTGCGCTGTGTGAAATGTTTAGAGCGTAAAAGGGTTTTAACCTGAAGAGAACTTCTGGTTAATCTACCCTCAGGAAAGGCAGTCGGAGAGCATCTATTGACTGCGTGTTATCCTGACGTCCTGTGGCCTGAACACAGAGGCGCGAACACACATACTTCCTGGGTTGTTGTCCTTTGTAATCAGCTAAAAACAATAGCTGGAGACATAAACAGAGTTGTGTGGAAGTGAAGTGGAAGTCCCATGCTGGCACCCTCTTCTAGGTAGATTTTTCACTAAACTTGCAATTTCTTCCTCTGTGCTATGAATGTTGACTTTGCAAAAATGTGTTTGTTGGCCTTCACAATGTGTCCAAATCATGTGGCTCCGGTTTCCAAGCAGCATCCCACTCCAAATTCCCTGCAAGCCTCAATGATGAGCTACACAGTAACTGGGAACAAAGGAAACCCACACGGATACTAAACCATACAAAGAGCAAAGGCAGTGGTCAGAGCACAGGATCAGACCAGTGAGGGATTCCTTCATGCCTCATTCTAACCCTCCACACACACATTGTTTACATTCTCTGTATGATAATTAATCAGTCATACGTGTTATCGGATCATGTTTAAAGCTCATCTACTGTTCATTACTGACATTTTATTTCCTTATGAATGTTGAGATTCTAACAAAGAAGTCCTGACAAAAGATTTCTGAGCGTTTTCCATCAGGAATAATAGAACAATGTAGATCTAGATCAATGTAGAAAGGTACTTTCATAGACTAGCTTTTAAGGCTGCAACTAACAATTATTTTCATTATCATCAATCTATTGATTATTTTCTCAAATAATTGATTCATTGTTTGGTGGAAAATGTCCATCACAATTTTCTTTTTGTCCAGCCAACATCCTAAAACCCCAAAATATTCAGCCTCACAATTAAGAAGCTGGAAACAATGAATGTTTGGCTTTTTATTTAGAAAGAGTTACTTAAACATTAAATGATTAATTGATATCAACATACTTGCAAATTAATTTTCTGATGATCTAATCATTAGTTGTTTCAGCTTTACTAGCTTTACTGTAACAACCTTTCCTCTTACTAGTTTTAATCCCCTTGTTTTAACCTTTTTCTTAAAGTCATCTATCTTGTTATTAATGTGTTTACATAGTGTATGTGTATATAGTATGTACTGTATACTATATGTGTATTTGTGTGTCCATTGCATATAAGGTGCACTTTCTTTGTTTTTATTTGCTTCAAGGCATTTTGTAAGGTTAGCTTTTAGGCAAAATGCTGTGTTTTGTTTTTTTTGTTGTCATCATTACATTTAATAGGCCTCAGGCAGTAAGTTAATGATGGGCAAGCCGGCTCTGCAAGGTGAGATCATCCTCCCGGGCATCATCCCTTCCTAATACCCACACTGGGACAAACCAAACGTGTGTGCGCTCACACTTGTGTGTGTATCCCCGGCACACTACGGTGCTTAGACCAGTACTGTCAATAACTGGAAGGCATCCAGCTCTGCTGAGAGATCTAAGATTTTCTGACTGTCTAGACACAAACATGCTGTTCCTGAATAATCAGGTCATCAGCATATATAAACAGTAAACTAGTACTTTGACCCTCTTTTTGCATCGAGTACAATCTACTACTGTGTGTGTGTGTGCACATGCAGGGGGGGTGCGTGTGTAACAAGCCTGTTTTGAATACAGCTTGAGGTTACATTTAAAGAACCGCTCAGAGGAAAATACAGCATTTCTGAATAATAAAAAAGATGAATCAGTGCAAGGGACAACTGTGCTTCATTATGCTGCAGTGTGGCTTACTGAACTAAATGTTAAGTTAATGTCAAATCTTCTCTTGGGCTGTGGTGTGTTCACGTCTAATTACTACCACTGTCGGTTAGAGTCAAGAGACTCTTCGCCTTCTCTACACAAAGGCCTAAATCAAAGTGCCCCCGCTCCATCCCTCACTTTAGCCAACCAACCGTCCAAGGGCATGTACGAATTGCGGTGGTAGAAAGTCAGCTCTGCTTACACAGTACACAACTGTGTACACACACATATGCATTCTGTGAGCCTTCTTCTATCCCCGGGGCCTACTCTAAATAGTAGTCAAAGAGAGGGATTGTGGGGGAAGGAAGCAGCGGCGATGGTGGTGGTGGGGGTGGGGTAGGGGAGACGGCAGAAAAGATGCAAAAGAAAGTGAGCTTTTGTGGCCGACGTAACCCTCTGCTGATGCTCATCACATAAACTCGTGCAAGCTTGATAGAATAACTCGAGACATAAATAATGCCTCCGTAAGAGGACGGGAGGTTTGAGTGAAGACGCCGGCGGTGAGGGGAGAGAGAGAGAGGATGTTATTGGGTCTGGTTTTTGAGGGCGTTTTTAACGAGCATTCGGTGGCCTCTGACCCTGTAATTGACGTGCTTTTATCTCTGTGAGCAGCAAACACAAGATACTGAGCTGCGGTGTTTGCTCTTTGACGCCGCTAATTAAGCGTCCTCCTTCCTCTGACACAGCCAGGGTTGGGGTTTACACAGCATATCTCGTCATGCAAAGTCACAACTGTCAAAGCAGGAAAATGCAAACTGTTTTTGCTTGAATAGCTCAATTTTTCATTCTTTTCATACAGAGAATAAAACAAAGTGTGCCCACTGTGATGAGCGGTGATGGCTAAATTGTCTTTGCTTTGCTGACTGACTATCAATCAAGCCATAAAAATTTTTTCTGGCGCTCCTCACATAAACATTCATGTCATAATAGTCAAATTGTTTATCATTAATATTAAAAATACTCATATTTTGGACATTAGTCTAAACTTTTAGTTCAACCTTCCTTGTTTTTTTAATGTAAAATGATATAACAGTTCTAAACTTGTCTCTGACGGTGCAGAACTCTGCAGCTCTGCTTCAATAATTTACTGCCCTATTGCTGATGGCACAAATGCTCATGAGCAAGTGAGCTGATGCAATTGGCCTCAGATTTGACGCAGTTTTTACTTGTGACTGTGACCAAAAATCATAAAAAATAAGGTTGAATGTGGATATGTTTTCATGTGTTTGTGAATGTGCGTGTGTGTGTGTGTCACTCCTCCTCTTTGCAAGGGGGAGAATCTGACATTCTCCCCCTTGCAAAGAGTGGGGGGAATGTCAGATTCAAGACGCCACACACTGGCATGGGGCCTGAGATTGTCTATTCAACCTACTCTAAATCACAACAGTAGTCTCAGTCAACTCTCCACCTCATTTACTGATACTTAAACCCCATGGGGTTTTCAAAAATCTAGTTCTGGTGCCTTAAATGTCAGTAGTTGCTACTTTTTTTCATGGTAAATTTCTGGGTTTTGAACTGCTGATCGAACAAAACAAAAAAAGATATTTGAAAAAAAGACAACAGATGAACATGGCATCTTGAGCTCAGGGAAAAGGGAGATAGACATTTTTCACAATTTTCAAACATTTAATAGACAAAAATAATGAATAATTAACCAAGTACAACCGAATACAAGGGACTAGAAAGGAGAGAGATCCGTCTTTACCTCTCGGAGAAGTGGATCGAAAGTAAAGATGTGCTACAACCAGCAGGATGTTTCACTTGCTCTCAGCCAAATCTTGGCAGAACCCCAGCGACACACTAACAGCTGCAACAGTTACCGTTAGTGATAAACATAAAATGTACAAACAGGTAGAAGCTGCAGAAAGAAGACATTTTCACAGCTGATGAGGCCATTTGTATGAAATTGTAAAATGTCAAATAAATCCAATCCCATCTGTGCAGTAGGTTTTCTCATTAGGACTCTGTCATCATTATAAGGGAGTTATGTAAAAGCAGTGGCAGGGTCACAAGCTAGTACCGCTTTCATCCGCCATTGCTGCAACCTGAAGTCTCTGAGAGAGCCATCCATGAAACGAGACGCTGATCATTATCAAAAACATTCCTGATGAGGATGTGCGTAGGGGTGGAGGGAGAGCAGTATGATGGGTTTTTGTGTGGGAGTTGGACGGTGGGGGGTTTGAAGGCACATAACACCCAGTTGGGGGGATACTGGAGCTGACGCAATTTGATGCTAATCACAGCTCACACATTCCCCAAACACCCTCGACCTGAGGTCAGGAAACCGCCTCTGTCCTGCACACAAATAAACTCCAAACAAAGCCTGCTGCTCCCCATGGCATTCCCCACAGCCAGTGGGAGGGCTGAGAGAGCGGGGAGAGAGAGAGAGAGAGAGCGAGGACACAGCCAAGAGTGACAGAAGGTAAGTTTCCATCTGAAAAGTTGTGAGTGAACGTCTAAAAAATCTGGCAGGTTTCCATCTCGGACGAATGTGATATTTTAGCGTTTTTTCTAACATTTCCGATCTTACGTGCAAATTCGAAATAAACAACAACAGGTGGATGGAAACATACCGTAAGTAATCCAGACCTACCTCTCGCTGACAGCAGGGCCACAACAAACATGCACACCCTGCTGATTGTCAGGTGAACTCCTTAACGGTGTCCAGTACAGTCATTCCCACCAATTGATTTCCTACTAGTCCAGTGGTTTAATGCTGGGATGCTCAATTAGACAAAACTGAACCAGAACAAAGGCCCCGCTGAGAGGAAGGAACAAGTCTTTTTCTGTCTCCTTGTTTACTTGGATGCCGGCGTGTGTGTGTGTGTGTGTGAGAGAGAGAGAGAGAGAGAGAGAGAGAGAGAGAGAGAGCAGCAGATTGTGTGACAGACACCTGGATCACAGAAACATGTGATCAGGAAGGCTGGCACTAATCCTAACTCTTTGGAGCTTCACACTAAGATTTTACAATGTCCTCAAATGCCGTAACAGAAACGAGGGGGACATTCGTTGTGTGAGTGATTACGAGATTATATAAAAGTGTTCGTTAAGGAAGTTTCAACAAACTCATTAGTAAAACAAATCAGCAAAACAGCGAGAGTGACTGCCACAAACGGTATGGAATGCCTATACCCGCCGTGGTTTAGCGCTGTACATTTTGTGCGTTCACACCACCCCTCCTCCTTCCGACAAACACCACACACACACACACGCACACACAAACACTCGAACCCTGTCCTTCCCATGGTGCGCCCAGGCTCGGAGAGACTTGGCCCCCTGGGGACGGGCAGATTAACACATGACAGAGCTTGTTAACCCTGGACAAAGAGAGATGCTAATCTTGTACAGTCGGCCTCGACTGTCCTCAAACAGTGCACAGACAGTTATAGGGACAGAGAGAGAGAGAGATAGAGAGGGAGGGACAGAGAGAAGCTCAAGAAAGACAAGAAAGAACAAGGGCGGGATACGCAGCGGTAACAGAGGCCTCAGTATGTCCCAGAAACTAGACAATACTGTTGGGAGGCAGGGCTAGAGGGTCCATCAGCCCCGAAACAATAAGGGTAGAGATGAGCCCGACTACAAACAAGGCCCCAACGGCGTGGGCCCTGCTACAGCCTGGCTGAGCTCCGCTGCCTGCAGGGACGACCAGCGGGGCGGCGCACAGCTCGACTGTGTGGATATTGATCACACAGGAGAAAGTGGGGAGCTGGGCTACCAGCTCCACAGATGGGCAGTAACAGAGAAAGAGACAGAGACAGAAAGAGGAAGTGCATTAGTGAGACAGCCGTTCCTCTGATGCTGTTAACCCTTTCCCCTGGGAGATAAGAGAGATAGCACTGACAAGGTTTTAGGACAGAAGTATAAAAAAAGGTGGGAGGAGGGAGTAAAAAAGGATGGAGGCAAAGAGAAAGAAGGACCGAGGAGACAGAGGACCCAACATAGAGACAACAGACAAACTAATGCTAATTTGTAACTTGAAGAGCTGCTGGATCATCTCCATAATGGGCCGTCTGCCCGCAAACAAGCTCCTCTCTGGGGGTAAATGAGATCAGGCCGGCCCAGGACCAGCTGGTGGTTTGGATCAATGATACCAAATAGAGCAGATATAGAGACAGAGGAAGAGGGTAGGACCAAGGCATCTGGACGGGATAGCAGGAACACACCCGAGAGGCTTCGGCGCTCTCTCTCGAGATTTTACACGGACACGCGCACGCAAAGTACAAGTGGAACGACTGTGTCCATAAGAGGATTATGTCCTCCTGTTTGAAGTGGAACATGGCACGTTCCAGATGGAATCTGATCCCTCACAGGAAGGCAGACAGTTTGGATGGTTGACCAGCCCAGCACCTACTAACTGCAGCTTTCTAAGAACTAAACCACACATCTGGCATCAAAACACCACAACATCTGCCTACAAACTGCCAGAAACTCCTCTTGTGCCATGTCCACAACAACCATCAAGACACACAGTTAGCACGTCGCGTGACTGACTGTATACTTACGGCAACAAACAAATACACTGAGACATGCTATTACCAGATCTGAATGTCATGAGGAGGAATGGATATGACAGAGGAATAAATTGGCCCCTATAGCTGCCTATGGTAAAGAGAATCTATCATTCTGTCAGCACCAGTGTCTGTCATACATGCCTATCATTCCACACATGGCTATGGTGAGGGCAGGCAGGGTAGCCTCTGATGTAATCTCGACCACATCAGCCACTGGGCCAGAGCAGCAAATGTATAGCGATGCCAATGTAAAGGCTGACCCATTGACACCGATATCTGTGAGCCACAGGTGGCAGAGCAAACCTTTACTCTGCTTCCATCCCTGGAACCAATTTTGGCCATATTTTCACTTTTTCCATGGCGTCATTGCACCAAACAACCAGACATGGTTAACACACTGTGCCATAAAAAAAATTTTGGTCTTGAGGCCTAGCAACAGGGCTGTGAACCGCGTCCATTATCCATCCTCCCACCAGAGGAATTCAGAGCGTCCAAACACAGCAAATTACTGCAGCTGCTGGCAAATACTGCCTCAAAACTGCGCCGCCAGTTGCCAAATGCATGCCCTGACAACTGTGACACCACAACCAAGGCTGCTATCTTGACTGGGGCACAGGCGACAGAAAAGTTTATCTGTGCTTTATCTGCACAGCACAAATTTACTGTAGTGCCTGCGGCGGTTTCCTCAAGCCCCGATCATTCAGAAAACAGAGAAGGAAATTCAGCCAAACATACAGTTTCTGTTGGTGATTTGATAATCTCAAAACAAGAAACTATTGTGCTGGGCTAAAAACAGGGCTACAGATGATGATGGTAATTTTTAATGACGCTAAGAAGTGCAAGGGTCACAGGTTCAGGCTGAAAAAAGCCTGATGACCAGAGGCACAGGCTTGCCCTTGTCACAATCGAGAAGTTCAGAGCTGTGGGGGTTAATTCTGAGTCACACAGCCACCCAACACCAGTCCTGAGGCTAAGGGCAGGCTGACACACAGGGCTATTAATGCAACAATCGTCTCCCCTCTCAGGACCGTGGCATGGGTCGAGAGGCCAGCTGGGAGCAAAATAGGTCATTAAAATTTAAATTGCCCTAAAATACGAGCTCATGAAAGTCATTCCATGTGAAAATATTCATTTTTGTCAACTCGGTTTTCATAGGATAATCTCAACAGAAGAGTGATGATGCATTTAAAATGTGTCTGAATTATTATATGATTCTCTTGTGTAACTGTAACTAATAATTGTCATCATTATCAATTAACTGAATAAATAAATCATTAATAACATAAAATGTTACCAAACTGATGTCTTAAAACAGAGTATCAATTTTAAATGATAATGAAAGAAAAACAAGCAACTCTGCATTTGTGAACCTGTAAGGTATTATTACTATTAATACCATTAATTACAATTTGATTGATTAATCATTGTTAGAATTAGGACAGAAAAACAGTTTATCAAGCCACTCATCAATTAATTTAAACACCATTTCAGCGCTGGTACTATATTTTAGAGGTGCAACAATTTTGATAATCAACTCATCGTTTCAGGCATTTTTCAAGCAAAATTAGTTGGTTCTAGTTTCTTAAATGTGACGAGCTTTTAACCCTGCTTTTTGACATTTAATAGACTAAACAAGAAAATAATCAGCACATTAATCAAGAATGAAAATATGCATTAGTTGCTGCCCTACTATACTTTTAATTGTACACATTTCCATGTCTGCATATGGAGGATTGTAATCAAACACAGGCAACGCGCTCTCATTCTTCTTGCCATGAGTAGCTGTAGACAATCACACCCTGGATTCTAGCTCTACCAATAGAGCGCATCTGCTAACAGAGTGAGAAAAACACACCGACAACAATGAACAAAAGACACAACTAGAGTCCACTCTATAACAGAAAGAAGCTTCTTATATTATTTTTTTTTACAATGACATAAATCGTCTTTATTTATTCAAGTACAGTTTCTGACAAATCCTCTCCACACACGGAATAACTCTGGCAGTAATCCCCATCCTCCAGTCCAACTAATAATCTTTTTAAAACCATCTGAAATAACTTAATAAAAACAGAGTGTGGGTTTTAATGTCAGCTAAATTTAATTTCACATGATTGCATTAGGCTGTGGTCTATGTGCCTGCCTGCCTGTCTGTCCTCCATTTCCCTGCCTTATCCACCAACACTGTGAGTCAGCCATTCTCTCATCCGTGCACCAGAGGGGGGGAGGGTGGGGGAGCGGACTAGCTGATGGCTTAGCCCACCTCTGACTTAAGAGTCCTGGAGTGTCTCCAAAGCCTGCGTGGCCGAGCCTTAAAAGTTCTCATATTAGTCGCCCTGGGATGCCATTTACTCAGGATGACATCAATACCTCATGGTCGATCACCACACATTATTGACCTGACCGTGCCCGCTGTGGCCACAAAGCTCGAGACAATTTATGTCTCTGTCTGCACCACCTCGGGAGATGAGAATAAAGTTGTGGGCTGAGGATAAAGATTTTCAATGCGTGCATGTTTGTAGTTTATTAAATGCTCTTGGCCAGGCTTTGAGAGCTGGCAGCATTTTCTCTTCCCCCATTGTTCTACAGAGGGGAGTGTAATCTGTCTTGTTGCACTCACTCACAGAAAAGAGTCAGCGAGGGAGCAGCGATGGGCCCCTGCAGCCTTAACTCTCACATCACAATAGCTGATCACTTTTTGGGGGGTGACATTAATCACCTCTGATTACATGCCAGTTTGAGTCTGTGCACAGACCCACTCAGAGACATTTCAGCTTTACACTCTCCCTCCAGGGTCTGTGGGGATGATTGCTTTTAACGCGCCACAAAAGCCCCTATGTTCTTCTGTTTTAGCTGAAATTAAAACTGAATAGGCATCTGCAAAATTATTACTGCTAAATTCAACCCCCCCTCCACCCCTCCCAACCCCTCCACCCCGAGGGCTAGTGAAACATTTCTCAGCACTCACACCACTTCAAGCCCATCACAGAACAATGGGCATCCGCGGTGGAGGATGGACAAGGAGGGGAGACGAGGGGGGAAAAAAAAAAAAGTTTAGCGAGGGAAAAGACCGACAAAACGACAAGAGAGTGAGGGACACAATTCTGTAAATGAAAAAAGAGCAGACATTAAAAGTATATATCTGTTTTAGGTTAGCCTAACAGGTCTGAAGCGCACTCCCAGCTGCCATGCAGCCTGCCACCGCCCCATCAGCCCCTTTTCCACAGCAGTCAAAGTGAATCTTAAACACAGCGGCTCATCGACATAAAGACAAAACCGTTTGGACATTTTCAACTGCATATTTAACAAAAATATTCATTCACACAACATAATTCCGATGCACTGTTTGGTGTTAATAATGTAGTATCACATGTAATAACCCGGTAAGTACAACTAAGCTAGCGTCAGTCTGTAACTGACAACAGACATAACGTTCATTTTCAAGAGTCGGTTCTGATGAACGTTAATTAGCCAAACATGAAAGCTAGTTACAAACTGACGTTAGCTTGCGAGCTAATGCTAAAACAATCTCGCACTTACCAGTCAGTGCGGAAAAATCCTCTCCAGCTACGCCCAGTGCTAGCCAGCACACCCCGTCTGAATCCTCGAATAAGAAGAAAAAAAGAAAGTGAGGATGAGGATAGAAATGAAACCGGGGAGCAACGGAAGAAAATCACCGGAGAGTGAGTCGAGCCGAGCCCACAGACAAGAAACTTCTGGGTCTCAAGCGCCGTTTTTCACAAGTGATGCGCGTTCACTGAAAGGAAGAAAGGAGGAGAATGACGCTTCAGTCCACACACACACACACACACATACACACATACACACATGTACACACACACACACACACACACACACACACGCTGGTAGACCGGTGAACGGATGGATGGACAGGCGGAGGAGAGGAGAGGGCTGCCGCTGCCTTTAAGTGCTGTTGGAAGTGTCGGAATAATGAAAGGTCTGGCACTTTGACGGACTCAACCAACAGCGAAGACACGTTAAAGGTTATTTTTTTACACCTTTCTAATGGTCAACCTACCAACATGTAGCCTACAAAAGCAGGGCCCTACAGACAAGGTGAAGTTACCAACCGGGCATCTGATCAGACCAAAAAGCCCCAGGTTCACTGTGTGTCATTTGAAGAGTTGACACTATTAGTTAATTAACCAATTAATGAACAGAAAAATAAACCTGCAAAAATGTGATTAGCCATCTTGATTTAAAGGTCACATATTATGCAAAATGCACTTTTTCATGTCTTCTTAACATAAATATGTGTCCCCTGTGTGTCTAGAGACCCCCAAACTATGAGAAAAGACCATTCTCTCTCTTTTTCTCGTGCTCTATCTCTCAGAAATGTGTGTGCAAAAACACCGTTTAAATTTGGCTCATTTTATGACGTCCTAAAGGGATCTGTTGAGCACAGACCTCCCCCTCCAGGCTGATGGTCACTGCCGACTGAAACCAACTGAGTCAAATTTTGAACTGAATCAAAGTTCTGTTGGTTGCTGCAAGAACCAACACAACTGTCTTTATGTGCATGGCAACGTTGTGTAACTTTGATTAGCACCCTGCAGCTAACTTGCTCACACCATAAAGCCAAAGTGGCCTGCCAGTGGCAATGTGTTTAAAGTTAAGCCGAGGCTAATACATCCATTCTGATCCACTATACACTTAGTGTTTCTGTAATACTACTATTATTGACGCTACTGGAGCTCCATTGCAGTTCCAGTATGAATATGAATACTCTCAACAGCCCTCGGTATCTCCTGTTGCGGTCGTATAATCTTGCATTGTATCACAGCCTGAAAGCCACAACCAATTCCCGAGTGGGGCGTGGGGCGCAGCAGCTCATTTGCATCTAACAGCCCATCCAGAACAGGACTGAAACAGAGGGGTATAGAGGCATGCTAGAATGCAGTGGTATTTTCAGCAAAAACATCAAAGACATGTTTTGGGGATCTCAGAGACCTATATTAACTTGTTGAAAAGGAGGATAATATGTCACCTTTAAATGAACTCTAGGGGAAACAATTAGCCTGGCTCTATCCAAAAGTAGTGTTAACAAAATCCACCTACCAGCACCACTGAAGCTCACTATTTGGGATCAGTAACTTCCTGGAGTCTAAGCTGGCTGCTTGGCAACTGGTCCCGGCCAAGAAATAGTCCGGCATGTAATCCTGTAAAACTGCAAATAGTTGTTTTTACATCGGTTTTTGTACAGATTAAATGAACAAGATACAAGATATTAATTAGTGAGCTTTAGAAGTGCTGGTATGCATCAGACATCGCCAGGGTCAGGGTTTCTAAAACTTCAGAAAGTGCCTCTAAAGACACAGAAGACATTATACAACTGCTTTTACAGGCTGAGTAGTAGCCTACTAAACATGACGAGTAAACAGACCTAATGTACAAAATCAGTGGAGTGCCCCTTTAATTACACATTTGTTTTTGATTGCGCACCACTAAAGAACATTAAGGCAGGTGCTGCATTATCTGAGGGCCTTCTCTTGTAGATTGGCTGATATATACTTGTGTAAAGATCTAATTTTAAGAGCTAAAATTAATTATTTCAGTTGCTATTTTGTTGAAATGATGCATATCCACAAATACTTGGTAAAGTAACACAAAAACAAACCTGGGGCCAGGTAGCATTCCTAGACAGGAGTGGCGTAGCTAGTGTTTGGGGCTCAAGGCGAAATATAATTAAGATGCCATTTGTTTACTACACTAACGCACAGAACAGGACAGGAGGGTTCACATGTACTAGGACACCTAAATGTCATGTAGCAGTTATTATCAGTTCCACCTGTTTGACAGTCAAAATAGACATGTCATGTGTGGAGTCGTGATCTGCCCTTCCTAGTCAGTCGTGGGTCGGACAAGATTGAAAAGTAAATCAAAATAAATTCCAACAGAGTGAATGACAACAAAAGAAATGTTGTTAGTCCAATCAAATGGGCATACACTGCCATAATTTGCATAATGTTAAATCAGGTTGTGTCCTTCCCCCATCTATTTACCGCTCAGCACTAAAGGTCAATAAATGGAGGGTGGAAAGGCTTATCATGTCTGTTAACTCCAACCATGTCCTCGCATCACTTTCCCATAACTGTAAATTTGTTTCATTCCAGAATCAGTAAACCATGTCAGGAGGTTTTTCAACAACTTCCAACCTCAGAAATAGGAGCTTACTACTAGTCCTTGAAGGCAGCATTTACCACGACAGCACGCCATGCTGAAATTGAAAGGGATGAATAGCGAATAGCAGGGGGACTCTGCTTTCTCTGAGCACAGCCAATCACCTCCCAGGCTGGGGGATTATTCAAATTAGAGATGATGTCACCTCTTGCAAGTCACCCTACTCTCTTGCCCGAGTTCCTCCCGGTTGTCTGTTGCCCTCCCTCTAGGCCCCTACACCCCTTTTTCTCTCCTCTTCAAACCCTTTTCTTCCTTTCTCCATGCCCGACTGCACACACACACACACACACACACACACACACACACACACACACACATATCCTTTAACGGTGCTGCTGCCCCACATGCATCAAGTTGCCTGCATTGTCCCCTCTCAATGTTACTATGCAGTAGCATCAAGAACTTGTAATCTGTTTACACATTTCAGACCTGTTGATAGTGAAATTGTAATTAAAAATGATTTTGATTTGCTTGCTTCCATTCTGGCCTTATTCATTTCCAAATAAGGGAGTGATCCTGCTACTAATATGTACATACAACTGTTTCTTTGTCTTGAGAGTCAAATTTCCTGCGAACAACAAACCTTGAAGGCTGTTTAAAGTAAATTCAGCTTAACATGTGCACCTGCCTGAGAGTTTACACAGCTGAAATTGCAAGAAATTCATTGAAAAGGGTTAGCTCACTATAGCAAGAAAGAGAGCAAAAAAAAGAGCAAGGAGCAGCAGATACAGTATACAAGCCTTTTGGTTAAGATGTGTTTTTTCTCTCAGTCACAATTAGACACCGAAGGGCGTTGTTTCATGGCTTACAAGCTTTTGTTTCTGTGTGCCATACCCCATCACTAGAACGGGGCTTTTCATCAGAGACAGTCTGGGTGGGCATGCCGCCTGTCTGACTGTCTGTCTGCTGCGCTGCTGCTCAGCTCCCAGCAGCCGCCTGCTCTGTCTACATGAGCCAGGCTTTTGTGTACTGCTCTGTTCTGGATGGGCTTCTTTTTATGTCGAGCCCGTGGTGCACTCTTCTCTTTCCAAGTGCTGGAGAGGGGAGATTTGGCTCTGCAATACCCGTCTGAGCTCTACAGACAAACACTACACATGCACCTGATTGCATAAAAACATGTAATTTCTTGCTTTCTCTCTTATTTCTTCTGTCAGATTTCCATAAGAAGTTTTGTTTGTTTCCTCCCTGACTCTGCCCATCAGCTTGGAGGGCTGCGCCTCCCATCAATTAGTAAGTTTCTCCTTTATATTGCTCCGCATTATCTGCTTGTTTTGCTGTTGACTCATAATTGAAGGTCAAGTCATACCCTCCGATTATCTGCAGGATTAATTGCCTGGACAAATGACCTTTTCAATAGTCAAACTGTATGGACTTGAAAATGGCATCCACATACTGTAGCTTTATGTGTGGACTTCATTGTGTGAACATGTGATCATACAGTATGCGTGCAGGTGTGTGTGCAAGTAAATGAAGGACATGGAAGGAGACCAGAAAGAGGGTGGGGACTCCGGGGGGTTCGATGCCTGCTGGCTTGATGCTGATGGACGTATTGGCATGGGCCACCAGGCGCAACAAAGAGAGGAAGGTGTTTTTTTTCACACAGGCAGTGGTGTGCGGCAGCGGAGACAGGAAGGGGTAGGGCTGTGTACCCCGCTGCACAGTTCCCGTGTTATTTATCTCATTGTTTTTTCCCCCCGGCCCACAGTCCAGCTGGGGCAGAGCGGCACAAAAGGTTCTGGCGCTCAGTCAAGCCCCAAAACCTGGCCTCTAGTCAGGGGTCTGCTACCTTTGACAAACTCTTACACAACACACAAGTTAGCTATTTAATTATCAGCAGATACAGCCATGCTCCCATTGTGTTTCATGTATTGCAGCAGCGTTTGCAGTCAGACACACAGATTGTACAGAGGTCTGAATCTACTGCTAGTCAGCCAAGCCACACAAGAAAGCAGCTGGCACTGAGTGAGGAGGCAGGGAGACACACCCATCACATCAGACATAGCCGCCATCTTTTTGTAGAGATATTCACAAATCAAACCTCTTTTAACATAAGTGGCCTCAAAATGTATCTTAGCTATTAGCACACGTAACACTTCACACTAATAACCCAAGTATCATTATGTTACAAATGGGGTATGCGTGAAGGAATACCAGGCAGATACAGGTTAGCACAAGCCGGTGCAGCAGCTGCGGCTCTCTGTGCACAACGTGGACTCCCCGAAGAGCACAACGTGCCAACACAGCAAATCATTAACAGGCTGGATGCTTCCACACACTGACGGGCAACATGTGAAGAAGGATGCACATGCAACATATAAGAACCTGAGTGCGCCTCGCTAATGGAACGTCATCATATATCACACTTATATGCTCTTCTGCGGTGTGTGGGCCAGAAACAATATGCATATTATCTATTCTACACATGCCCGGAATATGATGATGATCTTGATGCAAATGCAGACCTCATATCCTCTTTCAGTGGTTGGAAATTCAGATTGCTGGAAGAAGGATGTATCTCTGATCTATCTGCCATGTGAATGAAGTTAACCACGTAGGAAAGAGACCAGCTGCAAGGCCCTGCCCTGCAGTATGTTTTCTCTATGGGACTGTTTAATCAACTTTACCCTGAAACCTGATGATGTCCAGAGCCGGCTGGCCAGTTCCTGTCAGTCTGATTCTAAGTGCTTCGTCTCAGCCTTGGTAGCATCCTTGAGTAAATAATGCATGCAGTTACTAAGGGCATTGGACAGCTATACCACTCCACTGCACTAAGAGGAATGAGTGTGCACATATCTGCTTTGATCTTTGTCTGTTCCACATGCTCTCTCATTTTCATCCATTTGCGATTTGCATCTGCAGAAACATGCACTTTTTTTGGCTGGCTCAGCCTGACTCTACGTCCACTTACCTTGTGTTGAGATGCGTAGGGTAGTTTGTGATAATGGTAGACTTGAAGGTTAAGTATTTTACTTATACTCTCAGCATAATTTATCTTTTATGAAGGCAATAAATCCCTCCCTTTCATTAATGCCTTCTCTTCTGGTTTAGTTTCCTGTCCTTTCTTTATTGCTTCTGGATTGTATTGATTTCCTATGATTGTGGCTGCAGACAGAGCCTGCTCTCTCCCTCTAGTGGTGTCAGACTACCAAAACACACTGGCTTCGTGCAGTTCAAGCTTTGTATTTACATTTATCCATTTTCTATACCAGCTTGTCCTAGCACACCTTGGGCAGTTCCTTTAAATTGGGCAGCTGTGGCTCAGAAGGCCATCCACTTATATTAAGGTTAGCAGCTCGATCACCTGCTCCTCTTGTCCACATGTCCAAATGGCCTTGGGCAAAATAATGAACCCCAAACTATTCCCAATGGTTAGGTCAGGTTAGGTTGGTGTGTGAATGTATGAGTGAGTGAGAGGGAAAATGTAAAGCACTTTGGGAGAAAAGTGTTACACAAATGCAGTATATTTACCAAATTTCAGTTGATGATAAATGTACAGTAAATATGCACTCAGTAACTCCCACATGCCACAAGTTTTCTGGACCTTCTGGCACCACGAAGATATGGAGTGTTCAATATTATGAAAATAAATAAGACATTACAAAATGAATAAACATATGAATAAAATATATAAATGAACCAATAAATTGTGAAATTGCCTAAGAAATCACAAAAACTCAACTTGTTATTATGAAATGTTATTTCACCATTCAATTTGATATTAAGAGTTTTATTTTTAGTTCATTTTTTATTGAATTATAGGCATTTTTATTTAATCTAGCACCACCATGCAGTTGATATTTTTGGTGTTTAGTTAAATGTCTTGACAGCTATTGAATGGATTGCTATAATATTTGGCACAGATATTCACAAGAAGATGAATCCTAATGACTTTGGTGATCCCCCAACTTTTTCTCTCGCATCTAAGCAGGTCAAAGTTTTTAGTCATCCTGTGAAATATATCAGCATCTACTAGATAAATTGGCACATTTTGTATAGATATTCATGGTTCCAAGAGGAAGAATCTAACTGACTTTGATAATAATCTGACTCTTCCTCTAGTTTTTTCTCCTCTACTTGTGGTTTTGAGTGATGTATAGACCTTACAGCAGACATTTTGACTTGTCATAGTAGGAAAAGCACAGGTGTTACTAATAACATTAGCGATGGCTCTGTTATATTCAAGTGTCCCAGTAAGCCATGACAGTGTGACAGTGAGTCAGCTTAAACAGTACCAGGGCCCTGAAACTGAAGCAGCTAAATGGATTTTTCCCCTACTGTGACATGTCAAAATGTCTGACATGAAATTTGGTACAGACATTCCTGCCCCTGTCAGAATGAATTAAAACTGTGGTCCTATAACTTTTCATCGGATGACATCATCAGGTCTACAACTGAATTTTTCCAGTACTTTGATTTGTGACCAGATATCTGCAAAACTAATGACATTCCCATTAGCTGCAGCTGCTGTGTCTTGTGCTAATCAGCAAATGTTAGCATGCTAACACACTAAATAAGATGGTGAACACGATAATAAACATTACTCTGCTAAACATCAGCATGCTAGCATTGTGAGCATTATAGCATGCTGACATATTTAACTCATAGCAGCCTCACAGAGCTGCTAACGTGGCTGTGGACTGTCTTGTCACTCTGTAATGCCAAATGCTAATCTATACTCTGTTAAAAAATGTGCCCCAAAAACTCTTCTACTTACACCATAGGTCTGCAACACTGGATAAAAGGTGAGGTTTTTCTGAGTATTTTGGTGTCAACAGAGGTATTGATAAAATTATTTTTTCACAATATCATAAATGAATCAGTGGAACCAGATTTTATAAACCTGATACTAATACTTAAAACAGTAGATAATTGAACTTTCTTCAAGAATATGAGCAGCCGACTTGAAAATGGACACACAATATATCCGCTGTAGGATAAGACACACACACACACACACACACACACACACACACACACACAAACGCTTTGTCATCAATCCAATTTATTTTGCTGACGTGTACAAGGCAGCAGCTTCACAGAAAAGATTCAATACAAATCAGCGTAAAAACCTGTACAACTTCCTTCTATACAGTAACTGACAAACTCCCTTTTAGCTCTCCCTTGCTTCTACTCAAAAAGAGGTCAAATAATTAAAACAGCATACAAAATATAAGTAAACAACCGTAGTGAACAATAACACTGTTAAAATTAAATCCAAGTGGCAATAAATAATCTTCCCATGAGTGTCAGGAGAACAGTAACAGATGCATTGTAAACAGTGCTTTGTTCTATTGTGCTATATGGTTCCCATGAGAGACATTTAAATCAAGTGACACTGTAAATCATTCTTGATTAAGTGCAAATAAGTGTAAGTAAACATTCATGAAGAGAAAACATATCTTCCCACAGTTTTGATTTAAAACAATATTAATGCATTAAAATAAACATGTCAGTGAGCAATAAAAAATTTTAAAAAAGTGAAAGTGGCAAATATCTGTCCAGCCTCTAAAATCCCTTTGTTACCATCAATCCTGAGACAAATTTTGTCCATTGAACAGTGCCCTTCATGCGCCTTCATGCAGAATGACATTACCATTTCTCAAGTTTCTCTAATATGTGTGATATTCTAACCAGTCATTGCCTTTAAAATGGTAAACGAAGAACTGCTGGTTTGTAGAGATGTCGGAGCTCATTCACAGATAAAATAAATGAGCTATTACCTTTTCACACATGGCTTCAATGTCAGTATACTGACAGAGTCTGACACTTCATATAAAATAAACACACAACTCTGGCTTCATAGTCTAGATAAAACTGTCTATTTTGACACACCCTCCTTTGAACATCACTTGTTTGTCAGCAGGAATATTTGCTGCCTTGCACGGAGCACTTCAAACCAAACATTAAAAAAAAAGACTCTGTCTCGCAGTGCATTAGCGTGCACAGTCACCTGGCTCCTTACAGCAGAAACAGTTCATACATATTGATGACTAACTGGTTGGCTGCAGGGCTCATCCTTCCTCTTGCAGCCGTCATCTCCTTCCAGCCAAAGGAGGACGTGAACAAAGAGACGAGGAGCGAAAGGGGAATGGTGGAGCCGCCTTGACTGAGAATGTTGAAGGAGCTAATGCATACATACGGCAGTTAATGGTCGTTCTTTTTTCAGCTTGCCTGGCTGACTCTTGTGCCTGTTTTACCTCTGCTATGAAGATTCAGTGGACATACATATATTTACATAATGAAGAGGCACAAAACTCCTGTCACCTAGGTAGCCATATGGACAGTAAAATGATGATAAAAACCTGTAACACAGTGAAGCATTCAAGTGAACATTTGCATTCATTATACTTAACAGTTGGTGGACCCTGTGTCCAGTCTACAGCAATGAATGTGTTTACCGGTATTATGCGTCCAGTCATCAAAAACCTCATAAACACACATTTCAGAAGAAGACAATAAATTATTCATACAGTACAAAAGCCGAAAGCAGGTAATTGGTGTAGTGAATGTGCAGTGCGTTCTACTGTTCCAGCACAGATTGAAATGCAAAATTCAAAAATGGGTAACAGAGGACAAAGTGGTCCAAGGTCAGTCAGTTCACTCTCAAGGCATCATCGTCCCTGCTGTGCTGGGTATCTGGAAAAGAGAGTGCAATTACAGTCACTGAAGTGGAAATATGGTGCACACACACGCGCACACACACACACACACACACACAGCTTATTCCCTCTGTGCATCCATTTCCTCCTCCTCCTCCTCCTCCTCCTCCTCCTCCTCCTCCTCCTCCTCCTCACCAGTCACAGCAGCAAAGGAAGGAGCATGACGACCCTTCAGGACCACGGAATTTGCCCGAGCTGGGCGTGTCCTTGCATTCTGCGATGAACGTGCTCAGGTCTGTGGCGCGGACCTGCTCCTGTGTTTGAGCCTGTAAGAAGACAATGTAAAGCTGTATACTCTCTACATACTGATGTCACCACTGATTTACAACCATGGTTCTATATTTTGTTTAATTTGAACAGAAAAGAATTTGATCAAATGTGTTGTACACATCAAACATCCATGTCCAGGCCTTTGGGTCATTTGAATTATAGAAAATCGTTATTTGATGTGCTAAAATATTACAAAAAAGAACTTACATGCATCTGCCTTCATTACAGCACTCCTTTTCTAAATTTAATGTATTGTAATTTGACTTGACTTCATTTTTTAATTAAATTATGCTTTGATATTCTTAAAAGGACTGTTAAAGGCACTTGGCTGCTTTTTAAATTTCCCATCATTATCTTTAGGCTCACTTTAAAGAGTGACTTAACAACCCCTGAACATCTTGTTTTAGCTGTTTTAGCCAACTTCTCATGTTGCCGCAGTGATGTACAGGTGTACTCCAGGACCCTGTGACATCACTGTTGGGCATGGTTACTGATGCAACAGGCTTTAAACTCCACCAGAAAGGGCAGCAAAACACAGCTTTGAAGCCTGGTGTTGCGTTACTCTTTAAACTTTCAATTGCTTCATCCAAAGCTATCTCTATTTCCCCTTTCCCACAGCATTTATTTCTAATGTTCAGAACATAGCAAAGTTTCTTCTTCTTCTTTTTTTTTTTTTTAATGCAGGTAAACAAGAGTGATAACTAAATGAAACCAAATGACTGACTGTACCATAATGGTGTCGTAGGCTCCGGTGATGAGTGCGATGAAGAGGGACAGCACCATGTAGATGAAGAGGGAGATGAAGGTGTAAAGGTAGACCTGGCTGAAGATCCACACGAGTGCGCCGCTATGCTCCATCTCAGCAAATGTTACAAACATGTCGTCTCCATTGATCAGAGAAAACAGGCACTCGGACACCGTGGACAGGGAACGAAACTGTATATATGGGGTGAAGACAAAGAAAGGAATAATAATACAACATACATTAATAATATTTTAATTTTTTTTAATTTTCTTTTTTGTTTCCATTGCTACTTAAAACAAATGCAAAACTAAACTAAACTAAACCAAAGCAATTGGCGCATTGAGAGTCTAGTCTGCTAATTCATGCGAAAAATTAAGCTTAAAATATGTTCATATTTTAGAGAATGTAATTAATATTTTCCTCATTAATGATGTATTATTTCACCCCCCTGCAACCCAGCCACTATTAAACAGAATGTTAATTTTTATGACTCGGCCTGCCCAATCCGCAGATTAACTGCGGTGCCCGCGGATATAACTGTGATCTGCGTATCACTGGTCCAAAAGTAACAACATTTGCTTGAGACTCCAGAAACTGCGCCCAAAATAGTCCTGCACATAACCCAACATCAAACTTCAGTAACACTTCAGTTTTTGTACAAATTAAACAAACAAGATATAATGTGTTAGTGAGCTTTAGAGGCATTGGTAGGTGGATTTTACTACATTTGGAAAGAGCCAGGTTCTTTGCTTCCAGTCTTTATGCTAAACTAAGCTAATACATTTATTCTAAGCTAAGCTAAGAATAAGCAGTTTCCCAAAATGTAAAACTAGTTCTTTAAAAGGGGCAATCCATCAATTGTACACATGAGGTTCAGTTAACTCATCATAAAGAGTAAAAACAGCTGTGTAATGAACACATTCACTACACCTGGAGGGAGCACTTCTCTCTGAACCCTGATGGCGGCACCATGACGTCATCAGGGTTATTTTGACTTGAGCTTAAAGGACCAGTGTGTAAGATTTAGGAGGATCTATTGGCAGAAATGGAATATAATATTCATAAGTATGTTTTCATTAGTGTATAATCACCTGAAAATAAGAATCATTGTTTTTTCCATTACCTTAGAATGAGCCCTTTATATCTACATAGGGAGTGGGTCCTCTTCCATGGAGGCCACCATGTTGCACCGCCATGTTTCTACAGTAGCCCAGAATGGGCAAACCAAACACTGGCTCTAGAGAGGGCCTTCTGGGTTTTTTGCAAGTTTTGTTGCCACTGTAGGTCCTCCTACACACTTGGAAGGGGATGATGAGGGGAGGGGTATTCAGTTGGTTGCGATCGGCAACCTCACCGCTAGATGTCACTAAATCCTACACACTGCACCTTTAAGGTTTAAATTTTTAACAGAAAGCCTACATTACAAACTGAAGATTTGAGGTTTGAGACAAGTGGGGATCTAGAAGGCAGGGAGGGTCTAATGAAAGACACTATTGAGTTGCATCATGGGAAATGTAGGATTGAGCTATTTTTGAGATTGATCCATTCTAGGCACTAAAGTCAGAATATCTCAGGCTTCAATTTTGACTTCTCTGTTTTTATTCAGTCTCTTGTGAGTCACCCAACTTTATGGAAGCGCAATACTAGATTGATGGATCACTACTTTAATTAGCTTTTAACTGCCACTTTTAAAATGGTGATTTATGAAATGGGACTTTTTCAAATATTTTCTGTAGTGGTGTGTATTTGTTTAATTAAGATTTTTTAATGAAACTTTTTAATGAAATTTTGTGAGGTTTTATTAGTTGTCATTTGTTAGGTTGGTTGATTACACATACATAATATTGCAAGTCTAAAAGTAGGAGATGAGCAGACACAATATACCAACAGAAGGTTGTCGTGATTCATGTTTAATAAATGTTCATTTTCTTCAGTCATTAATTATACATGGCAATAAAAATGATATGCTAGAGGGCATTTTATGATAATTAGGTTGCTCTGACATGTATTTCTGGCCTGAATGACTCATGCCTGTTCATTTCTGGTCAGAGACACTGCAGAGTGTGTGTGTACAGTACCTTGGCATGATAGGGCCCCAGCACAATCCATCCACAGAAGCAATATCCCAAATAAATGGCTGCCGCACAGCAGCAGAAGCGGATGACATTAGGAAAAGCAGCTCTTAGTGTCACAATCAGGATCTGTGGGATAGAGGGATGAAGGGAACAACCACACTATAATTTTCCTTCAGAGTAAGGACAGCAAAGCAGACTTGTAAGGTTAAAAAAACAGTACTAGCATGGTCTTTATTATTGTAAGTGCATGTGTCTTTCACTTACGTTGTATTTCTGAAAGAAGCTAAGGTAGCGGATGACTCCCACCCACACCAGCAGAGTGGAGGTTCCCAGCAGGATCCCGCACACGTCATATGATGACAAATTCTGCATCAGAACAGTGACATCATTATTTACCAGAAAACTGTGAATTGTACTACAAAGCTGAAAAACGTATCAGTTCAGCTGGACATGATAATTCCTCTGTGACAATTTCTAAAGAGCAGACAGCAGGGTGTCATATTACCTTGGATTCTATCCCAATTTTGATGAAGCTGCCGATGATGGTGAACATGTCACTGACAATGAGCAGAATATACCAGCCATTAATGAACTCCATTCTGTCTCCCCAGCTGACACTGCGGCCAAGTCTGTTTTTGAAAAACTGCACATACTCCTGGGTAGGGAGATGAGAGATCATCAATAAGATGAGGTTTCCTATGACAGTTTTACATGTCTTTTATTTAAAATTTAGATGAACATTTATTGGATTAAAAAAAACCTCCATATAAGAGAAATTCTGCTAAAGAAAAACAAACACACATGGAAGTAATTTAAATACCTGAAGCCTTACTCCCAAACCAAAGGCAACAATATAAGAATCTTAACTACCACATAAGGTCAGTGGAATTCAGAGCAGTTTTAAAGGAAAAGTTCGACATTTTGGACGATAGGCCTATTCGCTTTCTTGCTGAGAGATGAGAAGAATGATACCACTCTCTGTAAGGTAAATATGGCGCTACAGCTATTAGCTTAGCTTAGCATAAAGACTGGAAACAGAGGGAAACAGCTAGCCTTGCTTTGTTTCTGGGCACAAGGATGGACATGCACCAGCACATTATTTCACCACTATGGATTCACACTATTACACTGATCTAAAGCACCAAGGTAATGCACCAAGAACGCAGCAATCTGCAAGCAAAGGTAGTGAAGAGGACTGCTAGCAAGTAAACATGCATTTAAGTAATGCAAGTTTAAAAATTTGCAAATGTTTTATGAGGAAGGAAATGCATGCAACACTTTTGTTAGACCTGAAGGATACACACAACGCATTTTGGTGAGTAACACTGAAGATAAACAGAAACTTTTGTTTTTTGTTCATGGAGCACCTTTAATTTCTGTGCATTTTAAACAAAATACTCTGCACGGTGACAGTAAAATGGAAATTATAATTATTCTGTCACCAACTTAAGCAAATTCACTAAAAACATATTTAAGTTTTGAGAAATACAATTGTCATAAACTAAATATATAAATTCTTTATCTAGCTTCTTACGTGTTGCAGCAGGATACCTCTGAGGATGGAGCGCCCACACAGCAGCAGGGACAGCAGACAAACGACTGCCACCACCACATCAAAGAACTCCCGAGCGTAGCTCTCGGCTGACAGGAGAAGAGAGAAATGAGAGACATCAAAGGAAACTGAGAAAATTACAGATAATACACTCAATATCAACAGACAGATGAATGAATATCTTCATAAATCATATGTCCATTTATCCACCACCAGTTACTCACCATGTCCAGACACGTTGGGGTCTTTACACTCCTTTATGGAGGCCTGGTTCTGTAGAGTGATCTTAATTTTGCCACTGTGCGCCTTGTTATCCATGACAATCTGACAGCAAACAAGAGTAAATACACAACGTCTGGGTGTAGTAACTTTACACAACTCCATCAGCACATCTTATCTTTGCTCATTTGAAGATACAAAGTCCAACTTTGGAAAATTGCAAATTCATAGTTGTGATTAAATGGGGTGTGTCATAGAAATACATCTCCTCCCCTTCCTATTACAAGTCAAACAGATTGGATCCTTACAGTAAAAGTGTTCATTTAAATAGAAATAACAGAAGAGACAGTTCACCGTGATAGCAAAGGTGTAGCAGTCAGGGATTTCATTGTTTATAACGGTCTGAATGTTGATAGCCTTCAGCTGGAAATCAACTGTTACATTGACCAGCCTGGAGACAAATATAAGACAGAGAGACACACAGAGAATTCAATGTGCATGGTGAAAACTGTAAAGAAAAAAGAATGGTAAAATTGAAAAGTAAACGTGTAAACATCTAACTTGTAAAACTTGAGAGTGAAATTCTTGTAGTCACTGTTTCCTGAAGCAGACTCGAGAGTCGGTGGATTCAGTCCGATGCAATCTGACAAAAAACAAACAGAGGAATCATGGGAACCAAAAAATAAATCATAGGGAAGTGTTAAAACCATATGATTCTCTTTTTCCATATCATGTGATGCAAAGGCCGCAATTCTACACTTCCTCAAAGCATTTAAATGCAGAATCATCATTTTATGGCTTAACAGCCATTTTCATTTGACTCATTTAAGTTTTTGCCACAGGATTTATCAAATATTGCCAATAGCCATCCCTGCCAAATAAGCAGCTGTATGCAAATAACTTCTTTCCCAAGGTAGAGACATAGTGTGTTGCTGCTGATGATTATGGAGAGAGAAAAAGCTACTGTTTTCTGTTTTTGGTGAAACTAGAAACTATTTCAAGCCTTTAAAAGTAGGGCACAGTTGTAGGGCTGCAACACCATGACTCACTGACACAGTCATTCCTTTTAAGGGTCAAGAAAATACTGGCACTGCATAAAAAACAAGGCTGCCGGTTTTAATGTTGAATACCCAGGAACACATTTTATGAGTGCCAATGTAGCATAAGGAGGAAAGATAAAGATAAAGGTCATTGTACCGGTGTCAACATGAGGATCAATGTCAAACGTGTCGTTGATGGGGTCGATGGTGCCTTTCCTGTAGTACCTCTGGCAAAGGGAGAGAGCGCTGCCGTTCACACCGACGCCCAACACGTATGCATACTGTCCCAGTGAGATCTGAGGCAGAGCCATGTACTGAAGAGAAGTGAAACTGGGAATTAGTGGAAAGTGGAAAACCAAGTTATACTGAAATTCCCATGGCAACCAAATGTTACTGAAACTCTTTAAGCGGTTGGATCCCACAAATTCCTAAACAACATATTGTCTCACTTAACTGTAGTAGTGATTTTATTTGCCCCCAGGTTTTGAGATATTTCTGGCTACATCCCAATACAATGGAAGTGAATGAAATTATGTTTGTGTGAGGTGGTGTGATGTCAGAGGACTATTCAGTGTGTGTGTGTGTGTGTGTGTGTGTGTGTGTGTGTGTGTGTGTGTGTGGTGGGCTGCGGGAGTGTTTCGGTGTTTCAAAGCACCGTAAACCCATTGTTCACTGGCCTCTATTGTATTATGTTGGAAGCAGAAACCTAAGAGACGTGAGATCTCAAACCTGAGTAAATAACAGCTCCCTGTGGTTATCAATAGGCTACCTGCTCTATGGCGAAGTTGATGTGGTTGTAAAGCTCCTTCTGTGTGTGGACGGCCTGAGGAATATTGTCCTGATAACCCTTCAGGAAAAGGTGTTTGAACGCTGCTGTGTTTTCCTCTTTAAATGTCACGACCATCTGGTTGCTCAGTCCAAACAGCACCAACTAAGAGGGAGAGGCAGGGAGAAAACAAATGAGCTTCAACAATCAGGTCAATGCAGAGTAGTAATGACACAGTGAGGATAAAGCACATCATTGGTATAGAATTAGACTATTATTCTCATATAGCAGCATCCATCATGTTCATTTGAAATCAGAGCATAATGCTGTACCCACCTGCACTGTAACAATGATGATTTTGAGCAGCTGCAGACCCAGCTTGAAAGGCTTGCGCCCCTTGGCGTGATACTTGTCACAAGGGCTCATGAAGAAGTACTTGAGTTTCCTCCTCAGGGCCTCCTCCTCTTCTTCGTCCTGCTGTTGGCCGTGCTCAGAGCCCACCAGATCAGTGGGACGGGGGCCCCCACTCCCGACAAGGTCCCGGGATCCATAGCTGGCCACAGAGGAGAGAAGCTTGTCCTTCTCTGGGAAACACAAAGAAAACCTTTGAATTTATATAGGAGATGAACCTTAAACATGATCAGCATTAATACAGTGTTAAAGGGGCACCACAGTGATTTAGTATTGGACTTTCATAAACTTGAGAGACTCATAAGAGACAGATTGAAGAAAGAATTTTTAAAATCAAGGCAGCAGACGCCAAGATATCCTGACTTTTAAGCTCTAGTATGACTCAAGCTCAAAAATCACTGGATCCTACATTTACCATAATGCAACTAGATGATGTTTTTCATCAGATCAGCCCCTTCCTCCAAAAATTCCACTCCCAAACCCCACACCCTTAGTTTGTATTACAGACTTTCTGTTAAAAATGTTAGGTTTGAAGCCCAATAAAGAGCTAAAGTCCTGATGTCACGTCTGAGCTAGCCTCTGTTCCTCCAGCTTCTGTAACTCAGTGCAATCTGTCATTAAACATTTCTATCATCGGTCTTCCTGCAGTTTGTTCCTGAGGTTTACTATCCATAGTCTGAGACAATTGCCTTCCACTACAGCACTTGCTAAATTGAGACCTTTGTGATTCAAGTTTTCAGTTTTACCTTAAAACCACCATTAGGAGCAGGTAGATAAAACCCAATACATTCAACAATGGATGTTAATTTGTGTTGTTAGGTTAGGCCTAAAACGTCATCAGCCTAATTGATGCAAATGAACAATCAGCTGGCACACCTGGTATTTATTAGCTATTGTTTCTCTGACTCCTCTACCTGCTCCTGTTGATGGTCTCAAAGTAAACCCAAAGCCTGAATAAACTGCCACCATGCCTATGTCCTTTTTGGAATAACGTCACTGTTAAAAAAAAATACAACTCCCATGAACATTCACCTATGCTGCAATTTTGTCCATAAACATAATATCCACTAAAACACTAAAACTAAGGATCATTTTCCCAGCTTTCTAGCTGTAATCTCAGCTTCCTGTCCTGCTGTTATGAACATGTCTGAACTAGCTGCAGCCCCTAAACTCTCCTATGGACTGGTCTCTTTTAACTAGCCATTATGTTTTACCTGCGGTGGTCTAAGGCTCATGGGAAATGATGTTCATTAAACAGAACAGAAATATTGAATAAACAGCTATGTTAGATCATTATCTTATCATCTTTAAATTAATGTCCTTATCTGGACATATGGAGTGAACCGTACAATATGCTACTGAGTGAGTTTTGGTTTTGAATGAGGATTTCTTACCTCTGGAACAAAACAAAAACATAAATACAGAAGAAACAGTTTTATTTTGACCTTTGAGCTGAGATAAAATATTTTTTTTATATACTTTGGAAACATAAGGACATTATTAAACTGTTTACACATAATTAATAGTAGGCCCATTTATCATCACGCACTAAACCTAATATATAAATCAGTGGAGTGCCCCTTTAAGCTTTGATACACCTGTGCTGAGAATGTAAATTATTCATTGTATGAATACGGATAGCTTGAGGATATTGCTCTAATGCGGTACCTGCACACGCTGATATTAAACATTTCATTTGTTGTTAAATCACATCATAGCATCATCGACGTCACCTCGCAGTAATGAATGGACCCACCATTCATCAGCACGTGAAATTAGCAGTAATGAATGTATTTCAACCACCACGGAGCACAGAAAGAAACCTGTACACATCACCGTCGCTATGAAAGCACGCAGAGAGATATGAATGGTGTGATGACGAACCTGTGGCGCTGTCGTGGATGCAAGGGTAACTTGAAGATGCCATGGTGATGCTCAGACGGTCATACGGGAGGACATTATCGGCACAAATATCGAGCAGTGACTGAATTCACATTGCGAAATCGTGTGGAGCTCCACCATAGATAAAGGATGCTCGGTGTCGCAGTGTTTGGATGACACAGAGGTAAACACAATCGCAGCTTCCTGTAAAAAAAACACGTGACACCGCCATGTGACTGATGTCTTAACATGAAAGGCTCCGTAGTGCACTTCATCCTTTTTCCTCCCTGTCAACTGTGGAGGAAACACTGGATTATTCAGGGCTGTATATGTCATCATAAGTTAAAAATATAATATGGTAATGACTCAGACTCACATGCCATTCAGCTTTTCTATTTCAGCACACTTTTATTCAACATAAACAGACAAACAGTGCCATGAACAATATGGAGCACAAGACACATTATTTACATCATGAGCAGGTGCGTAGACAGGGTTTTAGATATCCCCCCACCCCAGTACAGTAAATATGAAGCTACAGCCAGCAGCCAGTTAATTTAGCATAAACTGACAATTTTACACTTCAGTTTTGTTTTTTTTAATTATCAGCTTGAGTTTTAGAGGTGCTGGTAGATGTTTTTTTGGGGAGAGCCAAGCGAGTCATTTCTCTGTTTCCAATCTTTGCTAATAAAGCTGCTGACTGTAGCTTCATGTTTATTGCACAGAGATGAGAGTGGTATCAATATTCTCGTCTCTCATCATACTTTGGGAAATATGAATAGATGTATTTCCTAAAATGACATACTCTTCCGTTAAGATTTTATTTTTGCCATTATTTGACAGTTAATAGCATGGAGACTGACAGGAATCGAGGGAGAGAGAGATGTGTGACATACGACAAAGGTCCCCCGACTGGAGTCAAACCTGAGACATTAATGCATCTCAACCACTTGGTCACCAGGATGATCCCACCCTCACATACTTTTGATCAGAAACCAAGAAGGTCTGTATTATTCATTCAATCATGAATTATTTGGATTTTTCATGTTTATTCTGTTAAGTGTTATGATCCTTTTTTTCTATGAATTGCATTTCCTAACATGAAGGTCTACACTGTGTTTCAAAGCCTTCTTGATGCCTTCTTGATGACTTATTTCTTATTTTGTTGACTTAAAAGTTATCAAATTTCTGGAGTCTAAAAATACTAGAGACAACTTATAAAATACCCACCATGTGTATGATTTTCAATGTGGAAAGCAAACTCTCCCATGTTACCAATACCTCCCTATTCACACACACACATCACATATGTGCATGTAAACTATATTAAAAGTACAATAAAATAAAAACAGTGAGGACATGACCTCAGTCGTAGCTAAATATGAATCTATTTTACAGAGATGAGACATGAAGCTGGAGTTGAACTGGAATGAAACCTAGCCGTTACTTTAAATAAATAAAATCTGGACCCTCTGTGTGCAATAATAATATTTTGCAGAATAAAAAGAGGTATTGTGACAATATTTTTTATTAACAAAATTAGAAACTGGGGATGCTCTTTAGAGAGATGGTCATGAGACCATGACTGCAACGAAAGATTATTTTCTTTATCAGTTAATCTGTTGATTTTTTTTTTTTTTTTGGATTAATCGATTAAATGTTTGGTCTATAAAAACTCTAACACAATTTCCCAGAGCCCAGGATGACATGTTGGACAATGATGTGAAATACTAAGAAAATCTTCACATTTAAGAAGCTGTGAACCAGGAAATGTTTGCCATGTTTGCCTGATAAATGACTTAAAATTATTATTAAAATAGTTGATTCATTTTTCTGTTAATCAACTAATTTATTAATCATTTCAGCCCTACAAACTTATTAAGAATACATCTCATCCAGTGTGGTGTGTGATTAAGTTATTTAATTAAAATATAGTGACCTGATGAGCTTGAAAAACTCTGAACTGTGATATAAAGCCACAAATTAAATGCTTTAAATGTAAGAACGTAAAACAAATTTGTGTCACTTCATGAGGTATAACAGGAGTGAGATGATCCACACAAACTTGGAACACTGAACCAACTAGCTGCATCTTTTCTGGCTCAGGATGTCGGGTTCATCCGTTCTTCCATAAAGTCACCACAGATGAACAATTCTCCACACTTCAAGAACAAACAGCCAGAGTAAAAAAAAAAAAAAAAGAATGGACCTGGATGATTTGATCCTGTATTGATTAACATAACCACTTGCTCTCTCCAGTCTTCCTTATCTGCCATCCAGAGCTTTGTCCCTGGCTATGACTGACTCGTTAAACTTTATCATCAGCGTGGTGCCTTTGTGCCAGTGGGCGGTGACCTTGGCGGGGAAGCCGCTGTGTGTGAGGATGGCCTCCACGACGCCCGCAGTGAAAGCAGCGCAGTTTAAGCTGCTGTTCTCTTTGGGAACAGAGATGTACGCATTGATAAGTGGCTCCTTTTCTATGATGTAGTAAGTCTTGTCGTCATCGTTGGCCTGCTCCAGCTTGTCAGCCTCCTTCCCGAACAAAGACTTCCACACATTAACCTGAAGGAAAGAGAATTGGAAGAACAGTTTAAAAAGTAGAAGAAAAAGTTATTGAACCCCAAAATCAACAGCGGTATTTCATATTTCCGTACCTTGATGAAGAGCAGCATGTTCAGCACTTTGGTCTCCCTCTTCCCGTTCTTCTCTCTCAGCACCAGCACATCCAGCATGCTGGCTCCCACACTCTGGCCCATGTCTGCCAGGCGTGTCTGCAGCTCAGACACGGAGTACACACGGCTCTGACAGTACTGCACCATCTCAGAGAACAGGAGGGCAAAAGCGCTCACGCTGACTTCAGTCTTGGGTCGGGTCAGAGGTCGCTCTAAGATGTTGGATTTCCCTCGAGTGAATCGCGTGTCCATTTTTCTGTTTGAGAATGATGACAGCCAGCCGAGGTTATTATTATTGACAACTAGTCAGTGTCACTAGCTAAGAGGAGAGAAATGAATATTTCTGTAATTGTTGTGTACTTCATTTTGCTCTTATCGAAAATTCTATATTTTGTATATTTTGAACAACTGCTATTTAAATATTATTGTCAGCTTATCTACTGTTCACTTTACAACCATGTTTACACTTTTGCTATTTATCAGTGGTCTTTATCATTATTATTATTATTATTGTTTTATTGTTGGCTCTTCCAGAGGTATAGATTTTGAGCATATTAGCTTAGCTTTTATAATTTCTTGTACTTCTATTGTGCACTGCCTGGGAGTTTAATGAACAACATTTCACTATACTACTTGTATACATGTGAAAAATAAAATCTCTTGAATCTTGAATTTCTAAACGAGCTGTGAGTTTTTTACTGTGAGCAGTTCATCTGTAACAAATGATTTAACTGATTAAGCAAATTGTTTTGGACTACTGGAGTCATTCATTCTGCATATGGTGAATGTTTGGCGTTTTCCTTGCTGAATAAATGAATTAAATGACTCGTAAATGGTTAAAATTCTTGTCGATTTATTTCCTCTCGACTAACTAATCGATGAATTGACTAATTGTTACAGCACAAAAGCAATATTAACCACAACACGTTTACTTACATTTATACACAAGTTATTTTCCATAATAACATTATAATAGTCACAATTTGACAAAAATATTCTTTATGGTTGGGTCTCTTCCAGCACAGAGCAGATGGAGGAGAATAGAAATAATCTGTGGCTATTGATTATTGACAGGCTCCAGCTCTTCCTGGCGTTACATCGAAGTCATGTGATTTGTAGCTGATGATAAATGTTATTTAGGATAACAGACAGACATTATACATTCTGTAAACTTTTCACCATGACACAGGATCTCCAGACACTAATGTCCAGTTTGAGAGTTTGAACAGCTGATCACCACTAGCATTAACGTTACCTTTTAGCTAACTAGCTACAAATGCTAGCTGCTACTTCCTCTAAAGAAGCCCTTCAAGGAGAAGAAATATACATGTTTGAAAATCACGAACACATTGTAGAAAACATGTGATACATTACCCTGGTTTCTGTGAGGAAATGAGGTCTTTGAAGGTAAACAAACCTTGTTGGAGAAAGGTAAGCTGCTGTAGTGTTTTTGGTCGTGTCTAGATGGTAACCCTAGATTTGCTAAATAATACGAAACTCTCGCGAGATTTGTAACAAAGTAACTAACCCATACCACCATGTTTGATCAATTCACCCCAACCCATGCGCTATCCCTAACCCTAACCAAGTGGTGGTTTTTGTGCATAAACCTAACCAGACATTAATCACAGTGTTGTCACAACATAAAACAGCGAGACAATAGTTTGAAGCGGCTCGCGAGAGTTTCACAAATGTAGGGTTACCATCTTCTTCTTCATCTTTCCTTTTAATGGCGCATTGCCACCATTCGGGGCACTATCGCCACCAACTGTTGCATTACATAGGTCTTAAATCCTTATCATTAAACCCCTGCTTTGAAGATAAGTGAAGACATGTTTTAAAATAGAATTTCCAGTCATTTATAAAGAATGTTTTCAAGTCTATGCGTTCAGTCCCTTTATGATCCAGTTCATTCTTTGACAGCTGTCTTTGTCTTGTATATATATGAGACAATGAAAAAAGATGTGATCCACAGTTTCCATATGATTGCAGCCACAACAAGTTCTGGTTAGATGCTTCCTGATGAGCTGTTGAGATGAGTTTAGTTTTGTGTGACCCAGTCTTATTCTGCTGATCAGGCACTCTTGTCTCCTGTTCTTCTCCCTCCAACCTCAAATCTGATATAAATGCCTTCCTTTAGCATCCCTGTCCCATAGCCACTGTGCCTTAATCCTGCTCCATATAAAAGCTTTTGCCTCTGTCTTGCTTATTGCTATTAAAACTTCTACTTGGTTTCTATCTAATCCATTTTTGGCAAGACAATCCACGACCTCATTTCCCCGGATGCCCACATGTACCCATAAAAACTGCACATCAATTCCTAATCTAATAATTCTATATAAAGATTGTATAATATCATAAAGGATATCCTGTCTGCATCTTGAAGAGGTATGCTGGAGACTAACCAGGGCTACATTGAGTCTGAGCAAAGCAGTATACACAAAGGTTTGACTTCCTCTATCTATCTATCTATCTAACCTATCTATATTGTTAACTCCATTGCAGAGTTAACAAGACTGCCACAATTTCAGCTGCATATATCAATACTCTGGGACGTAAAATGCACTGCTTGTTTTTCCATTCTGTTTTTTTTTGGACCCATCTGTAAACATATGTACATATTGTCCCTATCTCTTGTGTAATACAGTGTTCACATAAGCCTGCAGATTAAATGTTTTTTTACTTGAACATGATCCAAAATTGAGAAATCAATGGATGGTTCAGGCAGTAGCCATGGTGGAACAGCTGGCATTAAAACAGTTTGACTAATAGCTCAATCATTAACTCCCAACTCCTTAGTTATATCTGATATGATTGTGCAAAAACTCTTGTTTTTGATTTTGATACTTTCCCAAAACCTATTCATAATCTTTTTAGTAGGGTGTAAATCATTATGACTTTGTAGATTTGCACAATATATTTTTTTAAATGTAATGGCATGTCCCCAACTTCCACCTAGAGTGCTGACAACAGTGTTGATTTAACTGCCCCACAACAAAACCGCAATGCTTGAGCCTGAATTCCGTCTAACTTTTATAAAGAGGTTCGAGCTGCTGATTCAAATACAATGCACCCATAGTCTAGAACTGATCTAATCAAAGCTATATAGATATTTTTCATAGCCAGTCTATCAGCTCCTGAAACAGTGTCTATCAAGCATCTCATAATATTCAAGACTTTTTTACATTTATCTTCAATTTTGTCTATATGAGTCTTCCATGTGAGCAATGCATCAAATGATAAACCAAAAAACTTGAACATTTTCATTTTTTCCTAATCTTTGATTATAAAGTTTCAGGCAAACATCTAAACACCATTAACTTTCTTTCTCCTAAAAAGAAAAACAGTTTGAAATTTTTCTACAGATAATTTAAATCCCCACATCAGAGACTAGTTTTCAACTTCATTGATAGCTTCCTGAACATACTCTATATTTCTTCCTCTTTTTCAAATTGCCTCATCATCTTCAGCAAGTGATTTTCCAATATCTGGAAAATCTGATATTTTCCAATATCTGAAAAAGTGATTTTCCAATATCTGGAAAACATCATTCATTATGATTAAGAATGATAGAGGACTGATACGCTGCCTTGAAGATTAGTGTTACCATTTAGACACAACCAGTCTTTTTCTTCTTCCTCTATGTTTTGATTATTAATTACAACCAGCATTTACACTGCATATCCCCACCTATTGTGTCAACGCATACACAAAGACAGTATTTACAATATATAGCTATACATGATACATATAATATACATACTGGAATACATATGCAGTTTGTTGAATACAGAAAACAGGAAAAGCTTTTAAAAAACTAGTGATATGATTTGTCTCAAACATTCACACAATCTATCCATAGCCCATACGTATGATGACCTAATGGTCTACTGCACTTTGGTTCATACACAAAAGAATAATTTGTTTTATTTATTCATTTTTATTAGTTTATCTGAAAGGGAAAATGCTAAATGATCAGCAGAGAAAAAGATCATCAAACAGTTACAAGGGTCATTGTCATCTGTTGTCCATGGAAAAATGTTGAAAACGTCTTATACAATTCATGCACACAACATAATAAATATGCACCAACTAGCACATCCACTAATAAATAATGTTACAATATAACACAGTGGTTTTGTTGATGTAAATTGATATAATTTTAACAATTTTGGAGACACTAGTAGCAAAAGCAGCCAAGTTTACATTTCATTAAAATAATATTATCATAAAATTAACTGCATGTTCATTCATCATTCATTCATCAAACTGTCTATAACCCTAAAGTCACACTGCTAGCATGGCTAAAAATAAATATTGCATATGTATAATAAATAAATCAAGGACATATTAACCCCCCTAAAATAATGTACATATTAATTTTGTATGTCCTCATTTCACTCTTGTGAACAATACCTGTCTTGTTCGTCCCTCTAATATTATATATAACTGATTACAATCATTTCAGATTTGTATCTTTGATCTTTGTTACCTGTATCCAAAGCCTTCTGCTGTGTATTTTCCAGTTTACACATAGACTACATCCACTTCCTGTTCTTGTCATTACGTTATCGCTTACTATTGTAAGCACAGATCAGTGACCTTTGGTTTGTGTACTTTCTCATACCTACATACCATTTTTCAGCAATGTCAGTCTGCACATATAAACGTAATGTGAAATCTGTGATGAATAAATCAGTGTGCAGATACACATTTCTGTCACTGTCACACAGCACACGTGATTCATGGCTCTGGGACTTCCTCAGTTTTGCAGCCTAGTGCTGTGTTTTCTGAATATTAACAAGAAGGTGCTTATTGCCTCAGAGAGGGCTCCCAATGATTTGTACAAGAGTGCAGAATTTGCTGATAGCTGATATTATTCCCAGGGGGTTTGTTTCACAAGCAACAGTCACAATAATGACACCAAGGAGATCACTGAGATTTATTACAGCAGTTGTGAATTTCTTCGAAATGTCCAGGCAGATCGAAACTGTGTGAGCTATACGGCTAGACTTTGAGCCGTAAGGACAAACATTCTACACTGCCCTCATTACAGGTGGCAGTTTCCCACGTTGCTTTAGTCATCTGCCACACCAACTGATTATAAGCAGGCGAATCAACAGTAGAGTATGTGTACAGTTATTGCATAACTACCTACTTACTTTGCATGCGAACTTCTATAAATGAGTGAGGCCACAAGGTGATTGACATTTGAGGCTTGGAGCTGAAGGTATTCGAGGCTCAGAATGGATAAAGGCTGCTGGAAACAGACGCTGGCTCTTCTTGTGGTGTTGGCCAGCACATACACAGAGGGTAATCACATTTATTTATGCTTTCACTAGATTTGTAAGATGCATTAGATGTACATGTATTAGTACATGTATTCTGATCAAGATTATTTGGAGTGAAAGAAACTATTTTGACTGTAGTGCATTTAGGGTTTTTATTTCAGTTTAGGCGTATTACTCAGACAAATCTTCAGATGAGATTCTTTGTACAACTATGAAGGCAAATTTCTCCACCAAGTTTGATGTGAAGAATAACAATTGTATGTTGAGCATGAATAGATAGGATATTTGATTTTTATCTATGTTTCACCCACCATCAAATCATTCCTGCTCGTATTCCTCATGTTGTAGGGACATAAACCTGTTTACACAGTCACATTATGGAGACAAAAAGCAAGTCTCCATTACATCAAATCATTCAGTTTTGGAGTGACGACTTGGTATGAGGTTAATGTTAGGTTATGGTTAGGTTACGTCTCCGGGAAATTAATGTAAGTCAATGTAATGTCCACATCTTGTATGTGTGTTTGTTTAGGGAAAGAAACAGTTAAAGGTTAGGTTGTGTGTACAGCTGAGGAGATGGGTTTTCATTTGAATGACAAAGACATGTTTGTGTTTTCTGTGCTCACCCCCAGCTTCATTTTCCTGGCACATGGATGACTTCATCAAGGCGGTAAAGCAGGTGGAAGATGGGAGCCCTGGGTTGAAGCCAGTAGCTGTGTTGAAGAGTCTGCGCAGGGCAGCTGGCCTTAATGATGCATTCATTCAGCACTTCCTTGGTGATGCAAACTCCGGTGGTCCTGAATTTGATGCTAGCCTCTCAAATTACATCAGCAAGGCCTTGCGTCACAGGGTGACTGAAGGTGCCAGAGAAGAAGGTGTGGTTCTGACTTCTGATGGCACCACTGTTGCCCTCAGACCGCTCCTCCTGGGCATCGAGGCTGGTTTCCTCTCCACAGGTCGAGGGCATGTTCGGGGCCTGCACACGCTCACTCTGGCTAAAGACCTCTGCCATGCTTTCAGGCACAGCTCTCCTCTCACCCAGAGTCTGGGACCTGATGGCTGCTGGGACAGCGTAACCTCTCCTCAGGTGTTCACCCTCTTGGACAGCCCTTCTCCGCTCACCACCGCTCAGGTCAACGGTGGCATGGATGGTTTTGTTCTAGGGATGAAGTTGTCTGTTAAATCTAGACGTCCCCTCAAGCTCAGCAGTCTGCTGACAGCGTACTACTGCCACCACCTGGAGAATGATGGACTGGACACTGCCCCGCAACTCATCAGCCGACGTCGCAGGGAGAACTTCAGAGGGCTGGTCGTCCCTCTGGTGCTGGCAAGACAGGCGGTGAAATCAGTAGACCTGCAGGGGAGACTGAAGGGGCGCCCAAAGATGGATGTGAAGGAGAAGAAGCAGTTGAGGGCTGTGGTGAAAGAGGGAATGAAAGAGTTTGTCCATAAATACATGGGTGAGCGTGAGACCAAGACACAGAGGAAGTGAAAGAATTTTAAAAACAGTTGTCTTTAGAAATGAGAATAAACCACATTAAGATAGCTTTGACAGCAAAAATAAGAACAGAAAAGGCTGATTATTAACACTTTAAAAAATCATGTAATAAGGATCTAACCAGCTCTATCAAACATTATTAATCTGTTTCAGATTGCCCACCCATCATACCACGGTGTATGTGGGGTGCAGAGCCGTACAGAGGAACACCCACCAACCTGACACTTCCTCTCTCCTTCATGTACATCCACCACACTCACACACCGAGCCAGCCCTGCCTGACCTTCCAGCAGTGCTCTGCAGACATGCGCTCCATGCAGCGCTTCCACCAGGAAGACAGAGGCTGGGACGACATAGGATACAGGTAAAAACTTTTCCAAGACAAATATGCATATGTAAAGTCTTTACAAAGACTTTACGAGAAACCTAAACAAGACGATTCTGTGCTCCTGAAGCTTCGTTGCTGGCTCTGACGGGCACATCTACGAGGGCCGAGGCTGGCACTGGAGAGGAGCTCACACCCTCGCACACAACTCCAAAGGCTTTGGTGTCTCCTTCATTGGAGACTACATGACTAGACTGCCCTCCCAGCATGCCATGGGGCTGGTGAGAGATCAGCTGGCATCCTGCGCTGTTGGTGGAGGTCGACTGGAAGCCAACTTCATCGTGCATGGGCACAGACAGGTGGTGAACACTGCCTGTCCTGGAGATGCTCTCTATAATGAGATCAGAGGCTGGGAACGCTTCGGGGTACGTAGTACTGACATCATTGACAAAAAGTGCTATATGTTCTTAGAAAAGAACAAATGAGTGAGCTGCTGTCCAAAAGTAGAGGATGCAAGACTCTGCAGCCTTTTTAATCAGGTTTCAGCATCACTGTTCTGATTACAATTTGTTTTAAGTATACAGTTCTCCTATTAGTTTTTGTTGCATGGCTTTATGTTAATGTTTCTTTCATGTTTCATTTTCTTCTTTTTAGGAGGTCAAGAAATCAAAATGATCTGCTTGACAAGAGGAAGAGCTGTGAATAAACTAAAGGTTAACGCAATAAATATTTGCCTCATCCTTGTGCTCTGATTGTTGCCATTTTCTTCAGTCCTGGCTTGAATGAGCTGGACAAACTGTTTCATAAAGCCGAGTCAGTGCTGATAAGATCAGACTAAATCAAGTCCGGTTTAAGAACTGACCCGAGACATCAATCACTGATCACATCAAATCACAGTGAAGGAAACAGACATGCAAAGCCAAAAACTGTAATGTGAGCAGCCAGAGAGCAGCAGATATTACACACAAAACACTGAGAGTAAAATATTACAGCAAAACTGAACAGAACCAACACAATTAATTAAGCAAAAGAGCACTTTTATCAGCACACTGCTGAACTCCTGTTAGCTCAGTTTATTGCAGCACTTTGCTGAACTCACATCATTGTGGGTTCAAGTCCTGTATGAAAAATGTGAAAATTTTTCTTTGTATTATATGTGCTGAAAAATTTATCTATGATGTATGAATTGCAGCATGACATTTATAATTTTGAAGTATGAAATAGCTTAGTAATTCCTTTTATGGCAATAAAATAAACATAATTGCATTTTCTATCGGTTGGAATGTGCTACTTGGTTTGTTGTACAAGTGACATCAACTCCATGTGGTGGAAGTATTGTTTAGCTTCAGATTGGCTGTCTGCTCCTTTATATATTTTTGATAGACAGATTTCTGCATGTTTGATTCTTTCATTTTATTCAAGTGACATTTACAGAGAGAACAAATCATTAAAACGCTTCTTCCTATGTGGCTACAGCCCTGAGTTGCACTTATATTGACTAAAATACTGTGCAGATCATGGATGTACCATATAAACATCCGTGGTTGAAATCTAAAGTAACCAGAAACACGGACAGCGCCACTCTGCCATTGCAACCCACATTGTGGTGAGAGGTGGGATTACACCCGAGGGTTTATTAACTGGATGCTCTCGTTGCGCCCCCCGGTACACAGGCCGCAGCCGGACCCTTCTCGATTACCGTGAAAAGTGGCCTCGATGATACAAACACACACTTCTATTTATGACCACTAGAGGGCGCCAGATGACCATATAATGACCAGTAGTAAGGCGTTTATTGATTTCCAGCATTTAAGGAATTTTGTTAACGAGTTTGCATACCATACACCCACACTGTGCTTATTTTATAGCGAAGGAAACATCTGCCATGAGTTGTAAACATGTTATTTACTACAGTGGTTAAATGATTGGCCAATTAGATGTTAACGACTGAATCTAAATTCGCACAAATGACAATTAATACTTCACCTGTTTCCATAAATGAATGTCTGATATTAATAAAGTTATCAGTGTCTAATGTTTACTGTTCACTCTTGTATTTTTCGCAGAGAAAAGTGTCACTTTGATCATTACGCTGCACAACAAACATCCTTTCGCTCACATTTGTGAAAGTACGTAGAAATGAAAAATAAAGACAAAGCATTAGTAAAAGTTGAACTTATTAAACTTGGCCCCGGTGGTGGGTTACTCGAAACTCTTCTCGTCGCCCTCCCCGTCGACGTTACGTACGCAGCCGTGGCGTGCCTGCAAGCCAAATAACATGGAGTCCTCTGTCTGGCATCTTCCAAGGGATCCATGCAAAGAAAAAAAAAGCCTGAGCACCGATAAAAGAGCAAGTTTCTCCATGTGAGCTGTCAAAGCTTGTTGCGAGCATCGTCTCGGCAGCGTAAAGCTTCAGCTCTGTCCTCAAGTATGACGAGCGGTGCTTAAACAGCAAGCCTTTCCCTGCGATCCGCAAACCAGGCCGATTTCAGTGAGTATTTGCTGCAAAAAAACTGCAATTTTATGGGCGTTTGAGGCTTAAAAGGAATTGTGCATGGATGCATTGTTGTTATAGTCACCTGACAACAACCGGATCGATATCAGCCTCTGAAGCAACAGAGGCCAGTCCGTGGGACACCTTATGCACCCGGGCATTTTCCTGCTTTTTAGAGGGGCAGCAAGAGAGGACATGGGCCTGAATATAAAGGCCACTTATTTATGTAACCATTTGGGCGCCCTATTCCATTCTTTAAGACCAGACATATTGTGAAAATAGGTCAGACAGTCCGAAAACTGCAACTGGGGAAAAATATTGAGGACAGCCAAAACATCAGAGATTCTGCAGATTTGACACTTTCATGTTGTCTGATATGCTTTTTGATTCTTACTTACAATCTGCTGGCTGTTTAAAAAAACATTTTGCATGCAAATTACTACAGTAAGTATAGTGGCAAACTGAGTAGGCTGTGGGAATAATGGGTGAAACTTTTAAGCCATGAAAAACTTGTGTTTTTGTTTAGTGTGTGTTCACGTGTGAATGTTTCCAGAATAAGAGGAGAGTGCACAATGTAGGCAGGCTGGTCACCAGTGGGACTCCATACTGTTCTCTGGGGGACAATGGAGCCAGAAGGGCGACCTCTAACCCCAGGGACCAGCTATGGGCCCCCACCCTTCAACTCAGCACAAAACCCTGTCACCTCTACTTTCCTCAACTGCACCTTACAGGTAAATACATCATCTTAAAATCATTACTGCTGTCATTCCCGTTGCCCGACAACAATTTGTAAACGCCCTGTATTTTTTTTATTATTACCACTAGTCCTCATGTTCGTCAAATGTGAGAGACGGCCTGATGTCTGCCAAATGTTCATGGGGCCACCCTGGAGATGAGGGCTCCAAGCAGACTGAGGGCACTCAGTCACCCAGTGCAGACCCAGGGAGGAGCGCACAGAGGAGATTCAGGTCCTCAGCCTTTCCTTCCTCCCTAAGCTGGGACTCTGACTCTGAGAAAGAAACACTAGATGGTAACACATGGCTCAATATCTATTGGAAACTTGTTGCACACTTCTCAAGAGTAGAAACTGGTAGCGAGGTAGTGATTACAATCTGTAGTAGTACTGAATTTAGCTAATGAACAATGCCATCAGTGTACCTATCACTGTTGTCCCCTTATTGTTTTAAATGTGATTCAGTCTGCTTGTAGTCAGAAGTCTCTCATCTTTCTCTCTCTGTATAACGCGGGTATGCACTGTATTTTTGACTGTGGATTTTAACTGTTAAGCTGTGGAGTGATGTTCCTGTGGTTGTGTGTTTTGTGTGCTGTTGTGTGTCAGAGGAGGAGCTACAGCACTTTTCTAACCCTCATGGTCTGGCTGCTCACAGCCCAGGATCTCCTTCTTCTGGACTCAGGTGAGGAGGAAGTGCAGTAGGAAGGGGAGCATGTTGTTTGGTGGCAAAATCAGCTGGTTAGTTTGGCAAACTAAGAAGAAACACAGCCATAAAGACAACGACAAAGGCAGATTTTTTTTTTTTTTTTTTTTGCAAGGAAAAAAATATTTTCTGAAAGTTGTATTTAAATGGAGCCATCTTTAAATTTCTCTGGGAATCAACAGCTGCATATAAATTGGGTAAGCAATAGTTTGACATTTTGGGAAACTTTCTTGCAAAGAGTTAGATGAGAAGATCGATACCACTCTTGTAAATGTGAAGCAGCTTGTTAGCTTAGCTTAGCATAAAGACTGGAAACTTGTAACAAAATTCACCTGCCAGCACCTATAAAGCTTTCTAATTAACATGTTTTATTTTTTTATGTTTATTTAATCCATAAGTGTAAAAATGACAAGTCTTGAAGTCCTGTCACTGGGAGGTTGCCAAGCAACCAGCAGAGATTTGAGGAAGTCACTGCTCTTGGCCTAGAAATGGTCCAGCATATAATCCCAGTAACAAAACAATTTCAGTTCTTGTGTGGATTAAATAAACGAGATGTTAATTACTGAGCTGTAGAGGTGGTGGTAGGCGGAAACCACTTCCACTAAAGTCCATAGTTTTTAGTAGAAAAATTCAGTGGAAATTATTTGGGAATTACAGATCCATAAAATTAAGAATTACTGTTTTATTTCCCATGTGAAGGTCTAAATGCTTCCTCACCATGCCACGAATAAAATTATGAAGGGGAAACAGTGAATCCTTTATGTATTTATTTATTCAGTGCAAAAGTAGTCAAAATCAGATATAGTAAGTCTACTGGAATCATACCCACCATCATGAAAAATATCCACCATGTGTATTCATTGAACTCCCCCAGTCTGTTAAAACCCACAAAATTCCCCGAAAAATGAAAGAGGACATGATCTCGGTGTCCTCGGCGGTAGTTATAACCCTGTAAATAAGAGCTTGCACATGATCTGTAATTTTGACTTCTTCTAGGCAGTGATGCCGCTTTCACTTCTTAAATTTTAATGTTTTTTTCCTCCGGTGCTTTTCAGACTTGATAGTGAAGATGATCAAGAACCTGAAAAACTGCAGCACTTGCGTTGTAAGACTGATTCGCCTACCCCTGTGGAGGGGCGCAATGACGACAATGAGAGCACAAAGACAGAAGAGCCAAATACATCTCAGCTTGGCCCAACAGAATGTGGGTACCGTAATGAAGAAACAAAATCTGCCTGCACACTTGATATCTTTCTTTTCTTAAGGCTCCTCTCATTCATAATTCCCCTGTTTTCTCTTCACAGTGGCAGACAGCGAAGTCTGGAATGTATCTGAGGCAACTGAGCTGTTTCTGTCCAAAGTAAAACCAAAGGACGGCTGCCAAATGGAGGAGGAGGCAGACAATATTGAGGGAGAGAGAATGCCCAAGAGAAAAGAAACCAAGGAGCCTGAGAGAGATGTGTACACATTCCCTGGAGACTCAGACCCGGAAAGTCCCCCTCCTGCTCCCTGGGCTCATTGCACATTCATTCAGCGGTGCAGAAAGAAGAGGGTACTGCTCAGACCCTTCTCCGGCCTTGGCACCTTGAAGCGCTCATTGCCTGAGACTGGCAAGGTGGCTAAGGTGGAAGCTCAAAAATCCAAAACTGTAGCGCCAACACAGCTGAGCTTAGGTGGAGGGGTCTATGATTTTGAAGAGGGCAACTTTGGAGAGGGAGCAGTGGATGAACCAATAAAGTTCAGAGATAGAGGAGGGAAAAGAGACAAAGAAGAAGAAGAAAGCGGGGTAGAGCCAGGTAAGGACATTTTCACCTGTGTGGAATGTAGCATTTACTTCAAAAAGCAGGTCCACCTGCAGGAGCACATGACTGAGCACCGTCACAGTGGTGCGGGATGCGGCAGGCGTTTAGGAAAGGGCGGCCGTTTTCGGTGTATTGAGTGTGGATGGAACCTGCCAAATCGGCTTGCGCTGGCAGACCACCACCGAAGGCACCAGGAGTCCCGTATGAAGATCCTGGAGGAGATTGAGAAACTGAATGAAAATGGGAAGGCAAAAGAGATTCATATACTGGACAGTAAGGTGGTGAAGCTTAAAAGCCCAGACACAGCTATTATGCAAGACGCAGGCCCGGTCTCGATTCCAGGCCAAGGGTCAGACCCAGAAATAGTTACAGCTCCACCTCTATCCCCAGCCCCAATTTCAACATCAGACAGAGACCAGACAACTCTTGACTCAGATACAACTGTAACTCCTCACAATTCAGTTCGAAGCCCAGCTCAGGCCCGAGGTGTCTCTGCCTACCGCCGCCGCTTTGTCTGCTCCAAGTGTAACTTCAGCACAAGAACCTCCCAGGCACTGGCTAATCACACCAAGACCCACAACAGGAAAAAGCCCGCTCTCCGGAGTGACTCCTCATCTCCTGGTTCACCATCATGTTTGGCGTCCACCTCCCTGGCCTGTGGTCATTGTGCCTTCCTGACCTCCAGTCAAACCGTATTGAGGGAACACCAGAAACTTGTTCATCCAGAACAGGTCTCCATCAGTGGGGCACAGGCTGATGAGACTGGCCAGCATTCAAGGTCCAATGTGGGTGCTCAAATTTCAAACCCTGTCCCAGATTCTGACCACCTCTCTGGGTCTGGATCCCTGCCCAACGCCACTCAAGGCAAAAGCCAGCAAGGAGTCACTGCCTCTGAGGACAGCACAACACCAGACAGCGCTGCAACTCGGCCTGCAAGCCGGGTGGTCTTCAAGTGTGTTGGGAACAGGCGATTCAGCAGGAGAGGGAAGACTTGGACTGATCTAGCCAAGTTTCAGTCAAGACTGGATGACGACAAGCTCTCCGGCAGTGAGGAAGAGCAAGATGAAGATCAGTGCACAGAGCTTGACAATGACCTGTCCCAACAAGATGCTAACTCACCTGTGAGAAACAAACAGCACACCAGAGCACATGCAGGTGAGACTAAATGGCAGACTGAAGACATTATATTGCAACTCTGCACTGAAAAGCTAAAGTTTCACTAAGTCATTCTTATTTGATTTCTATGCAAGTTGTTATGTCCCCCATGGGTTTGAACATTTGGATAAAACAATAAGACATTTTAATAATTTACCTAAAACTCACAGTTTACACACTGCTGGCTCATAGCTTTGTTATATAATTGTTCATAAAACCTGATCATGTAGAAATAAATAAAGCTGCACAAATTCCTATTTTTATGCTACCAAGGATCAAATGATTATGTGTAATATGTGAAAGGTGTCGTACTGACAAACTCACAGGGAATTATCACTTGACTCTGCAGTTCTGTTTTAGGGTCTTTCACCTCATTGTTTTGGATTTCCAGTTACAACTTTACTGTTTTAGTTCACAACCACTGCTCTCATCAACCTTGTTTCCTAAGCAGGCAGCTGTTTTCAGAGAAAAAAGTCTGATAAACCCACTGTACGTCACATGCCTAGCACCAAACAGCAAAACAAAATTAGCAACCGGCAAATAACATAAAAAAATATGTATATTTTCTCTGAATTTATTGGAGACTAAAACAGAGCTAAAAGGAGAGTGAATGTTAGACTTATGTGGTCAGAAACACCTCTCCAATTAAGTGCTAATGCTGCCCTGCATCTGCTTGATGTGTAAAAACAACTGTTAGCTAACATGTTAGTCATTAACAACTTTATAAGGTGATAATATGCTAATGCTGTGCACAGCCTGTTGAGCTGCACCCAGGTGGTTAAAAAACCAATTAATGCAGGTTCAAGTTCTCACAGCTTTTGTCACAACCTCTGCAGTCAATACTTGCCGATTGAACAGACACAACCTTCTACAAATCCTCAAAGAAAGCTGGTTAATAAGATGTTAGCAATTAAATTGATGAGTACAATGTGAGTGCAATGTGATTATTACTTGTAGAAAGTATGGTTAATGGCCCAAACTATGAAAATAAAACAAAAGTTGTAATAAAACAGAATTACTCTTTGAAGTGTTGAGATATTGAGGTCAAAGTATAAATGTTTTTGGAACATTTTAAGAAGTAAATGAGGTCAGACAGACTTTAAGAGCTTCTCAAATGGAGCTCTACAGGCGCTCTTGCCTACAACCCCAGATGCACATATAGTATTTAAGGTATGCAGCCTCAAATGACACTGTTTCAATTTGAGAAGGATTTGTCTGTTTATTCAAGATTGATTTTTTTTTTTCTTTTCCAGACGACTGTTCAGCACAGCAAAGTGCCACATTATCGCTCTCCCCTAAGAAGAGCGTGAAGGACGAAGACAAGCAGGAGGCAGAGAAAGATGGAAAGGTTTTCTTTTTGAGGAGGAGCAACCGGATTACTGCTGCACCTGCAGAAATTGACAGTGATGATGATGACGATGACATTGACGAGGAACGTTTGCGACGTTTCCTGTCAGAGGGCATCTTGGATGAAGACAGAGACGAGATTGATGAGGATGCAGAGACGCTGAAGAGTGTGGAGAGGAAATGCCCCTACTGCCCTGATCGATTTCATAATGGCATTGGGCTTGCCAATCACGTGAGAGGTCACCTGAACCGAGTGGGCGTCAGCTACAATGTGCGTCACTTCATATCCCCCGAGGAAGTCAATGCCATTGAGAAGAAGTTCTCCTATCAGAAGAAGAAAAAAAAAGGTCAGCATCTTGTTGCGTGTATTTCTTTAGGCTGTGTAGATGTTGTCTGATCAAATTCTGAAAGCCAGAAAGACAATGCCTTTTTTGTTGTCTTTGTTGTTGTCTTTGTTGTTAAAATGTTCTTGGAATAATGACTCTGATGTAGGTTGTCTGACAATGTCAGACGCCCTACTGAAAAACATGAGCTAAAGTGATTATTAACTATATGATAAGTCTCTTAAATGCCTGTTTCATCCCCAGTAGAACAAATAAATTTAGATTTTAGTTTTTTAGAAGTAGTTACTTTAATGTAAATCAGTGGTTCCCAACCTAGGGGCCGGGACCCCCACAAGGGTCACAAAATAAATCTGACGTGTCGCGACAGACAAAAAGAGAGAGACAGAATAGAAACCTGAAAAAAAAAAGTTTCTTCTAAACAGTTATACTCATTTTTTTAGACTTTCCTCAAATCTTTGCTTTTTACTTGTGAATAACCAAATCATTTTACTTCAGGAAAAAACAAGACTAAGTCTACAGCCATGCCAGAGGCTCTGTGTTAATACCAGCATTACAACATGCTCACAATGAGAATTCTAACATGCTGATGTTTAGCAGTTATACTGTTACCACCTTCAGCAAATAGTTTAGTTTGTTGGTATGCTAAAATTAGATTAGATATTTAAAACACAAAGTAAAGCTGGCGAACTGGAATGTCATTAGTTTTGCAGGTATTTGGTCATGAACCAAAATATTGGACAAAATAAAAATTTGACCTGATGATGATGCTACATCTAGAGTTAAGGGGTCACCAACATTATTACGATTCATCTTGAGGGGGACATGAATGTGTGTACCAAATTTAACTGGTGATCAATACAGTATTTGTCAAGACATACCACAACTGGTAGACCTGTGCATCCGGTGACTAGGGGTCACAAGAAGACATTACTTGGATTTAAGGGGTCACACGCCAAAAAGGTTGGGAACCACTGGCGTTAAGTATCATACTGTACATTTAGTCACACATCTAAATTTCCACTTGTATCGCCTGTCCTCTCCACAGTTGCCAACTTTGACCCGGACACATTCAGTGTGATGCACTGTGAGTTCTGTAGCGCAGGCTTCGACACCCGGGCTGGCCTGTCCAGCCATGCCCGGGCCCACCTCCGGGACTTCGGCATCACTAACTGGGATGTTACCATCTCACCGATCCACATCCTGAGGGAGCTGTTCTCCAGCAGGCCCGACCTTGTAATCCCCACAGCTCCCCCCCGGAGTCCCGGCTCTATACAGGAAGAAGAGGAGGGTGAAATGGAGGAGGAAGGGGAGGGAATTGTTGAGGTGAAGCTGGAGGGAGAGACAAGTGAAAGGACGCTGAGTGCTGCTGTTTCTGATGCACTGCCTTCAGCATCTCCTCAACCTTGGAAGAGCGAGGATGGTGTAAAAGAGTCTGAAGGTTAGTCTTCATTGTTGATTCATTCTTAGAAGTAGTAGTGTGTACTCATGAGTTGTGTAGTTCTGTTAGTTGCTGACGTGTTTTATTACCTGGTGACTCCTTCAGTGTTTGCAGTTTAGACCACAGTAATGATGAGAGCTGAAGAAGACTATATACAAATGCATAAGGCAGTGGGAAATGTGAGTTCAGATGCTGTTAGTGTTTGAAGTGCACCTGTCTGTTTGCTGTTTATGCTGAATAAAAACTGGACTGTCTGACCTGGGTGACACCGCTGTGCACTGTGTTGAAGGTTGGTGGTGGCTGTTGAGAATATCAGCCTTAACAGAGAGAGAAAGTGAGTGTGAGTGTTAGTGTGTGTGTGTAGAGAGAGAGTCCCTGATGCCCGTGGTTGATGTGGCACTCGGTGCATTTATCCCAACCTCCGCCTCCACTCGATTGGTCACGCCTTAGCTCAGCGGTGCATATGGGGGCAAAATGGCTGCTTCCACCTCCCCGCAGACCCAAACAATAGCGGAAAAGCTGTCTGGCTTCAGCTGCCGGGAGTCCGATGCACTGCGGTTGCGGACCGGTGAGTAGCGCGCGGTGTAATTCCTGTGCACCGCGTGCCCTCGGATCACACGGCGGCGTCGCACTACGCGTCTAGCGCCGCGTCTTCTGTCACATTGTAGCCAGACAAACAGCCATGAAAAACTCTTCATCATGTGTGAGAGCACGTAAAGAAAAGCAGTGTCGCGCACAGCCATGCAGGTAGCCCATGACATGCATGTCAAAAGCTCAGAAAGCGGGTCATTGTGATTGTTTCGGGTGTTCCCGTTTATGCACGCGCGGGTAAATTGTGCAGATTTTCGCTGTTGTGATAGGCTATTGTTGTTACAGTTTGTGTTTCCTTAATGTTCGTCAGGTTTTTTTTTTTCTAATTGTGCACGTCTGGGATGACGTCCAGTATTTTCAATGCTGCAGGATCTCAAAAATTACCTACTGTTGCCCAATCCTCGCCATTTTACTTTCCTTTGATTTTTGATAGAGGACACGCTGTGCTTTCAAGTGCATGCATTTGTGCATGTTTTTTAAAAATAATAAACTAACAGTGAGATTGCACTGGAAACATGGCAACTTTGTGGACTGAAAGCGGTCATAGTCAGTAATCTTATTACAACTTATCCGGATCAACGGAGTATAATCGAAGTATCACTTTTTCTTGGAAGTATCGGGTTGCTCAGTGTTGGGCGACTCAGCCTGAAGGGATACAAAGTCAAGTTAGCGTTTTGCTACTTTGCTCCGTTTCATAAAAGACTCCGGTGATTATTTAGTGTTGTCTTGCTTATAATGGATGGTGTTATAACGCTGCGCTCCGAGGTGTCACATCGCCGCTCTTTTACAGTCAAGAGATGAACTGACAAGCGCAGAGCCGCCCACCAGACAAAAAGCATTGTCTGTCTCCACGTCTCCTTTGATTTACCGATTTGTCGCAGAAAATGGCACTTTTGTCCCGGGAATGCCTGACTGCGGGGAACCAAGACTGCCATGTTTGTTTCATACAGTAGTGCAATTCTTACTTTTTTTTGACAGGGTTTCATTACTTTATTTTTTATGTACATTTCGTTACAGAAGACGTTATAATTCGCTGTTATTACAAGGACTGATAAATTATAAGCAATGAGCTCACAAGACTGAGTTGATTTTTCTGCTCTCAGGCTGCATTTTTATTTATCTCACGACACTCAGAAATACACTTAGACTTTAAAAGGCTGACTTTTTTGGGGGGAATAGAAAATAGAATTAGTCGTGAGATTCAACCTCTGACATTTATTTCAAGGTATTTTATTATCACAATCACTCTTAATTGTCCTAATTAAGATGGCGTTTCTACACTTAAATGGATATTGTGTGTTATGTTTTAGGTGAGGAGGAGGAAGCAGCTGAGGATGAGGATGAGCTGCAGCTTCCAGCTCTGGATGCTCTGAGCCCAAGCCCAGGGAAAACAGGGCTGTGCAGCGTGGACCAAGACAGCCTCTCTCCCGGGGAGGATGCAGACACCAAGGGTGAGAGAGAAATATGGGAGTGCTGAGCCCAGAGTGTTGACAAGGGATTGGATTTGCTACAGCCAAGCCTTATCATAGCTGTCAGTGGGGAAATTGTAAAACTGACCTCAGGTCAACATTGAGGCGTGGCGACACTACATCAGAGAGGGTAGTCTCCAGGGAGGAGGCAGACAAATGTATTTAGGGACTAAAAAGAGCACCTCCAACACTTGGTAGTGTTACTGCAGACTGGGTGAAGATGTAGACAGGAAGGGTAAGTGAGGTGACAGGTCCTCTGGGATATCTGTGGCCTCTAAAAGAACCTGAGCCACCTGTTGTTGCTTTGCAAACTTTGTGTTAATATTGCATGTAATAAAATATATAATAAAATGATACTTAAGCAGAATGTAAATACTTACAGTTACTGTTAAATATTTATGACAGTTATTTTGATCGCTGTAAGGCGCATCACTGCCCGAATTCAGGATGTTTCCTCTTCTCTCTTTTGCAGTGCACAACTTGAAGTGTGAGGTGTGTGGAGCTCAGTTTGAGACCAGGCGGGGAATGTCCAGCCACGCCCGCTCTCACTTGCGCCAGCTGGGTATCAGTGTTTCAGAGAGCAGCGGGGCACCCATTGACCTCCTCTACCAAATTGCCAAGGAGCGAAATCTAGACAGCCAAATAAGCTCATCTCTTCTGGAGCCCCTTTCAGCCAAGAACGCCTCTGCTTCTGCTCCTCAGAAAGATGAGGACTTAGAAGACATGGACTTAGACGAGAAACCAATACCCCTTTCCGTACTGGCCAAAGCGGTGAAAGCAGTGCCACCCTCTTCCTCCTCCACACCTACACCTTCTCCTGGTGCCTCTCCAGCTCCCACTCACTCTAGCTCCCCTTCCTCAGTAGTGAGGAAAGCCCCCATTTCCTCTCTACTGCCTGTGTCTTCCCCCTTGCGCTCCCCAGAGCACAAGGCTGGGGGAATGAAAAGCTTGACCTCTAACCTCTCTCCCTCCGCCACCATCACAACATCCAAACCCATCTGGGCACCGCAGGAAAATGACGCACCTCTCAACCTCAGTAAGTGTAACTGCCCCCACTAAAGTCTGTCTCTGATAACTTTGTATTGTATCGTTCTCTGTTCATATGAATGGATTGCATTATTTTAGAAGAGTTCCTTTTTAATTCTTGAGTTTTATAAGTCTTAGTGTAGTTATTTCTTCTTAATGTGCAGCACTCGAGGTGGACCCCAATAAGGACATAGTTTGTCAGCTGTGTGGCGCCTGGTTTGAGACACGAAAAGGCTTATCCAGCCATGCACGAGCCCACCTGCGGCACTTTGGGGTGGAGTACTCTGAATCCAAGGGCTCTCCCATTGACCTCCTGAACCAGCTTATTGATACTGATGACTTCAAGCACAAAGCCAGTGCACTGCAGCTCGACAGCCACACAGAACCGCGGGGCCTCACGACCACGACGCTCTCCTCCCCAAAGCAGTCCCTGCTGAGCCTCTCCTCCTCTTCCTCCTCATCCCTCCTCTATAAGGTGACCACAGCTGGGGGTGGGTCGACATCCAAAGCTACCTCTTCCTCTGCCTCATCTTTACTTGGCCCACCTGCCAAGCGACACAAGTCCTCTTCCATGCAGGTCTTCCGCCTGAGTAGTGGGGAGCTCATGGCCCTTCCACACAGTGAGTGTTGTTTCACAGTTTTGATGGGGCTCTCCTGCATGTTGTGTAAAGTCATAAATGCTTCACATAAAGTGGGCTGTATCTGTTAAATATGTTTCAGTTCACTTTTCTAATCTTTTAGGTGAACCTCCGAAGGAAATAGGCTGTGAATTCTGTGGGGAATATTTCGAGAACCGTAAAGGGCTCTCCAGCCACGCCCGCTCTCACTTGCGTCAGATGGGCATTACTGAGTGGTCTGTTAACGGCTCCCCGATTGACACCCTGCGGGAAATCATCAGCAGGCGGGGCCTGCCTTGCGCCCTTCCTGTAAAACCTCTTAAAACTCCACCTCCGTCCTCTCCGGGACCCCCTCGTTCCCCTCTGTCAACCTCCTCCTCTCCCTCAGCCAACCTCCTCAGTCGTCTACCCTTCGCCTTCGCCCGTCCCTCTAGTCCTCCTCAGCCTGCAGTTTCTAAGTCGAGCTCAGCTCCACCGACGTCGTCTAGTGGGCTGATTCTCAAGCTGAAGCCTGAGCCGGTGCAGCTGGAGGTCACCACACCAGGGGCTGTGGGGAGATCTGGCGGCTTCTCTGCTGAACCTCTCAACTGTAGCTGGAGCAGCTCTGACAGTGTGTTCCCCCTCAACTTGGGTAACGTAAATCCTACATTACTAAGTTTCTTCAGAGTTTATTTAGCAGTTTAGGGAAACTTTCAAACATACTTGCAGACTCAGTAGCAGATATAGTGCATTACATTGCATTTACTTCTTACTTACTCTCTCTGTGGTTCTTCCACAGCCATGGCCCATGAAGTGGAGCCTACAAGGGATATTCGCTGTGAGTTCTGCGGGGAATATTTTGAGAACCGTAAAGGCCTCTCCAGCCACGCCCGCTCCCACCTGCGCCAGATGGGCATTACAGAGTGGACTGTCAACGGTTCGCCCATTGACACCCTGAGGGAGGTTATGCACAAGAGAGGGGTAGACGCCTCCTCTCATTCAGACCAGGGAGTGAAGAAGGAGTCGAGCCAGGGAGCCCACAGTCCCCTGTGGGAGAGCATGGGCGGCGCCGGCAGTTCAGAGAGTTTGGGTGTTTCAGGCTACCAGACCTCCAAATACCGTAAATCTCCTCTCAGTTTGCTGCAGTCAGGGTCGAGGCTCCATAAGCAGGGCCTGGGGTCCGTGGGCCCCTCTGCTACCCCACCTGCAGGGAAGTTTTTCAGGATGTCCCCACTGGGGAAACGGTCTCTGTCGGAGGATGCCCAATCAGTGGAGACTGCCCACTCACCGCCACATCAGCTTAAGACGTTCTCACCTCTGCCACATGAGTTCTCCTACAAAAGAAAATCCTCCCCAGACAAGCACGGACACCAGGGTGAGTCACTGTTAGGTTTTTGTTTTTCTATTGTTATGCAGAAATGATCTCATTTTTTCTGATCATGATTCTCAAAAAGAGATTGCCCTTCATTTGCCTCCTGTCCCCTATTTTTCAGATCCCAGCTGTGAGCTGTGTGGGTTCTACTTTGAGAACCGTAAGGCTTTGGCAAGCCACGCGCGAGCTCACCTAAGGCAGTTTGGTGTGACTGAGTGGTGTGTTAATGGGTCCCCTATCGAGACGCTTAGCGCTTGGATGCGCAGCAGGCCGCAGAAGGTGTTGGAGATGCACCGCAGCTACATGCAGGGTAACCGCTCCACCCTCAAGAAGGTGAGAGGAAGCAGTCAGGGGTTCATTTGTTGTTGGTGGATCATTTTAGTCTAATAGCTCAGGTTAATGCAAGTGTTTTTATTAACAGAGTGAGCGCCAGGCTTTACTTGAATTTATCTTTGACCTCTGACATTTCAAGTCTGTTGTTGCCAGTGTGAATGTTTTTTTTTCTTGCAGGAAAAATGTAAAATATCAGTAGCAGAACTTGTGCCTCCCACAAAGCCAAGCAGCTATGCAATCCAAGAGCATAACCCACTGTGCTACTTTTCTGACACACTCACTTTCCTCTCAGTATCTCTGAATAGGCGTCATGTTTGGAGATCTAACATGCCTCAGCTGGTGGCTCGACAGACATTTTATGTCTTGGAAAGCTTCAGACGTGTTGTCTGTTGTCAGCTTTGAGCCGTACTGTAGATCCTGTGTCTTTACCCAGCAAAAATCACTGGGGACAGATGCCAGAACGACTCAGCTATTGACTTGATAGTTGCCATAGTAACCAGGGTGCCTGGCAGCTTATGTTTCATCTTCAGATAAATTATGGCATGCTGTTGATAGAAGAAAATGTACGTTTTTTTTTTTTTCTTTCTTTCTTCCCTCCTGAATTAGTTTCTGGTGCATTTGCGTCACCATCGCACCTTTTCCCTGAGCTGTGACACACATACAGAATGGATTACCTTTTAAATGTCCTTGTAATCTTATTGTAAAGGTTTTATCATCCTGGAGAAGTGAACCCAACTAAGTTGTATGTATTGGACTGTTAGATATGTATCTAAGAACCAAAGAATGACTTATAGCACAACGAGAAATCGACCAGATCAGCACAATACCAACACATCGCTACAGTTTCTCTACACAACACTCTATATTTTAACATTCTTGTGCAAGCAACGTGCATGTTTATTAATGCACAAAAATTAGAAAAGAAGTTAACTGAACAATGCATACTGTACATTTTTCTTGCAAAATAGGGGACCTAAAGTGTACCCTTTGACTTGTCCTCATATGCTTTTAACATAAGTTGCTCTGCACAATCCTTTTTCTATCAGAGTTCATTTAGATTCATTTTGGGAATGCGTCTATTTGTCTGAAGACATTTTGACATTTCACAATCACACTGTCATGACTTACAGCCGGGACACTTAATAGAACGGAGCCATTGTTAATTTTATTAGTAACACCTGAGCTTTTCATACCATGACAAGTCAAAGTTTCTGATGTGAAAAAGGACCTGTTGTGTTATCACCAAACTCTTAAACTCCGGTCTAATCAGGAAACATAAGTGAAAACACCTGTGTGGGTAGGCTGTAGGACTGTTAGGGCCTTTTTGGAAGACACTCTTTTAACAATTACTTCTTAAGGTCTACTTACTTGCTTTTTCTACAACTTTCAAATGCATCTCATGGTCATCATTCATTCATTTATTTCTTTATTTTTATTTATATAATTATTAGCATTATTATTTACTTACTACCAACGATTACAGCTGATAAAGACCGTGATACGTGGTTGACAGCTCTAGAAAAAGCTAGTAAGTGGACTTTGAGTAAAGATTATCAATATCTCAGTGATACTGATGACTTAAAGCACAAAGCCAGCATATGAGGATCTTTTAATTGCCAAGTTCTCAGATCCTAACATTAAAAACCTTGAGCTCTTAATTAGCACTTGATTAATGGCAGGTGTGCTTGAAAGGTCAAAAGTAAGACTATATGTGGTATGTTAAAACACTGACATTGCTAAAGTAATTGTAAAACAAGCTCACAGTATGTTTGGTATTATTGGTCACGAAAATCTAGGCATTTCCCATTAGATCTAGGTCAGTTCCAGTAGCATTAGTCTCAAGGCATTTCTCAACTGACATACTTATCTCTACTTATAGTCTTGGCACATATATGAACGCCTTACTACTTTAAAGAAGTAGTTTCAAATTTTGGGAAATATATTCATTTCTTCTCTTGCCAAGAGTTAGATGAGGAGATTGATCCCACTCTCATGTCTGTACAGGATATGGAGCTACAGCCAGCAGCTGCTTAGCTTAGCTTAGCATAAAGACTCAAAACGTGGGAAACGGGTAGCCTGGCTCTTTCCAAAGGAAACAAATTCTATCTGCCAGCACCCCTAGAACTACTACGTTATATCTCATTCGTTTAATGCATACAAAAACCAAAGTGTAAAAACTGCACATTGTGGTTTTAGGGGGGGGATTATATGACAGACTTTGTCTTGGCCAGAAACAGTAACTTCCTGGATGTGTCATTTTTACTCTTTGGTTTTTTTACTGATTAAACAAACAAGATATAACGTGTTAATTAATTATCTTTGAAAGAGGTTGGTAGGCAGATTCTGTTATCTTTGGACAGAGCCAAGCTACTGTAGCTTGTAGTTTTCATGCTAAGCTAAGCTAACCAGCTGCTGGTGGTAGTTTCAAATTTACTGCACAGACATGAGAGTGGTGTCAATCTTCTTGTCTCATTCTTGGCAAGAAAGTGACCAAGTGTATTTCTCAAAATGTTGAACTATTAAGATTTAAGATTAGAATGAATGTTATCAATTTTATATGAAGAAAGTGCGCTGAGAGAGACATTTTCTAATTGACACCTTATTTGGCTATATATATAATGACTAGTTATGTTAATATAACTAGTTATTTTTAAAAGTAGTATCATGGTACACCGGGACATGGCAGCTCAAGTGTCTCTTGATATATTGCTTATAAGACCACTCATCTCTTTCCATCTTCCAGAAGAGCAGCTCACCTTTCTCTGCGTCAACGGATTCTGATCATGTCCTCCCCATCTCATCACAGAAGGCCTCCTCTTCCTCCTCCTCCTCCACCTCCCAGTGGTCTTCTTCGTTGGCTGTAAGCCTGGTGCGGCCACTGAGCCGTGAGGTCAGCCATGGCTCTTCCAAGACCACAGAGGGTGAAGCTGGTACCAACCAACAGGCTGCTCCCTTCAGGCCTGGCCGCAGCAGTCCCAGCCCATCGCGGCTCATCAGCAGCCTCCCACTTCAAGCACAGGTGGCACGCAGTGAGCTTAACGTCCGCCTGCCTAGAGGTACGTGAGGGACAGCGTGTGCTTTTGCTCTCATGCACTCAGGCAGGTACATACGCCTGCACGTTTTGTACCTTGTCAGTTGATTTTTTTTTTTTTTCTCGTCAAGGTGGTGCTGGACTTGCTATGCTTCTGAGAAAAACATTTCAACCATTTGACTCTTAAAAATCTCAAACTACTGAAATTTCCTATGATTGGTTTGCTGTTTTTAGCCATTTAGTCACACTAATGATATGGCTTTGTCCATCGTCTCTACAAGATGAATCCTAATAACATGAATCCCTTTCTCTAGCACCACCATGAGGTTCCCCTCAGGATGAATTGTAAAAATGTTGGTGATCTCTTAATTTTTTTTCTCTACCGTCATCATCAGGTCAAAATTTAATTTATCCAGTACCTTGGTTTATGACCAAATACCTGCAACACTGATGTAGACATTCCCATCAGCCTCAGCAGAACTTTGTGTTTAGTGCTAATGAGCAAATATTAGCATGCTGACACGCTAAACTAAGATGGTGAGTCGCTAGCATGGCTGTACACTCGTCTTGTTTTTTCTTATGTTATTAGAATAATTTGCAGAATCCTGAAGAAGTAAAATGGTCCCGTAATTCGAAAGAAAAAAGCAAAAATTAGGAAAGTCTGAAAAAATGAATATATAATATGTAGCAGGACAGTGTTGTTTAAGAAGGGGTGAGTGGACGCAGCCATGCAGTAGCAGGAAAATCTGTGGGATACATGAGATACAAGACAAATAAAGAGTCTGTTATGCTTAAAGAAAAACACAAGCACTGAAAGCGGAGGGTTTCATCAGGGGAAATAAATGAAATGTTATAGGAAGAGAGCCACAGTAATGTGCTAGTCTTTGTTTTTAGTGACAGTGACTTGCCTTTTATCTTTCTCTTTTTTTAACATTGAATTAACTTTCTTTTTTAAGGAAAGGGCCACATTTTATAAGAGAAGTACTAAAGAACATTTGTACAAAATTAATGTTACAAAAGCCACATGAAATGAGAAAAGATTGTCCTGTGTTTAGAAACAAAACTCCACCTTATCTGCTTTCAGCAAAATAACTGCATTCTGGATAATAATGGACTGATACACTGACATCTTTTGGTGCAGCTCCAGTTTGCACCAACACTGTATGTTGCCTCCTCCCCTCTTGCTAAGGTTTTGAGCGTCGGCCCTTGAAGCACCCGTCTTGCCCAGATGGAACGGAGAGGGACAGCGGCCCTCCTAAGCCTCCCCGCACAGGCACCGTCCCCGCCCTGGTGCCCAAACCACCCTCCTACCCACTGGTCAAACTGGTGGGCAAGTTCTACACCCTGAAGTGCCGGTGAGTAAAACTTGAATGTTAGAGCAGGACTTCCCAGAATAATAACCTGGGGACTCACACAGGGCCCATGAGAAAATGTTCAGGGCCCTCGACATTAGACATTTTGAGACAGAAGCATTAAAGGTGCAATATGTAAGATTTGGCCACCTGCTCCAAACAAATAGGGGGAAGCATATCATTAGAAACACCCCCTCTCCCATCCCCCTCCCACCCCCTCCCAGACATATCACCCCAGCAGCATTGGGACTCCAAATGGTTACTTTCTCAGCTGAAAAAATATTGAAACTTAATAAAGTGACATATTAACAGTCCTATAGCAAAACTAAGCCTGCAGCAGCTTTTAGCCTGGCTCAAAATCTCCACCACTGCTGGCCAGTTGCTCGTGGCAGTGCTACTACTTCATCTTCTTGTGTTGGACTCAAGGCAGAGTGGATGCTACAGTGACTCACTATCGCCCTTGAGGTACAAAGTGGTATTACGAGACAGGACGGGCTAGCTTGTTAGTATTGTAACTGTGATATCTCTGTGACACAATACATAGAAAGAAAACTGTTATTTCTCTACATTATGTTGATAATTTTAGTTAATTTTTAAATGTTTTGAACTAAAATCCTGGCCAAATCTTACATAGTTCACCTGTTAATGGAACTGTTAATGGAACTAAGTTTTAAATAGTCACTTACTCCCCAAGCAGCAATCGCCACCCCCACCCCCTGCCCAGCACTACTCCACTTTTGGTTGCTAATGCACTATATTGAGAATAGTGAACCATTTGGGATTTTCAGGCAACATGAATGAGTTCTTAAGTTCTGATATTACTGCAGTACAAAAGTTTTAACAGAATCGGCTGCCCCTGAGGGAGGCACTGAATTTAACAGCATCAGTTTGTCTTTTTTTTTTTTTTTAAGTCACAGTAAATGTTGCAGTTATTTCACAATTTTCAGTTTATTTAAAACCCAGCTTAAATGTGTTTCTTGGTCTGCGTCAGGTTCTGCGAGGTGGAGTTCCACGGTCCGCTGTCGGTGCAGGAGGACTGGATCAGACACCTCCAGCAACACATCCTTAAGATGAACTACAACAAGCCTGCTGCACCCAAAGCAGCCTCCGCTGAACCCCCTGCCCCGGCTGATGACCCAGCCCCGGTCCAGGCCTCTGCCCCAGCCTCCACCTCTACCTCCAGCACCACCTCTACAACACCCGCCCTCACCTCCACCCCGACCCGCACCACAGCTCCCAACAGCCACTCCCCTACGCCGCCGGCTGAGTGCGCTCCGACTGTCACTGCCACAGAGATAGTAAAGGTCTCAGAGGAGCAGCCCACCCTAACTCCAACTCCCATTCCCCTCACTACTCAAACGGCGTAAGCTCAAATTCATCGCCCGCTATCATTTTACCCCTTTTGTTTTTTCCTGCCTTTTACAATTTCTTTTTTCCATCCGTTTCTTTCCTTTGGCCTTCACAAAGTGTTGTTGAGGAGGTGTGTTTCCCCTCCAAAGAGTTCTCTGAGCCCCAAGCACCTTTGAAGCAGCTTTCTAGACTGTTACTAAGTCCTGTTACCATGGGAACGAAGCTCTCCTGGCTTATCCATGCGCCGGGGATGGGTGATTGTGGGCACTGTCCAAGGTTTTGAGGAGAGATGAACTAAAGTTTTGTGTTTGCCTTGTTTAATATGAATGTCCAGATGTTGATGTGGACCGTTGCTGTACCCCTCCGCCCATTCACTGGGTGGTTTAGGGGTTAATGTAGCCCTTATCAAACTTCAACCCCCCCTTGTCCACTTCATTTTTACCCCATGCCTTTCCCCTTATGAACAGTGTGTTACTAAGACCTGCGAGACTCTGACCATTTCTACCAGCAACATCTCAGTGAGAGCACACTGGTAGCGTTGGCCTCAGCCTCTAACCTAAAGGTCCCGACTGAGATTATATGACATTTATAATTATGCTAGTCTTGTGGTTGAGACTTTAAACACGTGGTAACACTTAGTGTTAAAAATGGCACTTTTAATACTGACATTGTCACTGAGCACTTACTGAAACGCCCATTTTAATTGGGTGGAATTTGACTATTTCAGATTGGTTAAAGGAGCAAGAAGTGGAAGCACACCCAAAAAGGGAAGATCCCCCAGTTAACTTTATAATGTAATACTGTCCCCAAAATATAGATTTTGCTTGAATGTAGCTTAAAGCACCTATTAATACCTTATATGCACACATTCATACACAATCAAACATATGCCCCATATTACTATACCATTGATGGTTTTACCTTTTCATGATGTTACTACTCAACAGTCTGCTGTTTTCTGCAGATAGGGCTGCTGTTGTGCTGAAGGCACAGTTGCTTTTTAATCTGCCTCTCTGGATTCGAGAAGTGGGGCCATAGAAAACATTCAAGGTTACACATTTCAAGTTTTAGATTTTCCATTCACAGTGTTGCCATTTTCTTCCTGCCGTTTTTTAATGTAACCCAAATTATTATTTATTTATTATTATGCATCTGAATGTGGTAAGCTAGGTCATTTTAAAGCTAAAGTAGAACTTTGGATCGTTTGAAAATAGGTCAGCAGTGCACTTTTACACTGGTGCACAGTGTGTGTGTGTGAGCGTGTGTGTGTGAGCGTGTGTGAGTGTGTGTGTGTGATAGTTTGTGTACATACATACATAGCAAATGTGCATTTGTTTCCAATTTTAAAGAGAAAGACAGAAGTAAAACTGCTTGATAGGAAGACGTCTCCGTAGCTCAACATGAACTAAATGTGGGAGCCTGTCTGTAAGTGGTCTGATCAGGACTTACATGCATCCGTCATTGTGTTAGGATGTGCCAAAGAGTCTGTTTACTTCCTTGTCCTGCCTCTGTAAAAGCTGTTTACATTGGATATGATGGTGGAGGAAACTCTGCACAGCTATCGAGTTCCCCGAGGCTCCACGCTGAACAATGGACCGAACAGTTAACCGGCGGTGATCTGCATCCACTGCATGCAAGTTCCCCGACGGTTGGGAAGACTCGGGCTACTGGACTGGCTTCATGGGACTTATGTTGTTACTGTAGGGTTAGATTATTCCAATTAACCATGAACACAAACCAAACTTTATTTCAAGACAGGGCTCCTGAGAACTGTCAGCCCTGAGTCCAAACACAGAAACACATCTGACCTCGGGCTCACAAGAGGAGCGAGCAGCGGCAGGCTCCTGAGACTGAAGTCTGCGGTCTGTTTCTTTCTACATTGCTTCAGAGTGCGTTCATATCAACCTAGAACTGAAGCAATAACTAAAGGGTCCATGTAGGCTGATGACCTTTTAAACTTTGTTTCAGTGTTGCCATGTTTGAAACATGACTGTTCAATCCAAACGATACCCCGACCCCTTTTATGGAGTATAGATACATACTATATAACTACATGTACTTAAGAAACTGTTGATGCTAGTAGAGCCATCAGCAGTTCGATTAGCAAGGTAGTTAAAAAAAATAAGTGATCTTAATTCCTCTATCGTGATTTGATTTCAACCTTTGATGCTATGTATTTTTTATTGCTCTGTGCATTTCTGTATTTGCAGTCCTGCAAGGTGAATCTTAGAGTATTTTTTATTTTTATCCGTTAGTCTCTCCAAGCTGAAACTTTGGTGCTGGTGAGAATGTTGCAGGTCGGGAGGCGGTGAGTTGCGAGTGACTGAACGTGAGGAAAACATTTTAATGTGATTGTCACGTCCTGGTATCAAAGGACTCTAAAAATCAGGCCTTGAAGGGGACCACTTTGCACGGTGAGGTATTATCCTCTCTGCATTCTCAGAGTAATAAGAGTTCAACGCTGTAGCCTCTCGCAGGTCTGTGGCTGCATTACTGTGTGAGATGTGAATCAGAGGCCGGTGCATTAGAGTTCCCCTTTAAGAATAAGCCTCAGCTAGTGTAACTGGCTGTTCTGTGTGCGTGTGTGCGTGAGTGTATGAGTGTGAAAAAAAGACAAGTGAGATGACAATGATGACGATAGAAGAAAAAGATGCAGTTGAGGAAAAAAAACTGTACTGTACACAAAAGGGTTAAGTTTTAAGTGAATCAACTCCAGAACAAACAATAAATGTGATTTCAATTTCAGACACTGACTTGTTGCCTTTATTGTTACATTAAAGCACATCAGCCATGTCAACCATTGTTGGAGGTTTGTGTGCAGGTTCTTTGGTTGAAATGATTTTTTTCCACTAGAGGGAGTCACAATACAATTTTTACATTTCATAGTTAATTTCAAGCAGATTTGACTGCACAGGGCAGGTAATAAAGAGGACTTGGTCAGGAGCTTCATTGACCTCTAAATTGTCTGTACAGTCCAATTAATTGCAGACATATAGAACAAAACATCAACAAACAACAAAACATGATGTCAGAAGACAGTAGTAGATGCTCAGGAGCTTTTGATCAGTTTTTATGCAAAAAAAATCATATAAAACGCCTGAGATGGCTTGACAACAAACTCCATCTGCTGATGAAGATCACATGATATGATTGAAAGCTACTAAATGAACACTGTGGTGAGACTGGTTTTCTCAACAAGGTAGATACAGTTATATATAAAACATTAAAAAAAAACAACACTTTTTTTGGTAGCTCTTATTTGTTTGTGACAGTGTGAAAATCTTTGTTTTTAGTGTTTAATTAATATCCTGTCCTCAGTTGCACCTGGGGCATCCTTTTATTTTTACTAGCTATATTTACTATTCTCTGCAGTTTTTCTTTATTCCTAACATTCAAATTTCCACACCACATTAGCGTAAAAAAATAAAATCCTTTAAACGAGTTCTTGCATACCATTTCCACTTTTCACTTGAAAAATGTGTTAAAGCTGCCACAATGAATAATTTCATATTAACAATCAATAAATGAAATATGACTGCATGTATGTGAAAGGGGTCACTCATACTGACATACTCACAGAAAATGGTCCCCCGACTCTGCTGTTCCCCTCAAGTCTACGGAGCATTTGAGCATATTTTAGCTCATTGTTTTGGTTTTGCAGCCTGCAACTTTACTGTTTGGGTTGACTCTTACTGATCTCATCACGTTGTTTTCAGCCGTGGCAGGCAGCTGTTTTCAGCGGAGAAGGTCTGAAAACCCTGGTGAACACAGAGAAGCATTTAGCTGCTAAAGAGATATTTCCTTCAGGACTTGAACTAATCAACCAATGCATACAGCTTTAACTCTCTAAGGAGATAGAATTTCTGTGTGGCTTTTCAAAAGTATAATTAATACTTTCTGTGAACTTCAGATAGCTGTCAATCACATTTCCCAGATATTTGAAACTATTTACAACAATACACAGGAAATCTGATTATTGCCTGCAAGCCTGCAAGTTATCAGGAGTGTGTCGTGTGTTACTGGATAAAATAAGATTTTGGATTTATCTTTATTTATTTCAAGTGCAAATGCCACCATTTCTCACACATAATGCCAACAAGTGCTAGGTTATCATTAGCATACTTCAGAAAGCTAAAACAACAAAGATGCTAAAATGGTACCATGTTTATAGTAATCATCTCTGACATCCCCTCTTTGTGATCTGTTGGACAGGAAATTGAGGTTAAGAGCCATTTTGATTGAAACTGATAGATAACATGCGGGTGTGCGGGTCTGTTGGGCATGTGTGCCTAGAAATAAATTTGACTTTTTTTTTTTTAATCACATTTGAGTGGATCAACTGAAGCATGGATCAAGATGTGTGGTCTTAATGGATGATTTGACTTGATCTTTATGGGTTTAAAACTGTCCCATTAGTATTCACAAACAAATGTCAAGTTATGTAACTTGTCAAACACAATGCATAAATAAATGCAGAGTGATTTGTATCTGTAACCCATCATTGAATAAATGTAAACTGACCTGAAAATATGCATCAACATTCATAAATTAATGCCTCTAATTTATATATTTATTCATGTATCATAATTTGTAAATAAACACAACCACTTGTGCAAATACATTTTCATATTCTCACTCAAACATCCCCATTTGCATGGCTTATGATTCACAATCCACGATCCTCATTTGCAAATTGCTAACTTATCATTTTTAAATGGAGACGTATTGTGAATCTTAACCTACTTGTGTGGATCCTTTTGAGACTGTTGTACTGAGTTGTGTGTGTCACACAAAATCCACAAATGCAGGAGGTAGATGGCAGTAATGCAATATTTATGGATCCCAGCTGCTGTTAAACTAAACAGAAGAAGGATACCTAAACCTAACCTTTTGTTTTAACCCTAACCCTAACATTAACCCTAACCATAAGCCTAACCCTAACCGTGCTCACAAGAGTTTGTCCGTCCAGCTCATCCGATCTAACATTTATGAAGACCTTTTTGGCCACTTGGGAGCAGCGGAAATGAGGTAAACAAACAGCTGTTTATTTACACATCCAGCAGCACAGATTATCATTAGCATGGATTTGGAGTTGCTTTTCTGTCCACCTAATGAATCTAAGTCCAACATTCACTCTCCTTTAGCTCTGCCTCTGATCTCCTCTAACTTACACTCCTAGGGAAAATATCTGACTCTTTGTCTGCCAGTTGTTTGGTGCTGGGCAGGTAGCAGACAGTCAGCTTTTTTGCTGAAAACAGCTTCCTGCTGTGAATGAAAATGATGCTGATGAGAGCAGTGAGAGTGAAGCAAAACACTAAAGTTGCAGGCCGCAAAACCAAAACAATTAGCTAAACTGAACTGCAGAGTTGGACGATAAGTCTCTGTGGGTTGATCAATACGAGCGACTCCTTTCTCATACAGGCAGTCACATGATCCATTGTTGATAAAAAATATTGATTACAGCCACTTTAAGTTCAGATTTAATGAGGCAGAATGAGCATCCTTTAATAGCATTTGCTCATAAGCTCAGTGAGGAGACAAATGAATCTGCGTGACAGACAGACTTTAATGTCTTTACTTCATGGTTTATGACACTAATACCCTCATCCTAAAACCCAGGATGCCACTTCAAGATCAATTCTTATTAACCTGACTTGTGTCTTCAAGTAAAAGCAATAATTCTGATCAATGATGAGGTTAATGAGTTCTCCAAGATGGGCACCACAGCACTGCATTTTTGAAGACTCATGCATTAGCAGTAAATTCCAAGACATTTTTATCTCTATGGTTTTATGGATTTATGTCAGTGGACAGTTTAGAGGCTTATATTAAATTTCTGTCAAACCAGGGTTACATAGTGTGTAGATGATTCCTGTAACTGAAAATATCCAGAGACGCAAAGTGCTTTTTCCACATTGTTTTGCTTGGACATGCATCACCCACACTCATCCAAGTGGACAATGATGTCTTGTGTTCCTCAGAACATCTCTGTGGATTATATTGTTTTTACTAATTTCAGTTCATGCAGTGACGGGAAACTCATACAGATACGGTGGGTTCATTACTGTAACATCCAAGTACAAGACACAACTGTGTACTTGTGCAAATATCTTAAAAAAAAAACCCTAATCCTAACCCTCTCCAGGATCCTTTTAGAATTTCCGTGATTACAGTATGTTGTCAAAATTACTTGGTCCATTCAAAGCATTTAACAAAACAGAATTGCGCAAACTGCTCTCAACACCTTTCCTCCTACTTATTATGGAGTTGCATAAAAAAGTAATGCGGAAACTATTCATTAATACTATTTATAACTACCATTGTTAAGTTTGGAAATGTCTCATTTTTAAATAAAAAGGGGACACCCACACAAGATGTTGAGTTTGGACTTAAACAAGAGGAGAAAAATTGCACCACGCTGGCGCAGCTGCAGATGTTACATTCTGACTGTGTGCCAATACACAAACACCTCGGGCGCACAGATATCTTTGAAATATAAATAAAAACTATGTAGCCATGTTAAAAAGTTAAATAACCCCGGTAAGACACAGATGGTAAATATTACAGAGTTATTATGTTCTATTGTTAGTAACTCTAGGATTCAGATTCCAATAAGAGGACAGTAAAAAGTGCGCTGTAATGTGTCAAAACTGGAATGTAAAGACACATTTTAGTGAGCCATTTATCTGTTGACTTCTGACACAAGCCGTGTCAGTGTAAACATTCAGAAATAGCACCAAATGAATCCATAAACAACTCAATCCTCCAACCGAGCAGCAACTTCTTATCACTGTGTCCTTAATTCAGCAAGGTCACCACTTCATAGCTGCAATCATATTTACATTTTGTAATGGAAAAATAGGACTCGGGACATGAATTCAAAGCAGGAACTGTATAAACCAAGACCAAGACGCTTGAGGTCTTATCAGAAGATGTTTTGCTTGAAGAACCAAACTAAGTGGTGATCTTTGATGAACTACACAGCTTCCTGATCATCATGATGTTAATCAAAGTGTGACAAAATAAGGCACTCCAGCTGTTTCCTCAAAATTCTCTTATCACGTCATACCCTACGGGGAGCACGCACATTCTTCACCACATTCGTCACATTCTTATATATTACTCTGGATGGACAAAGCCAGTAAATAAATTAAAATGAAGCCAAATCTGTGAGTTTCTTCACAGTTTGGGGCAATACTTTCCCCATTTACTCCTAACAGGACAGCACACATACTCTCTGGTCTTACCAGCTCTTTCTGCTTCTCACTCTGACACCTGCTGCCCAGGTGTTTTCCTTTGGTCCGTCACCCACCGTGGTGCTCACTTTCAGGCTCTGCTTTATAAAATCCCTGCAGGAGATTTGTATTGATCACTGCCTGCACTCTCATCTGCTGCTTAGTGTGCTTTTACAGAGGCAGACGGTAAGACACAGAGCAAAAATATCTACACTCTACTTCATGTCTGACTGAACTAAAACTGCTTGTAGATATCCTTCAATTTGGAATTAAAACTACATAGAGAAAGTAGAAAAAAATATTTAAATCACATTATAATAATATCATAATAAAAGAAAATAAACAAAAATATTAAAATCACATAGTAGTAACATAATAATAAAATTAAAAAAAACATAATGATAAAAAATGTGTTGTGTTGTGATGTTTCCGCTCAAATTAAATGGATTTAAGCCTATAAAAGTTGCGTCAAAAGCAAAATGCTGAGAAAAACGGTCAGTCCAGTGTGGTTAGCTATGCTCTCTTTTCATTTCACATCCATTTTTGGTGCGAGACTGAGAGATAATCCTACCTTTAAACTGTTTTTTGTTCGCACGCAACCAGTGACCCATGTCGAGGGGATTAAGTGTCTGGACTGATGGATCCAAATATTTTAATAAATTAATCTGCATCAGGATACACTCTGGCGCCTTTTGAGCCTCCCTCATCTCCTTCATCTCCTTCCAGTGCACATTTTCTCCATGACATTTGTTTTGAATCTTCAGAAATTCAGAGGGGAACTGGGAGGGAAAACAGGAAAAGTTAATATCGCTCTGTGGAGATTAGATCCTTGGACCCCTGAGGTCTCACATGAATGGCTCAGTTGGACCTTTTGTTGTCCTACAAAATTACACATGAACAACCCAAGATGCCCAGAACACACACAAAGTTGAGCAAAAGGCAGGAAACATGAGTATTTCCTATACGCTCCCGGCATATATTCCTTATCTTTCTTTGTAAAATACAGAGCACATAAATCTGCAATCGTTTAACAAGATGTGTCCCACTTGTTGAAAATCGATCAGTCTGACATGTCAGTTGAAACCTCATCCACAAAGCTTTGAGGGGTTTGTTGATAGGTAAAGTGTGATGGATGATGGTGGATAAAAAGTGCTCTTTCAGATCTTCTCAGACCAGCCTGAGCCTCCACTGAGCTCGGCATTGTGTTAGAAGTACACTCTGGAATCTGACACGGGCCGAGTATCATTATTCATGCCAGAGCTCTCCTCTTGCATATCTGCGGCATTAATGGATTTTCCTGCAAAGCTTACGATCAGCTTAAGTTTGACTCTTGAAAGTGGGTGTTTGAGCCCTGCTAGCAGCAGGCTCTAGACATGTCAGTCTGGCGGTTGGTCAGCCCATCACATGAAATTTATCAAAAACTATAGAATGGATTGCCATTAAATTTTGCACAGACATTCATATCTCTCCCACAATGATTTGTAATTTTGGTAGTCCCTCATCATCAGGTCAAAATTTGAATATGTCCATTACTTTTGTTTATGAGCAAATACCTGCAAAACTAATGACATTTCCATCAACCTCAGCTGTACTTTGTGTTTAGTGCTAATTAGCAAATGTTAGCATGCTAACACCGTAAAGTAAAACTGTGAGCATGGTAAATGTTATGACTGCTAAGTGTCATGTTAGCATGCTGACATTATCTTTTAGCTCAATACATTGGTGCTAGCATGGCTGTTGCCCCTTCAGTCTTATTTAAGAAGGTCTGACTGGCTGCAGCTATATAGTAGCAGGGAAATCTGTGGGATAAATTAGATGTAAGAAAAATAAAAAGTCTGTAATGCCAAAAGAAAAACATGTAAAATTTGGTGTTCATAGGAAATATACGAAATGGTAACGAGAGCCACAGTACATGCTTGCCTTTTTTCAGTGACAGTGACTGTGACTATCCTCTAAAACAGCATTTTGACACATGGCACTCCACTGCCTCACCACTGTAAATCATTGGAAGGAGAAGCTCTGTTTACTGTAATAATACTTTTGTACCATACATTATTGATTTTAAACTACTTTCCAAAACCACAATGGAGTATGGAAACAAAATCAAGACACTCGTATGAGTGTTTACATGTGGTCAGAGAGGAACCATGACATGACAGGCCATTATATTATGTATAAAATATATAAATATTTGCTGTCTGCTCACTGGTTTCGTATTCTCCAATCGCCACCATGAGGCTGACACTGAAATGTCTCAACAGCTGTGGATGAATTGTTAACAGTCTTTGATTACTAATATAGTTTTAATATAGTTTTACGATGCTGTTTTACAGGGGAGTTACATTCCAGACTATTTCTTGGCCAAGAAGTAATTGTGCCTGGCCAAGACACACTACTTGAGCAATAAAGCGAAAAAGCGTATTTCCCAAAATGTTCCCAAAACTGTTCCTTTCATTTCTTTTTATGACTTAAAGTTTATTGAATTTTAAATTTTCAGTAATACAAAACTATATGATAGAAAACCCAATGACAATGCAATCTTTGAACAGCACCAGACAGAAGAACAAAAAATAATAAAACAAAATAAGTGATAACAGATCAATAATAAAAGATAAATGAAAACAAACAAATAAATAATAATAAAATAAAAATAGAATAAAGTAAATTAAACATGTTATGTAAATTTGTCCGTTTGTCCATTTATAGTCCTTAAGACTATGAATGGACAGCAAGCGAGCGTCCAACTATCACATCATAACATTGGATGCTCTCTGTCCACACTGAATCTGTTAAATATCCACTTCTGTTACGCCATGTAAACAAACCACGTACCTATCAGCTGTGCACTCAAGATTAGACTGGAGATGTAACCACTTAACCACTTGGAGTCCTTCACAGACATATGACACTCCTGTAAAAAAAAACAAAAAACAATATCATACCTAACTGACTTTAAACTAAAAAATACCTTATTCCTTTTGATGGGCTTTCCCAAACCATTAACATTCCAGGTGGCTAGGCACAAATTATTGTTATCATGAAAAGGCATAGTGATAGTGTATAGGAGTGTATACCAGTGAGAGTGGAAATATTACGTTTTGTGACTGAGCCTGATGCACAGGGTGAAACTTTCACATACATGAACATAGACATAAAAAGCAAAACCAAAACTGCAAAACTCTGGACACCACGCAATGTAAAACTCCTCAAGTCTATGAACTGTCACTAAAGTAATTCCGGCCAACCAAGTCCATCTGCAGCATCTTAAAAAAGACTGCTGTCTTTAAATTGTGGCCCATTTTTGGTCTTAGCTTAAGACAAAGTTATCCATTTTAAGCAAAAGAAAATTTCATGAGTGACCACCGCCGAGATGAGTTCGGAGGGGCATAAGTCAATTGGCAGCTCCAGTTGATTGGGATAGTTCATTTTGAATAATCGACAACTGGTATAACGGACGGACATCAATTGCAAGATTCAGATCAGGGGACAAAGACTGCATCCAACGCAGATCCCAAGAGAAAGGAGAAATCCAATAAAATGGAACAAGTTATGATCTTTCCAGATTTCTCCCAAGGGTCTAGTTAAACGATATGCCTTCAAGAAGTGCAAGAAAGTGCTGCACGCTTTTTCCAAATAAACTCCATGGATTTGCTTGGATTGTCAGCTGGGTGCTGAAAAGGGACACAAAGGAGGGACTGCATCGCTTTGACAATCCAAGGAAAGCCATGGATCGCATGAATCTTGCAATTGATGTCCGTCCGTTACGTCAGTTACGCCAGGTGTCTGAGATCCAGAGACCAATTCTCTGTGAGTGTGTTCCATAAACCATCTTTTCGATGGTATAGTTATGTCCAACATTTTTGGTAGAGCCCGCTCCAGGAATGCAATCGGGTCCCCTTCTTCACAGCCCTCAGGAATGCCAACAAAGTGCAAATTTTGTCTGTTTCGGTCTTCAATGTCGTTCATCTCAGCCTACGGGTCGGTTTTAGTAACAGGTGGGTTAGCCTTTAGCTGGTTTTCAGACTCTTTCAGGAAGCCCAGGCTCCTTTTCACCTCGTTGATCCTTGTCATGATGGTTGTCAGTTTGTCCTCCATCGACAACATGACTTTGCATATTTCTCCCAAGCTTTGTAGCACGCCTGATATTTATATCAGAACTGTGAAAATGTTTGCAATATCTTCTGTAACATTTCCTGATGGACTTTCCCCTGTCCCCTTCCTGGTGTGTTAGCGAGTTAGCACCTTTGGTAGCACACTCAAGGATTTTACCTGCCGTCTGACTTGTATTTAATGATAAGACGACTACGAATATTGTTATTGTGCTTGGCCCTAAACACCTTAGGAACACATTATCTAATGATAAAGCTGCTCTGGATGGCATTACCCTGGCCTCCAGCACCACCGTAAGGAATCTGGGAGTTATCTTTGATCAGGATATGTCCTTTAACTCCCACATAAATCAAATTTCAAGGACTGCCTTTTTTCACTTACGTAATATCTCAAAAATCAGGCACATCCTGTCCCTAAAAGATGCAGAAAAACTAGTTCACACATTTGTTACTTCTAGGCTGGATTATTGCAATTCCTTATTATCAGGCTGCCCTAACAAGTCTCTAAAGACTCTCCAGCTGGTCCAGAACGCAGCTGCACGTGTATTGACTAAAACTAGAAAAAGAGATCACATTTCTCCCATTTTAGCTTCACTACATTGGCTTCCTGTAAAATCTAGAATAGAATTTAAAATCCTTCTCCTAACTTACAAAGCCCTTAATGGTCAGGCACCATCATATCTTGAAGAGCTCATAATACCGTATTACCCCACTAGAACACTGCGCTCCCAGTATGCAGGCTTACTGGTGGTCCCTACAGTCTTTAAAAGTAGAATGGGAGGCAGAGCCTTCAGCTATCAGGCTCCTCTTCTTTGGAACCATCTACCGGATTCAGTCCGGGGTGCAGACACCCTCTCTATGTTTAAGAGTAGGCTTAAAACTTTCCTTTTTGATAAAGCTTATAGTTAGGGCCGACCAGGCTCGCCTTGGATCAGCCCTTAGTTATGCTGCTATAGGCCTAGACTACTGGGGGACTTCCCATGATGCACTGAGCTCCTCTCTCCTCCTCCTCCTCTCCATCTGTATGCATTCATGTAACAGCAATGCATGTCACTAACTTTGCTTCTTCCCCGGAGTTTTTTGTGCTTTCTCATCTCACAGGAAAACCTGACTCCCGGGCCGAACCTTCGCGGTCCTTCACAGTCCTGATGGCATCCTTCCCTGTCTGTTGATGCTTGTGCTTGTTGTTGTTTGTTGTTGTCGTTGTTTTTCTGCTGTCCCCCCTCCCCCTTCCCCTCTCTCTTTCTCTCTCTCAACCCAACCGGTCAAAGCAGATGGCCGCCCACCAAGAGCCGGGGTCTGCTTGAGGTTTCTACCCGTTAAAGGGGAGTTTTTCCTTACCGCTGTCGCCAAGTGCTTGCTCATGGGGGAACTGTTGGGTCTCTGTAAATTAAAGAGTACGGTCTTGACCTGCTCTATGTGAAAAGTGCCTTGAGATGACTTCTGTTGTGATATGGCGCTATATAAATAAAGATTGATTGATTGATTGATTGATTGAATGTAGCTGTTGGATAAAGGAACAGATACCACGATGCAAGACTCGATTAAGCAGCCATTTCCTTCACTGTGTCATGTGACTCCTATTCCTTTCATTTCTGACATTAAATTGAGCTAGAAGGAGATGCTCTGACTGCAAGTGAAAAGTCAAAAGGTTTCAAAGAGTTCACTAGCAGCCAGCCTCACGTTGAGTGAAGCTATTTCAGATAAGCCGTAAATGGCAAAGAGACAGGAGAGCTATTTTTAGTCTTTTCCCCATTCTATGGCCTGATCTGTCGACTTTTAATTTTACAGACTCAGAGGATAGGTGAGACACTGAGAAGAAATGGCTTCAGAGTCTGGTACTGATCTTCCTCATGACACCTCAAGGATATCATTCATCATCAGCAGCTATGTGAATGGGCTGGCCAGCACGCATCAAGATGTGAGCTGCAGCCTCTCTATCTATCCAACCTGACTGGCTGAAGACTTATATCTCCTTGAGGTGAAAAACCTGCTTTCTGTCACTTGCAATTCTTCCTCATTCACAGTCCCATTTAAATCTCCACCTCTGGCAATATTCCTGTTTATACTGTATGTACACACACAAAACATATTCAAATTAGTTATCTGCAAAAACCATGAGGAAAAAGAAAGAATATCTTGGTCATAGCTAGGCTGGGAACTGTCTATTTCTTATCTACAAATTTATATAATTCACAGACTGTGCTTAGTGGTGGTGACATTGTTTATTCTGGCTCCATGCTATGCATGTGACTGCTGCTGAAAACCCACTTTTATTGAGACAGAGAAACACACTAATGTGAATTTTTTGTCCTTCAAATCTCTTAGGAGTAAATTTGTTTACAGTGGATATTTTCAACCAACTTGCCCTATATTTATGCACATGGCTTGCTCACTTTCTCCAAATTCTCATGTATACATAGGAGAGTGCAGTTTGTTGCCATCAGAGACGTGTCTGTGAGGGCAGGTGCCTTAATCTTGTTTGTAGGCTCCTGGGAGATGTATTACGGAAATGGATGTCTTTGGAAAAACTTGAACTGTATTTGAGTAACTGACATTAAAACATTTGACTGTAAACCTTCAAAGACTTCTGTTTCCGGGGATTAACAGAGTAAACAAGCATAGCATTTAGCTGGGAGGAAATAGCCTGCATGACAAAGCCAAAAAATATGAAAAATTGAAGTAAGATAAGTTCTTGCAGATCTTAAAAAAATAGCCTAGATTCATTTATGGTGCACCTGTGACCTACATTATGTTTAATTATCCTCAGTTTCAATGTTTGTGCTAAAATTTCAAATTATCTGAATGCTGAGCATCAACCTTCATCATTACATTGCATAATCAATGGCATCATCAGTGAGGAAGAAATAAAATATGCAAGGAGCAGAGGCAAACGCTTGTTACAATTCTTTGTATCATGACTCAATTCAGAATTCATTTCTTGATTCAATAAGTAGAAAATGGGCACTTTTTTGACTCTTTTTTTCATTTTTTTGACTCCAGTGCACTGTGTGCCAAACCAGTCACTCATGTTTTAGTCCAATAAATTGGAATAAGAAACTAACTGATCTTGATCAGCAGAAAAAAGCTGAGAAAAGTATGTGGCACTATGTAGCTTTTGTATTTAAAAAGTTAACTGCAATAATGAGAAAACATGTTCCTGTATGAGAATAATGAAATCAACATGTGATTTACCACACCACCACTACATTAATGTAATTTGAAGAAACAGAGATTGTTCTATGTGTTCAGGAGTTCTGCTGTTAATAACATTATTAACGTCTCTATCAGTAGTGCATCTCTGCTGTAAGGCTAGTGCCAGGGAAATCAATCAATATCCACAATGAGGTACAGGTGCACCTTATCAGAGTTTTGTAAAGTGGTGCAGCGAGTGTGAGTCAGCCGATTCATTTGTAAGTGTGGGAGTCTATATTCATCTGGCAAAGCTAGTTTTTAATTTATTAAGTCCAAATTGCAGCCAAACATTTGCCTTTTTTGAAGAACATTAGTCCATTGTGTGTGTGTGGTACACTGCCCGGCAGCTGCACTGTGCTGGGCTTGGGCCTTTTTCATTATGTCTCCATGATTTATTAATGATGTAAAAAATGTAATATGAGAATCAATTCAGATTTATAGATGATAAAACTCGTAATTCTTATGTGAATTAATTTTAAATGCACATAAGACCTCGTTTACTGGACAAAAAACCCCCAAACATTTCCATAGTCATACACTCTAAATTTGCAAACATTTCTCCCCTTTCTCTTGCATCTGCAGTCTTGTTCACCTCGTAATTTTACACACACAGCCAGCCCAGAATAGGTATCTTAATTTAACTCAACATTAGGCTGAACAGCAGTGTTTCTCCACCTTCTTCAAGCCTGTTTCACCTCTGACCACAGTCAAGAGTATGCTCTGTCGCACCTGTAACTGCACCCAACAGTGATGTCACAGTGTACTGAACCACCCTGGGGTACACTTCTACTTCACTGCGGCAAGGTAAGAAGCTGATGACTTTTAGTCTCTCCTGGAATGTAAATTCAACATCATCTGCAATGAAAGCATATTTACGGTGCTTTTTATTTATATTTGAAGTTCAGTGCAATAATATTCCACACTTTCAAGTATGTGGAAAGGGGGGCAAAAATTTCCATATCCGGATGCTTGAAATGCACGTTCACAGATGGAAATGGCTTGTTCTGCCTCTTCTGAGATTTAAAACCTTTGATCCCTGTTAGAAACAATCACTACTGTGGTCGGATGTGTGCAGACCCTTTCCACAGTTGGCCACAACTTAAACATCTCAGAACATACCACATATATGCAACCATGCCGGATAGAAAACAGGCGCCCAGTGTCTTGCCATGCAAAGTTCATTTCTGACAGTGAACATGTATTTCCATGTCTGGAAACAGATTTTCGTCTTGTGCCAGATATTAATATAATACTAGTGATATAATCTTTGGGGTAGTGTGTTTTCTCCAGTTTGGACTCTTCTTCTTCCTCTTGGCTCATTAAACTAGTAAACAAAGATTTGAGGAGGATGAGAGGAAGTGATGTTATGTTATCATTTTAGATAAATAGGAAAGGGTGGGGGATATGACAGACCCTGTGTATAAATCACTACTTAGGCTACAGCTGGCACATTAAAAAATGATGTTCCCCTTTAGTTAAGTTCAATGGGTCTTTGCCAGGTTGATGAGGTAATAACCACCATCTGTGGAGAGGTGAATGCTGATTGACCACTATAAAGCCCCAAAGTTTGTGATCCCTGGAACAGGATGATGGGGAAACACATTAGCATCTCACCACTTGCTTTTTAATGGCTCTGTTAATGTCAGTCGTTCCACAAAGAGCAGCAAAGGTTGCGTGGCTTTCTCGTAACTCTGAGTCACTGTGTGTCCCTTGCTGCCATGTAAATGAGGTTGGGATTGTCAGCTGGAGACTTTCCAATACTGTCAGCACTATTCTAAGCACCAGATGACTTTCTGGATTCAGGATTGGAAGTTTCAAACCATTATGTCCTCAGCTGCCACTTTGTACAGCTTGCTTGTAGTTCGCTGGGCTGATTAACATGTGGTATGTAATAGTAAGATATGTTGTAACAAAATACTGAATTTTAAAGTCAATTCTGATGTTACAGACAGAATATTAATACCATCTGCAGGGATCATGCATTTTGGCGCTGCTCTCTTGGCATTTTAAAAATTATGCTGATTGAACTCATGTGGAAGCTGTAATTAAAGGTCAAAATGTCATACTTTGAGAATAGTAAATACTAATAGTAAAACTTGTAGAGATAGTGGATCTTGTCATTAACTGGAAAAAATGGGCTTCCATCATTTGTTTGGAACACACAAACAGAGTAATAATACCCATTACGCAGTGATGACAACACAGTTTATCTACCAATACATTTCCATATGTGAGATGTAGATTTTAATCATTGAGAACACCCATAAAAAGAAATGCTGTGATGGTACACACAAGCGCCAGTTGGAAATCTTCATCCTCGTCTCCTAAAAATAGAGAGATTCTCTGGAAGGTTCTTAAACATCTCATCTGTTATTCTGCATATTTCACTGGTAGTCTGATTCAATTGCCTAACAAGACATTCTGAGGCCTGAGGTTTACAGCAACTTTACACTGACTGACTAGAGCCCATCCAGCTTTAACAGCGTGGGTGAAATGAGTGGGATGAAAGCTATTTCCGTGTTATGCACAGTCCGGTATCTAACAACATGCTTTCAGCTCTGTGAGCCAATATTGATCTTTTTAGATGCTCTCTGAAATCTGCGGAAGCATTAAGCAAAGAAGCACCCCCAGAGCCACTCTTAGGATGAAAAGCAAATACAGTGAAAAATTAATTAGGAACCAGAAGCCCATAAGCAAGAAATAAGATCACTGGGTAATCAATTTCTGATGAATAGAGTGCATAATGAAATAAGTGGTACTTTCCTCTGAAACACTCATGTTGGTTTGATCAGTTTTTGTTGTGTGACTTTCCCTCTTACTGCAGTTCCTCACATGTCTGGATGGGCTTTTAACGACTAGTACAATTACATGATTAATATTTAAATTGTCTGCATAACTTTGCATGGCCAACTTCCTTTAACCAACATAATGCGTAGAAGAGAAAGTAGTGCCAAATAGGTTATAAGATAGACAGCTAAAAATCAACTATCTTACAAATAGTCAGCGTAGTCAATCCTTTATTAAAGCATTTATTAAACTTATTGTTGTTGCTTTGGCCATCATTTATATTATTTAAAATAACATTGTACTCACCAAAATAACCACTGAGACCTGGGAACACAGTGACATTGTTTAAACTAAGTCTGACAGGGAGAGAAATGGTAGAAACACAGAGCTAGATGATCACACATGTTATACACAAGCCAACAGTTTATGAGATCTTTGCAGTAAAACTGAAGGAGAGCACACTGACAAAATGCCAATAATAAATCCTCATTGCGAAACTGAGTTCTGGAGCTATAGGAGCAGTAAAGTATAAACATGTATAAACTCAAAAATACAATAGCAAAAGTGAGAAAAATTGATTAAACAGTGTTTGTCTTTGAAAATATGAACAATAAAGCATAAGTCTAACTCGTCTTGCTTCTCTATATTAACTATAGCTAACTATAACTAAGCAGCTGTACAAGATTATGTTAGAATGACATAACAGTCAGATATTCCATTTTTCCTGCTCATAAATAAGCATGACTCTACACAATACAAGAGCAATTCTGTTTCTTTATGTCTTCTATCATCAACTTGTAAGGATGCATTTTGCCTTGGACATGAAGTCTTGTATCATGTATGTAGCCATTAAATGTACATTTAAAGGATATGGCTGACAATTTTCTGTATTTTTCTTATTGTCGACAAATGTCATGTGCAGAGCCAAACCAACAATGAACTGATCCTTCCTACAAGTATTGTGTGTGTATCCGAAGCCTGATATATCTTATTCCTCTGTGTTCTAGACTTCCATTGTTGTTCAAAAACTATGAAAAAACATGTCACTGAGCCACACCGTTGCACTGAGTCACATGTTCCTTCGTCCCTGAATAGAGAAGTTACTGTAGCTTGTTTAGATACGGCTCCAAAGGATAAAAACAGATCATGTTTTCAGTCTCTGTAGTAAAACAGACTCCACTGCGCAGGGACACGGTTCGTTTACACAGCTTTGCTATCTATCTATCTATCAAAACCTCTTGACTTTTTACGACATTGTTAATTTCTCAAAGATCCTCAGTATAAAGTCAAGAGGTTGTGATATGTAACACAACAAGGAGCCGTTTCTAAAGAAACTACCATGACTGTAATATTCAGGGAAAAGGAACATGTCACACAGTGCAGCAGTGAGGCTTATTGATGTGTTTCTAAAAGTTTTGAACAACAGCAGAGGTCTAAGAATAGAGGAATAAGATATATCAGGCTGTGGATACACAAACAATACTTTTGAGTAGATCAGTTCATTGTTGGTTTGGCTCTGCATATGAGATTTGTTGACAATAAGAAATATATATAAAATCACCAGCCATATCCTTTAAGAGGTTGTGACTTCTTGACTATATCAACAAACGCAGCTTGCTTTTGTCTACCATTGTTTCAAATCAAGGACCTATTGTTTTGAAAATTACCAAGAATTTCAAGTGATAAATCTGCCACCATTACGTACACTGCATGTTCTGTGAGAGAATGGATCTGGGGGTTTGTTTACAACCTGTCTGATCATCTGACTGCTTACGTAATGAACTTTTTTGTAATATTTTCTGCGTTCTCATCTCAGCCATTAAAGTAGTGAGGTCAGTATTCTTACACATGGGAAAGATGGCTAAAACTACGAAAATAGACCTTTTTGCAACCTATTGCAACAAAAGCCTGAATGACTGGTACACAGGAATTTGAGTTCAGCCTCCACTCTGCATTTGTATGTAAATTGTTTATCTCAGTAACTGTTATAAGCAGAGAAAAAGACTGGGGTTATCATTCCAAACGTGTTTATATACCCCGACACCAAACATGGTCTGAATTAGTTCTCTAAGAAACTGCAAATACTTTGTGTTCTTGTTCTGAGAAAGACTGGGACCTATTGAGTTTGATTATTAGACCAATTGTGTGGGCATTTTTCTGTTTATCCTATTTTTGATCATAAAGAAATTTCTTTTATCTGTGATTAGTAATCAGTCTGTTAAATTGCAAACTCAATCAACGGTGTTTTTACAATCAGTGATTGATCACTGATTCTATAATCCAGTGAGTTGGGCCTTTATTGCTCTCATACAGTCTTGGTAGGTCTTCTTGAAAAGAGCGAGCTGAGTTTTACTTCTTTATCGCCTGTGAAATCATTGCGCTGCCTGGGATTTTAGCAGCAATAGGACTGATGGTTTAATTTCCTCACAAATACGGTGTACTTTCCAATATATTCTGTCGATACTCTTCCCCGAATAGTTATTATAATGTTACTTCAAAGCGCAATTCACACACACACGTCCCTTGTTCAGTGAACCAAAACATATATAAAATGTGCTAGCTCAGTGTATTTGTCCTCTTCTGTTTGACAGATAAGCACTTAGCACTTGAACATCGAAGAAATATGATTTTAATAAATTCTCCGCTGCTGGCCTCTCCTCTCACTCACAGGCTCCATTTCTTTTACAGCATATTTATGTTCACGAATAAACTTTTTAACTAGGATTTTTGAAGTCATCAATGGTCGATTACAGGAAAAGATGTTTGCCTTAAATGGGGCCAAACATGTGCTCCATGGGTGCAATTACTGAAATTTTCCATGCCAAATGAGCACAGTTGTTGGAGAGTACGAGTGGAAATGATATGGAGGTTGGTTGAATATAGTTAGAGGAATTATATACTGACAGTCAAGAATGCTAAAATGAACAAAACCTACCTGCAAAAATTATTTAAATGATGTCCATCCATCATTGTTGCCTTTTATGCTCATAAACACAGTCTAACCAAGCAACAAAACACGTTTTTCAATCCTGGCTATAGTAACCTTCATTTAGCTGATCAATAAAAGCAATGGTGTGAGTAATTCTGGAGTGCGTTGAACTGTTTAGTCATCATGTTGGAATCATTTGTGATTGTGTATACAATTGTTTTCTTTCAGCGCCAAATTCCACAGCGAAAATTATGAGAACACCATCTTTCATCATCGCCATCGAGACGTTATCAGCGACTTGACATCATGTCTGTCTGATTTAACATTGTTTGATCTAACTTTATTTAGATGTGGTTCCAGCTTCCAGATGTTTGTGTGTGTTGTCAGTGAGAGTTGTGAGTCATGCTCTCAGGGTTTCTGAACTCCACTTCCCGTACTGCGGCTCCCTCCCCCTTGAAGACTGGCGAGCAGTTAGGCCTCTTTAGGAAATAATTCTTTTATGCAGCAAGTGCAGTTCACCCCTAACACCCCTGATAATATTAATAGGAAGGGAGGATATACTCAGGGCTTCCTTAAACAAAAGGATGTTTGATTTTAATCATAGGTGGAGTTTGGGGCGACTTTGACATATGTCATGGTGACAAAATGTTGTGTTGTTCTAATATGTGAAGGAAATTAAACATCCTTTGTCAGATTGAAGTCTTTTTTTTTTTAATTGAAAGACAAATGCAGTGTTTAGTGTGTTGTGTGCTTGCTATCCTTAATTGACCTGCAGTCTCTCCTCTCAGAGCGGAAGGGCTGAACAGAAGCAAGATTGTGAGGATTGCACATGGGAATAACAAATTACATAAACTAATGGCTCAGTAATGGATCTTTTCTGTGTTGCAATGAGAGACATAGTGAATGCCATAGATGTGACTCTGAGCAGGACTGTTCGATTTTAAACTGCTTCTACCGGTTTTAAAAATAACACTAGTAGAAACGGTGATGCTGCAAATGTCAGAGTATATTTTGGGGTTGTTTATATTTTTTACTGCTGGAAAATACCACATAGATCTGTCACACCACCTCTCTGTTGTGTAACATCAGGGAACTTGCTAAAGATGATGTGTGGGTCGAAATGAATCAAGTGGCTCATTAATTTGGGCCTAAAAAACACATTTTACACAGAGATCTACTGCAGCCATTAGTTATTTATGATTGTGTTGAGAAATAAGCGTGAGAATCCTCCAGATGGTTTATTCTGACTGATCAAATCTTAAAGTAAACATTGTCCAGTTAATGATAAACATAACTGAGTTTAAGGAGCTATCAGATCTGACATGATCCATTAGGAATAAACTTACAAATGAGCAAATGCACTTTAAATATAAATTAAATAGCAATTCAAGGATATGTGTTTGCCAAGAGCTAAACTGATAACTGGGAAACTAAAATCACCATAAATTTAACAATAAAATCAATTAAATGTGCATGGTTCTTGAGATGCTAAGTTTATGTACTGTATGCTACATTTGGCTGATTCAAGAAAGCACAACATGCTCATCCACAATTGTCCTTTTTTAATATCCTGTGCTTTGACTTGAAAATGTCATTCTGTAGATACTGATACAATACTTACATGATTAGAACAGATGTTATTATATGTAGGCTCCTCGCTGTTGTAACATTTTACAGCTGCGACCATATGGTACCACATGAGCTAGCAGTGAAAGCTAAAGTTAGCGCACCTTGCTTTCGTGATTTCACATTGGGATTAATAAATTGCTCGACATTCAAAGGTTCATCTATTTCTAGGTTGTGCAGAAGCTGGGAGAAGGTCAGGGTTGTTTGGCCTTGGCCTGTCTTGCCTGGGGATGTTGAGTGAATACACACACGAGGTATGCTACTGCTTTTGACTTCTGTAATTAAACAGTAGTTGAAGTGCTCCATTTGTAGACCTACATTTGAATGACCCCAATCACATGTAATTATCCTGTCATTCCTGATCCAGATCTTGGCCAGGGTAAAACAGTGTAATGACAAGATACCCTCCAAAAAAAAGGCAGAGCAGGAAAAATGTGAAGCTAAAATCCTGTAATCTGCTTCTATCTTCCTTCCACCAGACGACACAAATCTGGTTTAGTGGGATGCATAACCATTTGTCCTTCACCTCATGACAGTTTTAATGGGCTGGAAGAGAAGAGGAGGCAGTCTTCAGTGAGGCTTCACAGCTGTGTGGATTAACACGGGGGCCGCAGCCTGACCACAAAAGGAAAAATACAACAGAGTCACACAGTAAAATGCAAGAGAGTGAGAGAGAAGATTATCACAAAAGAATGAAGTCAGGCTTCTGTCATGAACACTGTAGCTCAAGTTATCTGTACAGCCAGTCATGTTTGGGCTTCATCCATTGAAGGCATGAAGTAATCATACCCTTAATGTGTTACACACAACCCTTAATGTGTTACACACAAAAACATGTGTTCCTCACCATAGCACCCTGGGCTCAGATGCATAATTTCAAATACTTTATCATATCTGCTTTAATTATTTAACCTTCCCTAAACTGCTATCAGAGTTTGACTCATCATTTGGAGCATTACATGGAAATGAGATATCTAGTCACTGATTACCACAGAACAACCTTTGACCTTTGTAGCACACGTGTTATTAAGAAGAAAGCTGATTCATCATTTGCTCTACAAACCATTTTTAAGGTGCTGTTTCAAAGATGTTACAGGAAAACAAGATAAGAGAAGAGCTTAAACCTTGCTGTTCTTTCTGCACATCTGGCCAATTTCTGCGGAAAGTGGACATGCTATTTTGATCATGAGTTTTGGGAAGTATCATGGGAATCATGGGATGCAGCCCTTTCCGCAATTCCCATGTTGGAAAGGTGAGGGGGGAAGGGAATTTCAGATGCTGTTTGACAATCATGACAAGCACTTTGCTGTCTTGGTTCACTTTCGCTGCTCTCATCAATCCCATATTCAGCAGCAGACAAAACATGACTTCAGCAAAGAAGCTCTAATCCAATGTCTGCTACCTGCATTGAGCAGCTAATGAACCAGATATTTCCCTCAGGAGCCAAAAACAGGGCTAAAAGAGAATGAATATTGGACTCACATTCAACAGATGGCCAGAAACATGACTCTAAATGAACCTTGCTCTGTATCTGCTGGATGTGTAAATAAGCAACTGTTTGAATTGCAAGTGGCCAAAAAAAATCTTTTGATAAAGTCTAGTGAGGCTTAAAATTGTGACCCATGTATTTTATTCTTCCCCCCCCCCCAGAACATATTTCTCTTGACACAAGTCTAACCTCACAGTGATCCTTGGCTTGAAGCTTTGGAGCTTGTATCCTTCATCGAGCTCCACAGTGACCAAAGAAAAGAAGTGTGGAGTGACAGCTCAAAGTCAGACCCTCCCTTGTTTATCACATATCTGGGAGCAAGGCTCCCAGTACAAGTCTTGTTATTAATGGAGTTATTGTGCTGCATGGAGAAAAAAGAACATGAGGCGAGCTAACGTCCCAGGGACAGTATGGCCTTTAGTGTGTTTATTGTCCTAACATAATGACTATTGTTAATAGTCTGCTGCTTTGCTCTGTTATCTGCTCCCATTGAATTCATAAAATGAGGTCAAACCATTTAGGAATGTACAGCACATAAGTTTAGTAACTCATAGTAATGTTGGATTTTATAAAACACAGGAAACATAAGCTCATCTTCATGGTTTTCATTAAAACATACACGAGGTGCTCAGAATCAGTGTTTTTTTCTGATTTTTATGTCTGAAAAATCTTTATGTGGATCCCAAGTGAGAAAATCCTGATAATCCTGAATAAAATGTAACTGACACACATAGACCAGCATGTAAAAATAAATATAGCTGGAAGCAAAAAGAGCAGCGAGACTCTCCCACTATTTAAAACCATAAAGGAATAATTTGTCCCGCTTAAAGGGGGACAGTTACAATTGAACACAAAACAAACTCATATTTCAGTCTTCTGGCTGGACCTAATCCTGCAGCAAAAGTTCAGCATTTGGCTTTGTTTAGATTCCAATGTGTGAACACCACGATGGATGGAAATCTCCCCTCTACAACTCCAGAGTGCGAGGGATTCCTCTGGAGTGTTTTTTTCAAGTCAAGTCATGTTTATGCTTTCAGTTGGACTATGATTTATTGGTTTGTTTGAATGTGTTATTTTCCCTCCAGGTTACTGTTTTTCAGACTTCTCTCTGTCTGGTTTATAGACATGGAACCACAGCTCTGAAAAATGATAACCTGAAAATTGTTTTCTTATATTTAATTGCTGAGCTCTTGTCTTCCCGTATTTTAGGTAGTATTATCGCAGCAATCCTTTCTGAAAACCATTTGCCTGATCAATAAATGATCATGATGGTGACTTCCTCCAGTGTGTGATGATGTGGCATGTTGAATCCGTAAGCATGACCTCATCTGAAATGCATTGGGTAAGTGAGCTCATTCACACCCTGATAGCCTCTGTGCCAGTTGATACATGAGTGGATGTACTTATTTGCCGGTAATTGCCGGAGCATCTGGAGGCTACAATCAATTTCCCACTGGGAGTGAAAGCAGGTATGTGTTTCTCAGATTCAGTTTGTCGTGGTTCATTGAAAGTCCACATTTTCAGCTGAAAATGAATCTTTTAACATGTGTTTTTACTGAGGGAGCCAGTAAACATCTGGCAGGCCAAATGAAAAAATCTGGTTGTTATAAAAGAGTCACCTGTGGATATACAAGTTACACATATTTTAGCCACATAGCTGTACGGATGGCAATGTTGGTCCGTCATTCGATTTGTCTGCCACTTTGGTCCAGACTGAAATATTTTAACAGTCATCATCATCATCATCATCATCATCATTTATAGGGCACTTTTCAAAACCAAAGTGAGAAAGTTCTTCACACAAGGTAGCAAACTATACTCAACAAATCATAAAATTGATTTTATAGATTTCATGATAAAACAGATACAACCAATAACAGTAATGTAGGATAAAAGACATACAAATAAAAAATAAATAAAAAGACAATTTCAATAAAATAAAAACTCAAGTAAAATCAAGATAGGCTCTTTGTCTTTTCAGGAGATTTAAAAAACTTTACTGACGCAGCCAACCTGGTTTCATATTAACATTTAGCTAAGGGATGGATTGCCATTAAATCTTGTACATACATTTATGGTCCTCAGAGGATGAATCCTACTGACTTTGATGATCCTCTGACTTTTTCTCTAGTGCTGAAATGAGCTTGATATTTGTGGTTTTAAGTGAAATGTCTGGTAACTATTTGATGAATGGTCATGAGCTTTGGTAAACACATTGATGTCCTCCGCAGGACGAATTGTAACAGCTCTGGTCATTTGCTGATATTCACTGTCCATATAGCAGGGCTAATACTTTGGTTTTTGACCAAATACCTACAAATGAATGGCTTTCCCATCAGCCCCAGCTGTACTTTATGTTTAGTGCTAAAAAGCAAATGTTAGCATGCTACCATACTAAACTAAGATGGTGAACATGGTAAACATTAAACCTGCTAAACATCAGCATGTTAGCATTGGCATTGTGAGCATGGGGATCAGCGCTATGTTCCCTCATGAATGTTCTTCCCCATCAAAATTAGGCCCTATGGTCCCTCAGCCCCGTGTTCCCTCAACATCAGAGCTGGCCCTTTCATAATGCACTGTTGAGGTCCCTCGAAGGGCAGAGGTTAGGGTTAGGGTTAGGGTTGGAATGACAAATTAACAAACAAACAAACAAACAGACAGGGGCAAAAACATTACCTCATTGGCAGAGGTACTGATCTGAGGGAACATAGACACGCTCCTGTTAGCATTTCGCACAAAGCACCTCTGTGCCTCACAGAGCTGCTACCATGACCGTAGACTGTAGACTTCTTATTTGTTTTAAGCAATTCAAAAAATAAAAAAGTCATTTATGGGTCTGAATCCAGGTCACAAAGTGCCTTTAGTGAGTCAAGAGTACATAGAGTACACAATGCTTCAGACACTCTGGGCTCACTATCCATAAACTGGCCTTCTGTGAACATCAAAGGACTTACTCAAAGTCCCTTAAAGGTGCTCTGTCACAGTTCTACTCCAACCTAATTAATAACAATCCTGGCAACCCTAAGCATCTTTTTTTCCACCAAAAACCATCTCCTGAAGCCACAGTCATCTTCCCCAATTGTGCCTACAGAAGAGCAATGTAACAGCTTCATTGACTTTTTCAGAGCCAAGGTCAAAAACATCCACTCTCGGATGTCCAGCTCCTCCTCTCTGCCTCCTCCTGTCAGTAACCCTCTGTCTGGGAGCTCTGTTCCATTTTTCTGGCGCCATGTGGAGCCACGTTGAGGAAATCCTCAGGAAGATGAAACCCTGTACTTGTGCCCTGGACCCCATTCCCACAGCCCTGCTCAAATCTTACATCCCTATTCTCAGCCCCCCAATCACCCAAACTGTTCTTTGCAAGCTACAGACCTATCTCCAACCTCCCTTTCCTATCTAAGGTGTTGGAGATGGTGGTTGCTTCTGAGCTTCAGGACCACCTTAAACACAATAACCTATTTGAAAAATTTCAGTTAGGTTTTCGTTCAGCACACAGAAATTAAACAGCTGTGCTCAGTGCTGTGAATGACCTGCTGATGGCAGCTGATGCAGGGTCCCCTTCTTTCCTGATTCTCCTTGACCTGAGTGCTGCGTTTCACACTGTGGATCACACTATCCTCTTAGAGCGCCTTCACACCACCATTAGACTGTTAGACTCTGCATTTAAGTGGTTTCAGTCCTAGCTTTCTGGTAGGACTGAGTATGTCTCACTGGGAAGATGCAGATCTAGATCGCTCCTTGTCACCTGTGGTGTTCCACAAGAATTGGTTCTCGGTGCCATCCTGTTTAACCTCTTCATGCTCCCCCTTGGATGTGTCATAAGCAGATATGATATGTCTTTTCATTGCTATGCTGATCATACCCAGCTGTACATCAAAGCTGCCCCAAGTCCTTCTGCAGCCATGTCACGCCTCAGCACCTGTCTTGAGATAAAGGACTGGATGAGCACAAATGTCCTCCAGTTAAACAGCAGCAAAGCTGAGGCTCTCCTTGTTGGTACTCCACACCAGATTCAGTCATCCCCCTACCTCTTCTCACCTTTGACGGTCAGGCCACCCCCTTTCCTCCTCAGTCACTAATCTGGGTGTTAGGTTTTACCCTCAGACTTTTGATGACCATATAAGACATCTATGCAAAACCTCTTTCTACCATCTCAAAAACATCTCTAAATTCCGCCTCTCTCTAGCCCTGTCAGATCTCCTCAAGACTGGACTACTGCAATGCAGCTCTTCACAGGGATCCCTGGCAGGAACATCCAGAAGCTCCAGTACATTCAGAACAGTGCTGCTAGGATCCTGATGAGAGTTCAAAAACACAAATATGGAACACCAATTCTGTTTTCATTGCACTGGCTCCCTGTCTCCTTCAGGATTGACTACAATGTCCTTCTCCTCACATACAAATCCATCAATGGACATGTGCCTCCCTACCTACAGTACCCTCAGATCTGCCAGCAGCTTGCTCCTCCAGGCCCCCGGTTATAAGCTTTGCACCATGGGGGCTCGAGCTTTCTGCTCTGCTGCACTACACTTGTGGAACAGCCTTTCTAACCATCTGACGGCAGCACAGTCCCTAGATTCTTTTACAAAAGGCCTAAAAACCTTTCTATTCATGAAGGCTTTTTCATCTTAACTCTTATTATCTTATTATTTTCTTTATGTTGTGTGTTCTATGTTATTAATGCTGTAGCGCTTTTCACCATGAATGAAAAGTGCAGTCCAGATGAAATGTATTATTATTAACATTATTATTTATAAAGTACTCTGACAGACATGATGAACTGCTGCACTGATGAGCCTGAGTTTTAAAAGACTGTGAGATTCAGAGACAGCGGAAACTTTTAGCACTGAAGTGCAAACCTGTAACTTAGCCAAAAGAGAAATAAACATTGGATCTTATCAGTGGGGGGAATGCAATTATCCATCCTATTTGCCAATACAGATGGTAATTGACTGTATCATCTCTGGAGTCCAAGCATTTGTTTTCAGGCTCTCACATACTGTGCGGCACCGTTTTGTTGTCCAGATCAGAGCTGCAACTCCCTGCAGCTGCTGACAACCTTGTTTATGACTGCATCCTAAACTGGAACAACAGTCTTTGGGCTCTGGGCTACTCTCATGGCTCCCTTATAGATCTGTTTTCCTGTTCGCTTATGTTTTTCTCTTGTTTTTTTTTTTTTCATTTTTAAGAGGGTATTTTGTGCAGTTTTGGTTTTTATGCTCCTGTAAATAAAACTATGCAAATAAGATGTCCGGGAAGTGTCCCAAATTGTTGCTTAGACCGTGGTGCACAGGGAAATGTGCACTCCCCTGAGGAGGGCCCATTATATTTAGAGGTCAAGAGGAAACTGCAGCAGGTGATTGGATGAACGATACAGAACTGCAAATGATTGCAAATCAAACTGTTTGACATTTCAGAGGAACAAGGAAAGATAGTATCTTTCAATGGTGTTATTGTTTTATTTTGTGTGTGCAGGGACGACTGACCTCATATCTCAGCTGACTGCAGCCATTTGTCATGTGTGTTTCTATACAAACTGTCCCTCACAATTCAACCAATGTGCACAATTTAATAAATGTGACAAACTGCTGTCATAATACTTACATCAGCTTTCATACACAAATATATGCACTGCAGCTTATACAATATATTGTAGATACTTCATGATTTATGACCACAGGCCTGTGTTAGCATATTTGCAGTGTGGTGCATTATTTATTGTGGTTTCAGATTTGTAGTGAACTCATGCAGTAGACAGAATTTGCTTGTGTGTAAGCTAAATGCTCAACCACAGTAATTCAATATAGCTGTTATAGTTATTGTTAGTTATGTTAGTGATATTACAGGTCAAGAAATTGTTCAAAACACAATCTCAATAGTAAATTTTGGACTTTTGTGCACAAATTGTCTAGTTTTTTACTCAAAACGGAAGTAGCAGGCTTCAGCTTAATTCCAATAAGCAAAGACACTACAGAAACTCATCAAGGCACCAGAATAAGCATCATATTCCAGCTATCAGATTTTAAACCTCAACAGGTTACGGCCTTTTAATCACTCACATAAAATCACTTTCTCAGTGCATAATGCAGTATCTCGATACATCGAATCTGATGTCTTAAAATAACTCATGAAAGGTGACATGTAAATATTAATCTGAGTGTTGGACTACAGCAGGAAGTGATAGAACAGATAAAGGGCTATGTTGGCTATGTGCAGAGGGAAGAATTTGCAGCATCTGGTCTCAATCGAGAAGGCCACAGGCAGGAGAGACCATTACTCTCTGGCTGGCACTTTGTGAATGAGGCCTTTATGAGAGTTTTGGACACGACACTGTGAACCAAAAACAGGCAGTTCAAGCCACACTCCAACATTTAAATTTGTTTTTAGCCAGGAACATGTCACGCTGCCACACATACACAAACATTTTGGTAGGTGAGTGAGTGTGGCTCACAAAACAACTTTCCAGTATTCAGTATATTTAGTAAAGGACTTTAAAAGGCCATTCTTGTCTTAGAAGCATCAGTAAACATGCAAAATTGGCACAGGATGTTAGGGTTTTGCTTTAAAATTTAGCATTAAAAATGTGGGGGGTTTTTAATAGCAGATTGGCACTGAAACCATTGCATGTGTAATTATATTTGATAGCCTTCCTTTTCCCACATCTTGCTGTTTCAGCAAAAACTACATGTTAACTTTTCCAAGACACTTTGCCAGACTACAAAGTGTCTTGGAAAATGTCAAAGACACGTAACATGACAAAAACAATGTTTTTAACATGAATTCTCAGATACTGAGTCAAATTTGTGACCTTTTAGGTGATAATTATGAGAAATTAAGTAAAAGGTTTTGGACTTTTTAAGTCATTGTGTAATTCTAAGTCAGACTTATGAGATAATAATGAAAAGTTTGACTTTTTTAATCATCATTGTAAGCTACTAAGTAAAAATTTTGACTTTTCAAAATGATGCAAGACAATTTCATTTCAATTTTAATAATTTCATAGGGGAAAAATGATAAGGTAATGATTCAATAATATAATTTTGACTTTTTAGGTCATAATTATAAGAATTAACCTAGAAGGTTAAAATTTATACTTATTTTATAATATTAACTTTAACAAAGTGATTTGCTATCTCGTAATGTTAATATAATAATGTTCTTTTCTTCTTCTGGCAGAAACAGGCTGTCATACAGATGGTGTTTTCATATCATCTTATATACACGATAGAGGATACACTAGAAGTCTTCTCTGTTTTACAAATTTGACCAGTAGATTTGCTCTGTAATCACTTAACAAATATTTTTGGTTCCGGGAACTCATGCATTTCTCTTTGTTTGTTTTTGATTAGTGTGTTTGTACAGTCTACACCATGCATTTTATGTTGCATGACACAATATGCAGGTGAAAAGGTGTGGTGTCTGAATTCCTGTGTTGTGGGAAAAGACAACCCTCAGGGTGTGTGAATAACACCTCTGTTAATGGCTCACAGAGGTATGATGGTACAAACATTCTTTGTAACCACTGATTACTTCAGTGAGGACACCAACAGCACACAATACCCATGTTAAGTAACAGCAGTGGGTTGAACGCCTTGCTGTCTGGGGCTGTTACGTTTAAGTGTAGTAGTGCATGAAATTCACCAGATGTTTCACATGTAATGAAGGGTCAGTATACATGATCTAATAACATGGAATTTATTTATTTAATTTATCACTGTAAACTAGATAATTACACAGAATTGACCTCATTAGCTTGATTTATGGTGCAGTGTGGCGAAAATACTTACTTTGGAGAAATGAGCAGTCCTGTGCAGTGACTGTTACTGTAGTGTGATGTATTGCTAGATTCTTCAACTCCTTTACTGTCTTCTTCTGACTTTTGAAAAGTGAGAAAATATGTCTAGGATAAATATTTTTATTATTTTTGTAATTTTTTTCCTACAAATCCCTAATTCTGCTACTATTGACCAAAGCATGCTGCACATTTTTGAACGGTGTTCTTCCCGACTTCCAGACAGCAATTGCGGTATGAAAAATCAACTTGAAAATGAACTCCACAAGTTGGCTTTTATAGCGCGCTGAAAGGAACACAAACCAAAGACTTCATGGAGATACAACAGGAAATTTTTTGAAAATCCAAAACATTGATGGTTGGCAGGATGGTTAAGTAGATGTGATTTGTGGGGACTGATCTATAAACATGCAAAAACACTGGAAATACCCTTTAAACAGTTAGAAATATTACTGTTGTAAAAACTCATCCCTAAAATATATTATGGGTCTTCTTTTAAGGAATCAAAAATATATACTCAGATAACAGTATGTATTGTTGCAAAAGGAGCAGAGACAGCAGATGAACAATTGTCTATAGTCATATAAAGAAGCCAGAAAATTCATCACTCTTCCCATTACGTGTAATAATACGGAGCAAAGAGGAGGCAGTTCTCATTTTACAATTTCTGAACAGTGCTGATGTTTATTCAAGACAGACTATTTTAGAGTTGATAAGCAGAACAAGCACTGCGGTTCTGTGCAAAAGTTTTACCATTTAACAAGCTGTGTCTGTGAGCCCTGGCCTGCCCCCTCACTGGATGAAGTTCACTGTACAGGACAAGTTAAGTGTGTTTCCATCAAACATGAAAGGGCTGATTGAATCTAATGCCAGATTTCAACAAAGGGACCTTTAGCTCACTGCTTAATGTGGCCAAGCACTGAGAACACGTCCTGTTCAGTGAATTCATGTGAAGACGTTAAGTACAGTTTCTACAGTTGCACAACTTTGTGGGATGTACAAAACAGGAGCTATTAGACAATTTTACACTAAAATTCATCCTGAGGGGGACATCAAATGTTTGTACTAAATTTCGTGGTAACCCATTCAATAGTTACTGAGGCCTCATGGTGGTGTGGTTCTCCTACAGGAGAAGTCAGAGATCAACAAAGTCATCGGGAAACATCCTCTGGGAACCATGAATGTTTGCTTCATGGCAATTCATCCATAGATATTTCAGTCTGGACCAAAGTAATGAACACAAACTGGTAACTGAAATGCCTTCTTTTCTTTAGAAACAATCAGCCTTTTCTGTATTAGATAAGTGATACGCCCATGTGTTTCACTGCTGTTCTTGCGTGACAGAAAACATAGTTTCAAGTGACTTAGTGAGCTGAATGTACACTAAGCACTGGGAGTTCTATGGCTGTTTTCTGATAGATCAGATTATGTGAAATTATGTTTAATTGAAGCACCATTTATGTGTTGAAGTAAATTTTTGCACTTAGATTGAACTTGTGAAGATTGGGCACACACAGTGTCATTGCAATAGCAATGCATGGAAATCTCTAAACATGTATAGGAACCACAGAGGACATTTAGGTCTTATGTAATGTAACACCTGGTCCAATGAGACCTATTACAAAACTTTCCTTTGTGTGTCTTTGGCAGCTCTCTGCAGTGAGCAGTCTTTGCTCTGCTAGCTTGCTGCGCCATTTTGTTTGACTTGTGTTGACAAGCTTTGAGGCCCTGCACACCAAGAGTCCAGCAAGTGACTCGACTCCTCTGTGGAAAAACTGAGGACAGAGAAAAGTAATGATGCACAGGACGGACAATTTTGGCTTCACGCTTGAATGAAATTCATCCTATGATTTCCTAAAGGTCTCTGTGCAGCTGTTATATTAAGTCTGATGAGAAATGCCAGCATAATTAGAGCATCTGAAGGGGAGATGTATAAACTATTATAATTTATATTACTTAATGTTTTGTAATATGATTTTCCTTTTTTACATAGTGATACTTTTTAGAAATGAAATACTAAAGCAGCAAAGATTAAAAGACATTTCCAAACTGCAAAAGAAAAACTTTGTTCTGGAAGAAGCTTTGAGGCTAAAAATAACATTTGTCCATTAGCATCAAAATGTTCAAATCTCTCTTTTACTGTAACTTGTGTGATTTATGTGTCATTTCAACTTTAAAGCTGCACTAATCAATATTTTTAGAATAAACAACTGATTAAATGGCTATGTGTAATGAGAAAGGGGTCGCTTGTAGAGACGAACGCTGAAAGAATTATCACCCGACTGTAGTTCCTCTCAGCTCTACTGAGCTTTTTTTTTTTTTTTTTTAGCATTGTTCAGCTCATTGTTTTGGTTTTATAGCCCGCTATTTTACTGTTTGAGTTCACTTTCACCACTCTTATCAGGGTCATAGCAGCAGCAGGCAGCTGTTTTCAACAAAAAAGTTCTGATAAATCCACCTGGCCAGCACTAAATGACAGACAAAGTTAGCGACAAGCTGGTGCACAAAGTGGAGCATTTAGCCACTAAAGAGCCCTATATTTATCTTACAAGTTTATGGAGACCAAACGTGTGAGCTAAAATCAGAATGAATATTGGGCTTACATTCATCAAGTAAACACAAACACAACTCCAACTGAATGTTAATGTTGCTCTGTGCGTGCTGGACGTGTAAAATAAGCAAGCCAAGAGGTTTTCCAAATCAAATTTACAAGATGCTAATATATCAGTGTGGGCAAAAAAATCTATTGACACAAGTTTAATGACTTTGAAGGATTTTAGGAAATTAATTAGATTCACTGTATCTATGCTTTGGTTCAGCTACGTTATTGAGGTGATATAACAACAAGAACACAATAAACATGCATTACAACATCTGCTTGGAACATTTGTTACACATATTAAAAGTAATGAAACAACTCAGCCATGAGAGAAAGAGCGATGATGTCATCATCATTATCATCATCATGATTTTCTATGACTTGATCATTAAGTAAAAAAGTTCTTGTAATCCAATATGTTGCTTCTCTGCCACAGTCGACCTCCGTTCATGCACAAGGAAAACTGAGCTAAGTGAAACATCATCCAGTCCCTACTGTTCAGTATAATGTGAAGTCAATTATGAACAAGGACAAGTAGGAACAAGTTTAATACCACTGCCTAGAGCAGAGACCGGGGATAGCTCAGACTCATTACAGCAGTGGGGAAAACCTCCTCTCTGAAAGAACAATGGACTGTAAAAAGGGGGGTTATGTTTTGAAAACTTTGTAATACAATTTAACAATAATAATAATGATAATTTAATCAAAAGTTCCACTTGGTTAAGAAAATATTTTTGAGAGCTCGCTGAAATTGAACTCCACGTCGGAGCAGCAGGTATTTAGTAGTCATTGCAGCAAACACACCCACAGGGCCTGGATAATGCACATATCCACAGGTTTGCCATTACATAATCAGACACTGCTCATCACCAGCCTCATAAACTAACATTATTTCTAACTTTTATGACTGCAGAAGGGCCTGGCTGAAATTAGATTGAGTTATGCATTAAGGACCTCTGCTTTGGTGGCTTCTCTCTTTCTGCGACCTTTTCAGCATAGGCTCACACTGGGTAGAGCCTGTTTTTTCACATTGATATTCACAAATGGCATTTTCATTTGATTTATACAGTAACTGAATGATAACTGGCCTCTGCTCTTGTGCTGCGGCTATTTCACACTTTGATGCGTCAAGGAAGTGGCCATTCATTACCCACGCTCGGGGAAAGACAGGAATGATAATGTGAGCAGCTCAGTGACTACTGTTCATTTAAGCAGCAGAGATTACATAGGCATAGCCAGGCATACACGATGGACCGGAGGCAGAACAGACCTCATATAAAGGCGTTTGACGTGTTTGAATGTGTACAATGTTTTGAGAACAGAGCAAATATACCAGCATTGATTGGTAAGTGCGTCACCATGCAATGAATAATAGTGGAGGTTTCATTCTACGGCAATGATGACGTGTGGCACCCTCTGGAGCATGACTTAGAGGTCAGCAGGCACTTTGGTACATCCAGTTATTGATGTATGCTCCAAAGAAACAGTATAAAAGTAAACACATCAACATTACATATTATCATCTTATAGAGTTGTTGTGATGTAACATGTTAGCAAGCAGTCAAGAAAAAGTATTTTTGGCAACTAGCACAACATTAACATATTATCACATTAAGACAAACATGTTAGAAAACAGTTGTCTAATTACACGTCCAGAAGATATGGAGCAACATTAGCATTTATATGTAGTTGTGTTTCTGGTCATCTAGAGAATATAGTGCAATATTCACTCTCGTTTTAGTCACCAACTCCTGACGGAAATATTTGTCTGTCAGTCTATTGTTTGGTATTGGGAAGTGTATAATTGTGTATAATTAGTTTATCAGAGCTTTTTCCACTGAAAAGAGCTTTTAGCTTCTGCTGATAACGGGACTGATGAGGACGTGAGACTTAACCAAAACAATACATTTTCCAAAACAATTAGCTGGAAGATGCTAAAATGCTGACGGTAACTGCAGAAATGATGATGATTCTCAGTGGGTTCATCACAGTGACCCCCTCTCACTTTACAAATAGTCATTGGATCAGCTACTTATATGAACATATTGCTTACTGCAGTATTAACGTTCAGAAATCATTTTCCCATATATCTTTGGAAAAATGATCTTCACTAGAATTTTAAATGAAGATCTGTGGGTGACAATGTGACAATGCTTGGCTGTACAACATGAGTATGTATGACTAAGCAACAAGTGGGCTGCTAGTTGTTCATCAGAAGAGGGGAACATTTTCACGTACACTTGTTTTTGAACATGTGTGCAGGCTATGTGTTAGTCTAAGTTTCCATGTTTCCCTGGACAAACAGTAGTGAGGAAGCTGTGGTTTACTGGTCTCTGGTCAAGGGCTTTTCTAATATCCCTTGTGTGTAAATCGGCTCCCTGGGGGCCTGAGCAAGACTTCTCATCTTCATATCTGCTGCTGTTTTGTTCATGCATGACAGAGAAACTTTCTTTTCTCGCATATGTGTTCTTACGTACGTGCAGAAATGCACTGTAATGGAGTTAGCAGGAATCCACATTATTATTGTTATAGTAACCTTAAACCTACAATAACAGATTTTTTGGTCACTTTGGGGCAGCAGAAACAAGTTGGGAAGCTTTTAAGTTCAGCAAACAGATGCCAATTTACACATCCGTCAGGAATGAGCAACATTAGCATTAATTTGGAGTCATGATCTGGCCACCTGATGAATGTAGGTACAATAGTCATTTTCCTTTTAACCCTCTTTCTGATCTCTACCAGTTCCTGAGGGAAATATCTGGCTCTTTAGCTGCTAAATGTTATGCTATGTTAACTAGTGTTTGCTAACTGTGCCATTTGGTACTGGGCAGTTATAGTGTATATTGTATAGTATTGTTTTTTAGAGCTTTTTTTTTTCTGAAATAAGATTCATGAGAGCAGAGTGAACTAAAACAGTGAAGTTACCTGCTATAAAAGCTGAAAGACACTAAAATCCTGAGGGAAACTGTGGTGATGCTGTTGTGATTGAGAAATATTTGCCAGATACAGAAAAACTATTCAGCCTAAACACTCTCCTGTATATCAGAGAAATTGGAATTCATGACGTAGCTTGATCCCAAAAAAATGACTAATGTTATCCAGAATATTAACTGATAAGTTAAGCGGGGGAGTGGAAGTTGTAGTGACTCCACAGTTACATAGTATGCCAAAAAAGGTCAGAGTACAAGAGATCAAGAGATATAAGGTATTTTTTTTAAAGCAGTTCCCAGAAATAGCCCACCTCTCCTCTCCTCTCCTCCATTCTCCTCTCTTCTCCTCTTCTCCCCTCTCTTCTATTCCCTCCCAAGAACCTCCACAACCACACTGCCATGAAGGACAGTCAGACATACTTTCACTGCATGCGGTCAGTCGAGGGGTCTTTAGACTGAGCCTTTCCAGGACTGTGTAGGCAGTGGGGGCACGGGAGAATAATTTTAATACATTACTTTATGTATAACTGCTTTACGTGAAGTATCTCCAGTCAACTTAAAGAGCAAGACCATAGTATTGTATTATTCATTTGGACCATAAAGATGGATAATTTTAGAAAAAATGCCAAAAACACACTTTGCAACAGGGTGAAATAACAGTCATCTCGACCCATTATCATGGCTAGCTCCTACTTTATCAAAATACACTTTCCCTGAGACAGTGAACAATTGATTGCATATAAAACCCAATGAGCATGACTTGCATAATTACACAAAAATGTTTGGACTAAAAGCATGGTAATTATGAGGTTTTCGACAAATAAATCATGGAATTTTTTGTGGCTGTTTTCTTTTTTACAGAAATGCAGAGAATGGAGTGACAAACAAACTGCAGCCAACTGTATCCATCCGTTCTGCCGTGTTCTTCTGCCGATGTGGATGATTTGAAACTGTGACACTGTCACACAACGAGTCTCTCGTCAGACAAACGCCATTTAAGAGAAAAATGTGAAACTGAGGGCACTGATTGACACAAAGTGGAGATTTAGCAAACACGATGAGCCTCAGGTACACATGGTTTCTGGTGTTTTTACTGGACCTGGGCTGGGCCATTCGGTCAACAGATTCCTGCGTAATGAAGTGAGGCATTCAAAGTCTAAAACACATCCCTGGACAAGGTGGAGCTCTTTGAGCCTGAGGCCTTTCAATCAGGTGAGAGTGATTTTCAGAAAAGTCACACATACTCTGTAGTAACATATTTATCATAGGTTCAAAATAATACTAGGTAATCCTAACAAAGCAGCTTGTAGTCAAGTTAGAATTATTGCTGAATTGATGTTGTACAGCACAACACAAAGTCATTCTTTAGACTTATTTACAGTTGTTTTGCCATGTGGTTTCCTGTTCTATTGTGTATCCCTTTGGTACAAATAAAAATATGCAATCAACATGGCTACACAATTGAGTAAATAGCAACCATGTGGACTTAAGATACAGCAGCAAAGACTGAACGTCTCAAAAAAACACAGAGAAGTCGTTAAATGTAAGCCGGTGAAAAAAAATTCATTCTTCCTTTAGTATGTGTACAGACAGACGATGGCACACACAGAAGTGGAAAGAGATCCTTAAAGCCAAGAGAATCAGACATTGTGTGGCAGAGGGTCACTGTTATAAAGCCTTTACCAAACATTTTTTCACCTTTTGTTTTCATTTTAAAGTCCAAATTATTTTTAGTTCAGTTTTTTTTGCAGAAACGGTCACTGTGCAAAAATATATTGAGGTATGTTTATACATCTAACCTGAGATGAACTCCTTCTTGTGGTTAAAGAGAACACTTCTTTTGTTTGATACTGTAAATATCATGAGATATTCATGAGGAGAAAGACAAACATTTTTAGACATGAGGGAGGACATCTGTCACATCTGTCTTTGTGTTGCTACAAAAGAAAAGAGAGTATGTTTATACTTGCCTTTATCCTGTTCTAATGCTGTAACTGTGTGAAGATAAAATGACCCATAATAAGCATGCTTCCCTATTTTGCTGTGCTCTTTTACAGAGCAGACTGGCTTCCTGCCTCCTGTCTTTTCGGCAGATAGCTCTCCATGTGCCATCTCTCCTCCCAGCCTCCTTTCCATTCATGAGTTCTTCCATTCAGCATAATTCAGCCGCATCAGGTGTTAATCTAAGCTTGGCGCCATGTTTTGACTGACAAGGATGCATCAACCCCAGCTGATGCTGCTGCAGCTGCACCTGTCTCTAATGTTGCAGTAAATGGGATGCAATCTGACTCTTTGGCCAGTACAATTCACTTGTACTCATACTTGTACTCTTATGTGATGTGTGCTGTTAAAACACATTTTTAAAATCACATTTTTTTAATTAAAATGTTCTAGCACAAACGCCTCACCATAACACACACACGTACAGTATATTTCGTGTGTTTATGCACCTACATTCCAGTCCTTACCTCACTGCTCTACCAGTCAAAGAGGACATTTTTCAGAACACAGCTGCAGTGTGTTTGTGAACAAAGAGCTGTATTGTGTACATTTACACTTCATTTTACAGCAGAGTCCCGCCACTGTTATGACATAAGGTGACAGGGAGATAAGATGTCCTCCCACTGGAGGAGATATTTCAGAGATGTACCAAGATGTGCCTTACTGGTGATGACAGGAATCTGAGACGCTCCAGATTCTCTCTTTTCATCATTTGATTCTGCAGGCTTAGTACTATGACACTGGTATTTTATGTTTCTTTGTTTTTTCATCTGAAATGTGCAATGTGCTTTTCCTCCCAAATAATCCCTCTCTGAGGCGATGCCTGGAGCATTAAATCCTAATGTCCCCAGCAGCAGCAGCAGCAGCAGCAGTCTGGCTGGCCTTTTAGAGAACTGGAAAATTATTTGCAGTCACAGCTGCAGCTTCAGACTGTGACAGAGATGTTTGTAGTGGCGGGAGCACAGCTGGTTTACATCGGTGAGAGCTGACCACGGGGCTATTGAGGTTGTTCTGATGAAGCAGGCAGGGAGGGGAGTGTTTTATTTCTACAGAATTAACAGAGGTTGTCTCAGAGAAGGGACGAGTCTCGAGGGCAGTAAGGCAAACGTGATGCAGGTTCACGTTACTTCAACCATCTGTTACGAAATCTAATCTGGTTTAAATCAGAATACACTACAAAGATGTTTAATTTAAACTGCTGTGATATGAGATCATACTTATTTTAGTTGATAACTACATCACTGCCCATAAAAGTGATACCTTAAAGGAACATCTTCCTGCAGCTGCAGGTAGGTCTGCCCTCCGATTTTAAATTCTACAGGTTGTTGTTGTTGTTGTTAGCCTTAATTTTTAAGCCTCTACATCCAATAATTGTCCTGCGAGGTTGAGTCAGGGGCGAGGCAGTTGAAATATTCATAGTCTCCTCTGGGATTCTGTTGAGTGGCCCATTCACTCCGTCCGCTCCAAGCTGCTGCAAGGAAATTGCTGGTTTTCTCCAACTGATACACCCAGAGGCGATGTGAGCACGGTGCAGCTCCGGCATATAAAAGCAGCCAGCCGCAGTCAGAGTCACAGAGGACATGCTTGTGCAATGTTACAGGGAGGCTGCTTGTTCTGAGAGCAATCAGAGAGGAGTTTCCACACAGCCTTAGTTTCATAATGTGGAAACACTTCAGGTGAAGAAGTCCTCTTTCTCTGAGAGAACAACTGCTCAAACCTGGATTTATTTATTTTAGGTAGCTTCAGTTATGACTAATTGTCAAAATCAACCTAGTCATGTCCATGGATTTCTTATTTCAAAGGTAGGACACATTTAAACATACATTTAAACTTACATGTGAAGGTAAATTCAAAGGACAAATGGCATGCTCTGAGGCTATCATTCAAAGTTACATTTCTTTTTTCCTAAATCTTCTTGTTATGTCTTCTTATGTTAAAATGCTTTTTTAATTTTTGGGTAAAATTTACCGTTTGGATTGAGCCTATTTGTGGTCAGAGGATATGTCAAATGATAACAAATGGAAAGAAATTAAATAACTTTTCACAGAAAAGGAAATGAAACACTCTCACATCAACTTCAAAACTGTGATAGTTGGAAGGAAAACGAGACTCCAGATGTGCGGTAATGTTTGGCAAGAAGGAGTTGTGTCTTAAAGTATATCGGATGTAACACATACAGTGTGCAGATTTACCGACTTCCTGCCTGTAAATAAATCTTCAATATAATCCCAGTAATGTATTCCTTGCATGTTTATGTACGACTTGTTGTGAGCTACATACAGTACAGATTTGATTTACTGATTTATTAAAGCCACTGTTTCATCACTGCTGCACAGTAACTGTGTTTTTCAAGGAATGTGTGCAGCAATGTTCAGTGTCAACAGAAACTGTCAGAACTTGTTCAGACTGCTCGTTCTGCCTTGTACGAAGAGAAAAGTGAAGATCTTTGCGCCTGAACCTCAGAGTGTGCTGAGAACTGATTTGTTGTGTTTTAAAGATGACTCACTTTATCCTGAGAAGCTGTGCTTGTTCATAGAGACAACAGTAATGAAACACATTCTTTGACGTTTTCCCCCCATAAAATATTTGAAGCTCGTTATCTGATCCAATTTCTTTTCCCTCTCAGCACCTTCTCAGACAAAGGAACCACATCAGGCCCGGAGCCCAGCAGTGATGTTGGCAATGCAGCACTACAACACCTCGGGCATTATTGCCTCCTTTCCCCTCTCTAACCACACCACCATGGTGCAGGAGCCTGAGGTGGCAGCCGTAACCCATAATACCACCCGTCCACTGAGCACTCCCGCAGCTGCTGGCATCTCCATGACTCTGGGCATTGTGTTCAATGTGGTGGCCCTCGTCATTCTTGCCAAGGCTTACAACCGCTTCCGTCGACGCTCAAAGGCCACTTTTCTGCTCTTTGCCAGCTCCCTGGTGGCTACTGACCTGGCTGGACATGTTATCCCCGGAGCCCTCGTGCTGAGAAGATACTCAGCAGGCATTGAGTCCACTGGGACTGATCCAGTCCCCACCTTTCGAGATGATCCTTCGGGTGATCCTGACCCCTCTTGTCTGTTTCTGGGGAGTTGCATGGTGTTCTTTGGCTTGTGCCCACTCTTCCTGGGCTGTGCCATGGCTGCTGAGCGCTGTCTGGGTGTCACAAGGCCTCTGCTGCACGCTCGGCTGGTGACCACAGCAAGGACAAAGATAGCACTGGCCCTGATCTGGCTACTGGCTTTATGTGTGGCCCTTTTGCCCTTCTTCAGTTTGGGTGCCTACACTCACCAACACCCAGGGACATGGTGCTTCATTAGGGTGATGGAGGGCACTAAAGCGACTGATCTGGCCTTTGTCATGCTGTTCTCTGGACTGGCTTTGAGCTCTCTGGCCTCGGCCTTTGTGTGTAACACCATCAGTGGGATCACGCTAGTTAGAGCAAGGCTAAAGAAGAAGCCCAGCTCCCGACGCAGCTCGGCTAGGTCGCATGACACTGAGATGGTGGTCCAGCTGGTTGGCATCATGGTCACCTCCTGCATCTGCTGGAGCCCTCTGCTGGTGAGTTTGGGGTGGATCAGATTGGGAAAAAAGTGAAAATGTGTTACACCAATGCCTTGTGTTATCTAACAGACATTTAATCACACTAAAAACAGGCATATTTTAATATGATTAAATGTCACTGTATGGATAGGGTATATGTGTTGTGTCTGATTTCTCAAATCACAGATCAGTGTTAAAAGGGGAAAAGGAAATTAACTTTATCAAATTTACTAATTTTTTAGGAAATTGCAAACAACTTTGATTACTTTTTCAAAATTTAGATAAACATGTCAATACACCACCATAAACATGACATTATGTTTAAGGGAAATAATTAATTCCATTACAATGCATGACAAAACTATATCATTTTCTCAAATTCTCTGTATGCGCCCATGAAATGAAAGATGTTCATGAAAAACAAGACAAATCTTATTCATATTCGTGCAGCTTTTATTAAAACTGAGCGCTCGCTCATGTCAGATGAAGTGGTTTGTTGATTAGTTTGCTACAGTCTCTGACATCATTTAGATAGCTAACACTCCAGGTCATTAGTAGCTGTTTGACTGCTAATAACAGAACTTTGGTATAATTTTACAGTTATAATTTAATACCAAAAGAACAAAGTAAATTAGCAGACCTAAACTATTAAAGATTGAAACATTCCAGTTATGTCGTGCTTATAACTCCACACAGTGATACACAGTTTAGTCTGACTGTCAAAACTAAGAAGGGACAGCTCATAGAGTTTCATCACAGAAAGATGTTCAGAGCAGCAGGAAACAATTGAATTTCATGATCATTCCAAATGACTTAAGTAGCTTCACCATTATTTATGTTATCACTCGTACCTATCAGAGAATGATCTTATTTAAACTCACATTACTGAGCACTGACAGAGTGCTCTGTCAGTGATAATATTGACCCAGAGAAGAGTTTGTTTAATTTATTGAGCATTCCTGGTGGCTTACAGCAGCTGCCTAAGAAATTTATTTTCTTATACTGTCAAACAACATTTTAACCCCTAACATGCAGATTTTTCTTGTTGGAAAAATCATCTTATTGCTGTCTGACAGTATCATATACATATATTCTTTATCAGCATGTTTCACCTCTCCATTGAAGATATATGGTGTTTACACTAAGTGAAATATTCAAACCTAAGACTCAGTGATTTTAATAGCTGCACCATTCTATCAAGCTGACATATTCTTGATGTCGTGTGTATAATTTTATTCACATTTCCCAAGATGTCAGACTGACATATTTGGTATTTTTGGGATCTTGAGGTCCCAAAAATACCAAGGGTGAGGTCTCTACCAGATAATAAAGTTCTGCGGGTGGAAGCAATGTTTGGCTGAACAGCATGAGGTTGTAATGACGCATCGCCAGATCAGTGCGGATGAAGGGGCTAAACAGTATTGCTATTATCATGAATCACAGATATTTTTTGCACAGAAAAGAAAAAAAGGAACACATTATGGTTCTTAGTTAATTAATTCATTAAATTTAATGCATTTGCTCAACAGATGTATGAACTGCATAAATGCATCACAATTTGTTTCCATTATTTGGTCAAACATTTTGAGCTCATAATAATGTCACACTGCAGAAATATCCCAGATTTTTCAAGGTGTAAGCTTGAAAAGGATGTAACATGTCGATTGTGAACAAAAGCATATTTGCAATAAAGTATTAGCACAGCCAAAAAACAAACATCTATTACATGAAATATTTCATCATCACTGCTATCTATTTGTTTTTATTTTATTAGGTGCTACAGGATGAGCCTAAAGCTGTTTCTTTGGTTGTTTTTAGATCTTTGGACTGATATCAGCCACACGGTCCTACAGTGGCTCCCTAAACAGTGACATAGACACTTATAGGAGCCTGATGGTGACGGGTGTCAGGATGGCAACCTGTAACCAGATCCTGGACCCGTGGGTCTATATTCTGCTGCGACGCGCCATCCTCAGGAAGATCTACCGCATCACTAGAAGGCAGGCCAGTTTCAAGGGAAGCAAGTTCTTTTCCGTCCGCTGGGATGTCAGCTCCTTTCAGAACTCAGAGAAGAGCAGTGCTAATAAGATTTAAGGGACTTATAGAGGAAGATAGAAAAACTGGCATCTATCAGTCTTCAAGGGATTCTCTGTCACTTGACAGCGGGATCAGCACTGAACCCAGGAGCCAAACATCTGGATCAGACTTCAGTGTTAAAAGGTCCCAAATGAAAATAGATTACTTTCTTGGCTGGTGGGAAAGAGAGTCACCTTGGTTTGTGTGTATGAATTATTATGTGATGGGATCCCAAGTGGTTAAGAATTGTTTAAAATATAATTGACTGGCTGATGATAACCTCTTAGGTTGTTGCATGTATGAGCCAGTGTTACACCAGAAAGGGAAAAATCCCCAGCTCATTATAAACTGCTAATAGTGTATGCAATATGGCCTGTATGCAGGACACGTTTGCAATGTAGTCTGTCCTCTGTGAGAGCAGACGTACTGTAAATTTTAAAATATATATTTTGTTGGTTGGAGTATAATATGTTAACTTTTGCTGAAGAGAAGACTGTATCTAGTCTTGAAGCAAACATCTCACCACAAAAGTTTTGTCTGTAAACGTTATATTCGTTTTGTTCTCTGACATAATGTAAAAGTCAATGACTTGTGTAAATGCTCACACAAGAGAGCAAAAGAAAAGGCTGTGCTTTTACCTCAGCTTGAAGATGTGAAAAATATCCCGCGTGTGTCCAATGTAGTGCTGTGACATGAATGTGAATGTGTGTCTTTATTGCGTGTCTGTGAATATATCTACAGTATTTTCCCCGAGTGTATGGGGACTGAAGTGAAGCTATCTGTTGCAAAAAGCTAAATGAATGTGATATTGTCAAGAAAAGGGAATGTAAAATGACATAATAAATGGTTGCCTGTTAATATTTCATCTCATTCTTGTTTATAATTTGCATCATATTTTACATCTTTGTCAAAATTTGGTAAGATTTCCTATATGCAGCTATATTTGGACATGAGACCTTGTGCTGTTAAACATATAGCACATTTCATACACAGCGGCTGGTCAAAGTGCTTTACAAAGTACATAAAATATGTAAGATAAGATTAGAATAAAAAAAACACACAGAATGTGTGTACAGGTAGGTTTTAGGTTTAGATTTAAAGCGATAGTTCAACATTCAGGGAAACATGCTTATTCACTTTCTTTAGAGTTAGATGAGAAGAGTGAAGATGTGCAATGATTTTCTATATTCCATTGTGGGCAATGCGCCTCAGTTTTGACTTTATTTCGATAGGTATCATTCTGGCATGTCCAGTCATTAATTTGTGCAATGTGCTGATGTGCATGGTCCCATATTGTGTGTCAATGGGACCATAGTTATTCAGTGAAAGAGGAACGTAAGTATCATCTGCATAAGTATGGTATCTTATCTTGTTTTGATAAACCTGATAGTATGTACAGATTGAATATAAAGGTGACAAGTATTGATCTTTGTGGAACTCCACAGGCCATACTGACTTAAATAAAAATGACTCCCATCTTGGACCTGAACCACTGGATGAAAATGGTGGATGGGATTCACATGACATAGTAATACTATAATAAGTAATATTGTAAAAGATAAGAAAAGCTTAACGTAATATAATGGTTCCTACAGTGTTACAGATCTTGTAAACAGTCGACATGATCAGCCAAGCAGACCCTAAAGGACATTGAAAGACTCAGCTGGCAGAGTCCAGCTGTTTTTTTTCTTTCTTTAGTGACATATAAAACAACTACAATTTTCTTCTTCCACAAAATTATTAAAAAATAAAAAATATTTATCTTATGGTTTGCAGAAGAAAAGTAAAAAACAACAGGTAACAGGTATTCAGCCTTTGGATTAGAGGAAAATTGAATTGAATCAATGTACTGTTTAACCTCCTTTGTAAAAAACAACAACAACAACAAGAAGTTAGGCTTGTTTATATCTGTAAATCTGCTGAGTAAAAAGCAGTCAGGCTTGTTTTTTTCATCTCTTTATTTATAGAAAGCATCACTTACATCATGTGACATTGAAACAATAACAAAAAACACTTAGTCATCAAAATGAAATAAAGATAACATCACAGGCATGACTTCACTCTCAATTGGTTGATACACTCAATATGGTAACGGGACATAGGGTAAAAGTAATAAAAAATAAAAATAAATAAATATTAACTTAGAAAAGGTAGGCAGTAAAGGTAGGCCATAAAATCAGATTTCTTTAAAAATTCTTGCAGCATACTAACTACAGCCATGCTTGTTGAAAGGTGGACCATTCAATTCACCACCATCACTAGACACGCCCCACTTTCGGTACCCCCTTTTTTCGATTGGCTGAGATTCCAGTCGAATGCAACTTTCCGTCCAATGAGCATCGTCGTTTTTCACATCGTGGGCGTTTCCGTTCGCAGTACTCCTGCTGCTGTCCAGACCGGGAGCTACTAGCGTGCAGCGCAGCGCCGTCCATTAGCAGAATCGACACCACGGTAAGAAAGAAACATGTAGTTTCACCCCTTAATGCAATTATAATTAAACGTTAGTTGGACACTGAGCGCCAAGGAAACTGACGAAGCTCTCTGGTGTATAATAACTTGTTTATAAGCGCTCGGGAAATGGCTCCATTTGGCTTTGTTCGGCTAAGCTAAAGCGCTAACTGTAGCTGAACATTCAATGGGGTGTCAGTCTTGTCTCCTCGACCATTTTGGTGCCTGATTGGCAACACACTAATATCCAAATAGATACAGACTTCCCAATCGCATATTTTCACTTCTGTGTAGTTCCACAGCTGACAAACATGATAGTTAGTTGATATTCTTTTGTGCTGTGGTTTGGTGAGCATGTCGGCGCGTCGCAGGTTTAAACGACGGCTTTTTGTGGGGGTTGGAAGCTGACTGTAGTCGACACTCAGCTTTTGGATTGCATTAAAATGGCGTCTGTTTTTAAATTCCCCCATGAAGCTGTAAGGTCTAAATGTCATAGGCCACCTGTTAATAGCTCTATTTTCCTCCTGGAATAAAAGTGGAGTTTAACAGGTGCAACATTAGCTTGTAGGTCTTTGATTACAACAGCAGGTCACACTTCAGTAACTTGATAACTGAAAAATAAACACACGGGTAATGCTTATGCATTTGCTTTGGTTGCTGCAAAAAGACAAACAACAAAACCTAGATTGTTCCAGTAGTGCTCAGTAGTGCTGTGAATGATCTTAAAGATCCTCTCCAGACAAGTGCTAAGACATACAAAAATACTCTGCATGGAACAATAACATGTGTCTGATATGGGTTTTCCACAAAAAAAGTATAATTACCACGTTAAAATTATTTAATCTCCCTCTCCCTCATTTAAAAATTCAAGAATCTCTTTATTTTAAACTTTACTGTAAAGTCCATCGTCAGTGTTTGTGCACTGGAGGCTTCAAGTTTCCACATCACATTTGTGTAAGTTGAATATTGGCCCAGAATTGGCTTCAAAACTAGTTGTAATATCACAAACCATGTACACAGGCCCACCCCATAAAACCGGATTTTTAATGAGCACAGAAAAACTTTCCACTTTAGGCAGATTAATGTGAAAACAGCCTTCTGGTGTCAAACTGCACATACATGATTCTGCACAGTGAAGCACAAACATCCAACTGAAGGAACAAGAAGAAGAACATATTTTTGAGCGGAGGGGGACTTAAAAGTTTGCACTAGAGACGTCCTTCCTTCCGTCTCTACACCACTATTTCATCCTGATCACATCACTACGATGTATTTAGACAGTAGCAGTCACCCTCACGTCATTTGAGACAACACAGATGAACAGTCAGTCATCCATGAAGCTGATTGGGATGACCTCTGCACAGCATGCTCCACTTTCTAGTAGCACTGCCCCCTTACTATTGCACATAGTGTATTTTAAGATTGTGTCTATGACTGCTAGAAATATGAACACATGAATCGGCCTGTGTATTTGAAATCTGCTTCATCACAATCATCCATTGCTACAGCTGGTGAATACTTTATTTCACTGAGAGATAAACAAAGATTCTTCAGTGACTGAATGTGAAGTGTTTTACCCTTTTCAGTGTTATTTGCCTTAGGAATGTTTATTAAACATATTGCACATTCACAGAAATTGCTTTAAATCAAATATGTGTGCCATCCATTTATCTTTTGTGGTTTTGGTGTAGTTTTCAGTTGGCTGCAGATTTGCCCACAGTGTCATTTGACTTCTGCTATTCATCTTTTTTTTTAATGTGTGTTTTTCCCTCCGTAGAGACGGACTGCAACATTGTCATCTGCTGCTGGGAATCCCTTTTGTAACACGGTCATTCACTGGATATAAGAGTCACCACCGTCTCTACAACAACAATGGTATTTAAATGAATTTTCAATATTATTTGTGGTTATGTGTCTCTGTGTTACTGGTGTATATGTCTGCGACAGGCAGACAAGCCCAGTGCAGGACACACTGGCCTTTTTGTTAAATAACTCTGTTAACAGGACAAATAAATATGTCACATCTAATTTAAGTCACAGGACTGGTGCCAGCCTTTTTGTCATCCCAGTCTGCCCCGGGCTTTTAGGAACACACGCTGCAGCTTCCACATCACTGCTCTCCTCTAAATTGGCTCTGGCTGCCTGTACACACACTCGGCTTGCTTTTGTAATCACTGGTGTTAGAAGCTTGGCCTAGACATGAGACCTTGTGTATTCAGCATTTTTAATTTATCAAGGACAAGGGAGTGACAGAGAAAGTAGGATTGTCAGTAGATTTGAGTGGAACCGTTTAATCTTGAGAAAAGCTGTCTTCAGGTTGACCAGATAAGCAACATTAATCAAGTTAGTTAAAATCTGGAACATTTTTCAGATTTCTTTGTGATAGGTATCTAGGTAGCTTGGTAATCCTGCTTCATGAGAAAGGCCTCTGTTGTATAAATAGTATGACTGGTTGTTTAATTCTTGCAGTACAGATGGGGGGGGCTTAATGCATTATCAGAAGTAGATGTCAGGTTTTGCTTTGCTTTGTGAGTTAAAAACACCTCTCCTGAATGCTTTTGTCATGCACTAAGACCACAATGTCATAATGTGTGGTGTGTTCAGAACCCCTCTGGTATTTCTTCTTTATTCATGATCTTTCTTCTTTTCACCCCTAGCCTCCCCCCATGCGCCACCGCTCCATGCGTGTCTTCATGAATGATGACCGCCACGTCATGGCCAAACACTCTGCTATCTACCCAACTCAGGAGGAACTGGAGAGTGTACAGAACATGGTGTCCCACACAGAGCGGGCCCTCAAGGCCGTCTCTGACTGGCTGGATAAGCAGGAGAAAGGATCGTCAAAGTCTGACTCTGATGGCACAGACACTGATAAAGAGAGGTGAGGAGATGTCAGGGATACCATTCTTCATGTTCAATCAGTAGAAATTAAATGTTTACACACATGGCTCAGTGTTAGGGGTGAGATTTAGTCAGATTTGTGAATTTCTCTGTCATATTACATGGTATTGACTAACATAAGCATGGGCACACGCCTAATAAACATTTACTGGATAATGGACTATGGATATGGACCAGTGATGGACCAACAACTTCTCTCATAGCAAGGGCATCATGTAATTCTCATTCTTCATGTAATACATTCTCTGACTTAATTCCAGTGAAAAGTTTGAAATTGGACCATTACTCAAATTGTCAGTGTTAGTCCTGGTTTGATGTCTCTTTCTTTTCTTTCTTTGCTGTATCCGTTGTGTCTTTTGAAAGTGAGCACAAAGAACAGGCCACCCGCTCTCTGCGTGGCGTAATGAGGGTGGGCCTGGTTGCCAAGGGCCTGCTACTGAAGGGGGACCTGGACCTGGAGCTGGTGCTCCTATGTAAGGACAAGCCTACCATCAGTCTACTGAAGAAAGTGTCTGAAAACCTTGTTACGCAGCTCAAGGTGGGAACATAACTCAGCTAATGAAGTGCACTGAATAAAATCTCAAGATATGTACTAAGCGGAACAGTTGCTCTCTAGGGGACAAATGTTGTAATGGCGACTTTGCTCTTCCACAGCCGGTCATGGAAGACAAGTATGTGGTCAGCCAGCACATCCGCGAGGCCAGTATTGTCATCAAGAACACCAAGGAGCCCCCTCTCACCCTCACCATTCACCTGACTTCCCCTTTGGTTCGTGAGGAGATGGAGAGGGCTTCTACAGGAGGTAAGCTCTTTCACAAGGACCTGAGTGTTTTCACCTACTCACTCCTCCAGCAGGGAGACCAGGCAACGCAACCAGGCAAGACAGATATTGTTTATTGGGCCTTCAATGGAGCTAGGGGACAAGAATGCACCGTCACATAATGAAACTGTGCTATGCTTATAGCTCTCTAGACACTCTCATAGTTCCATGTAATGTAATTGTACATTTTTGATGGCCCAATATACAGTATAGGGCAGGTAGTTTACTGACTACTGAAGACATGGATTTCTCTTCCCCCCCATAATGATCAAGGTCACCAATGAAATGAAGGCTTACTGAGAATTTAACCAAATACAAAAAGAGAGACCACTTTGTTTGCATGTGTTTTATCATTGATGATGAACGGTTTGCATTGCAGCAAAAATGAGTAGCACAATGTGTAGTGAAACTGTCCTTTGGTTGTTAGACCCAGCAGTGGGCTACTGACTGTCTCTGATGTTCCTTAGCAGGGAAGGTGTGGGGTTACAGATAATGACAAGGGACACTTGGATTCTGCATGTAGGTCCATCCACTCTCAAAATCCACGGGATCATCCCCAGTTGATACATAGTTATATATATATATATTTATATGTGTATATATACATATACATATATATATATCTATCTTAATTGTAGGTTAGTTTTGACGGCTCTCTGAGGATTTCAGCAGGTGTTGAACCTTGACCTTATCTGTAGCCCTGTGCTAACAGTGATGCCCAGTTTGGGTCTCTTTGTTTTTAAAGCCATCAGTTTTGCTGCAGTGTGGACCTGTTTTGATACCCACCTTTTGTGCATCTGATAACTTCTACCTGTGGTTCCAATTCTGATTCTCTCTGTCAAGCCTTCTAGTTTGTCAATTTTTAGGGACGCTGGACCTTTGACCAACTGGCCGCTCTCTGTCTCGGAAGGGGCAAAGTGCAGTGTACCCAATATAGGGGCAAAGGGGAGGGGCTCTACCTCCTGTTAACACCAGAAGGGAAAACACTGAAACTGAAGCATCCATTTCAGTTGAAGCAACCATGGAGAGACAACCTCCCATTTGATGCAACCAATTATCCCTTAAGAAATGCACATTTTTTACGTGTTTTATTTTTTACCAAGTCAAGTTACAACCCACTTCACAATACTGTCGCCCTGGTGGGTTTTAAGTCTAAATATTCTGTGCCGGGCCATGCAAAACCATATTAACTGGGAGGTTGAGAGTGTTTGGTTGTTCTCCAGTGGAGGGGTCCCCCTCCCCTTTCCCCTCCTGCCTGTGGTTTGGGAAGGCTGCCTGTGTTCCCCCTGGCCGGCTGACAGAACTCCCCTTGGTCAAACTGTACCTTGTCTTCTTATTCCACCTGCCAATAGAAACGCTTTCAGTCAACGATCCCCCGGATGCTCTGGACAGGCAGAAATGCCTAACTGCCTTGGCGTCTCTCCGCCACGCAAAGTGGTTCCAGGTTTGGATCTTGTCTTTATTTGTCTCTAAACCAGAAGTAGTTTTGAGTTTGGTTTTATGCTTTATGTTCTTTTGTCTTTTTATTTGGGCGTTCCATGTGTTTTGTTTTCTTTTATTTACTCTTTTGAAGTGTATTTCCTGTAGTAATAATTGATGATCTGGATGTTTGTTTCTTAGGAAACCTTTGTCATTACACTGTTGTAGACTTGCTTTGCTCACTTAACAGATTTTACCGCAGCGCCATTTTTAAAGAAGTTAATTTCTGCTTTTTAGTCCCTGAGTTCATTAGTCTCCTTGAGTTTAACAACTGCTTGACTCAAATTAGTAGTGAAAAAAAAATCTGGGACTAATACACCATGTATCCAGGTGCAATATTTCTATAATGTCAGTGTTGGTGTAAGTGAGTTGTTGTTGTTATTTTCACATTTAAGCAAGCTACTTGTAGAGCACTTTTTGCAGACCCATTTTGTAGTTTTGAAGAGAAATGTTTTTTGTAGTGAACTGTGTTGATAATAAGTCATCATAGTGTTGTGGCTTGTGTCATCTTTGGCTTTCACACTATAACAATCAGTGCTCCATCTCTGCAGCTTGTTTTTGTAGAGAATGTGGCCTCAACTTTTCCTGCTCTCTGGCTATTTCTGTTACTCTGTGTGCCACAAAATCATCAGGAATATTGCACCTTGAGTAGTATTTTTATTTATTTATTTATTTTTTTTTTTTCTTACAATCACTGACTTAACCATTACCCCTTTTAATCACAGTACATGAAAGCTCACCCTTTTCAAAAAATAGTGCACTTGATTCTCTCATTATAGCTGGTATTAAGTTTGAGGTGGAATTATTTACACTTTTCCTGATCGTAATGTTTTATGTCTGATAACTACCATCAATCATGTTGGCAATTAACTTACAGCCATGAATGTGAATGATTACTATAAGTAGGGTCTTCCAACAAAGTGATCAAACATTATTCTGCCATTAAATATCGTATATTTCCATAATGACAAAGCTAAGCTTTATAGTCTGTGTGGCTTCATTTTCATTTATTTTCATGTATCGTATGTTTATCTTGCTTTACATCCCATACAATCTTCCTGTTTGACTTAAGGCTGCTTGTCCTCCTCGTGCTCCTCCCTCCCCCCTCCCCTGCTTGTGTCCCCAGGCTAGAGCCAATGGGCTGCGCTCCTGTGTCATCGTCATCCGGATCCTAAGGGACCTGTGCGCCCGCGTCCCCACATGGGCTCCACTCCGTGGCTGGGTGAGCGACAGCCTCCTCCTGTTTAGCAGCGCGTTGCATCACAGCACTAAATATGATACAACACGTGCATTTTATTCACTCTTTCACCGCTTATGCACTGGTTACACAAAATATGAACACCAGCCTATGTGGCAGAATATGGTTTTTCCTTTTAACAAAGCTTTTGTCTGCTTGGATACAAAATAACAAGGCACCACCATCATGGCTGTTGAATTGCTGAGATACTATCAAAGGCGGTGAACTAAAATCTCCAAGCTTAAAATAGCATCCTCGAACAAAGAGTCTCCTCTCTCTCTCTCTCCTGCTGTGCAGCCACTGGAGCTGATCTGTGAGAAAGCCATTGGTACAGGGAACCGGCCCATGGGGGCAGGAGAAGCTCTGCGCAGAGTTTTAGAGTGTCTGGCTTCAGGAATCCTCATGGCAGGTACGAACGCATGTGTGTTCTCCACATGTTATTTCATTTCATTTTAGTTTGTTTTCTGTGTGTAAAGGTGATCCAAAACTGTCATTTCCTCATGTTGTAGATGGTGCTGGAATCTGTGATCCATGTGAGAAGGAATCCACAGACGCTATTGGTCACTTGGACCAACAGCAGAGAGAAGACATCACAGCCAGCGCACAAGTCAGTAAGATAAAAATGAACGTGTGTGTGTTTTCACAATGTAGTAAATGTAAAATTCACACTCCGCCTCTTGTATCTCCAGCATGCCTTAAGGCTGTCAGCTTTTGGACAGCTTCACAAAGTGCTTGGAATGGACCCCCTCCCCTCTAAAATGCCCAAGAAACCTCGCAGTGAGACTCCGATTGATTACACAGGTAAAGCAGGCTAGCTCACAGTAGAGGCTGTCGGTTATTTCTTTATATCTATGGTGTAGATGCAATGGAATGAGGTGCTTTGTATGTTACCATGACACAATTTGGTGTGTCCCTGTGATTTAGTGCAAATCCCACCCAGTACGGCGTACGCTCCACCAATGAAAAGGCCCATCGAGGAGGAGGAGGGAATTGATGACAAGAGTCCCAATAAGAAGAAGAAAAAGCTGCAAAAGAAATGTAAGTGTTCTTTTAGCTCTTGCATTTGTTGGTTTGTGGAAGTGACTTAACCCTCAAGTTGTGAACTATTCCCACATCAAAAACACATTTTTCTAGTGAACATAGAGGTTGTGCTGAAAGGATCGCTCTGTCAATGAAGGATTTTGATAAATCTTTTAATCATGTAAATTGAATATCTTTTGGTTTTGGACTGTTGATTGAAAATAATGATTATTAGCAGCTCTGTTAAATCTGTTTCTTACTGTATAACAAGCTGCTGTTGTTGTTGTTTGTATAATTCCTTCATTCTCTCCTGTCCACCAGCTCCAGAGGAGAAGGCTGAGCCTCCCCAGTCTATGAACGCCTTGATGAGGCTCAATCAGCTGAAGCCGGGTCTTCAGTACAAGCTGATATCTCAGACCGGCCCAGTTCACGTTCCTGTCTTCACTATGGCTGTGGAAGTGGATGGAAAAACCTTTGAGGCTTCTGGTCCATCCAAACGCACTGCCAAGCTGCACGTAGCTGTAAAGGTGAGCTCAGTTTGTATAACAGGAAATATCTTAAGTAAACATTACATTTTAATGTTCCTTCAAATCCTAACTTTTCCCTGAAATAGATTTTTTTTTGTTTGACATTTCTTTGCATTTTTTCAACCACAATGACTCTGTTTGGACAATTGCAGGTCCTGCAGGACATGGGTCTGCCCACAGGAGTGGAACTAAAGACCGCTGAGCCAGTAAAATTGGAGGAAGCAGTCGCAGCTACCACTGTGGAAGAACTGAGGCCAGTAGTAACACCCATTGAAATGACCGCTGCTGCTACAGGAACAGCCAATGCAGACACCACTGATGCTGCAGAGGTACAAAGCTTCACCCCCCCGTGTGTCAGCAAGCGACAATTACCTGCATGAAACTGCCCGGCTGAACGCTCTAATCTTACCAACCGTCTCCCCTTTCTTCTCAGACCGCCCGCCAACAGGGACCAATCCTCACTAAACACGGCAAGAACCCTGTGATGGAGCTGAACGAGAAGCGCCGCGGCTTGAAGTATGAGCTCATCTCCGAGACCGGCGGCAGCCACGACAAGCGCTTCGTCATGGAGGTGGAGATCGACGGGCAGAAGTTCCAGGGGACAGGATCCAACAAGAAAGTGGCCAAGGCTTACGCTGCCCTGGCTGCTTTGGAGCGGCTCTTCCCCGAGGGCTCTATGGCTGAGGCTGCTAAGAAGAAAAAGGGACCACCCATGGTAAGCACCCAGGGTGGATTTGTTTTGTTTTCAAAATCTGTGTACAATAATGATGATTTAAATGATATACAGAATTAAAGAATACAAAATAAAGTGTTTTTTTCCCTCTCTAGCACACTCCAGGCTTTGGCATGATGGGAGCCTCTGGAGTTGGAGATGCAGCTACTCCCAGGGGCAGAGGGAGAGGAGGACGAGGTCGTGGAAGGGGCAGAGGCTTCAATAATGGAGGAGGCTACGGCCAAGGAGGTAAAAAGCCACTTTTATTATAGCAGACACACTGTATGTGCCGGTAAAAACATTAGTAGATATGACTGACTGTGTCAAATCAGCATATTAAACCTGTGTCATCCACCCAGGTGGCTTCGGAACGTATGGTTACGGGAACAACGCTAACTCCGGATACAGTGAGTGTTCATTTCACCCTTTATAACCCTGCTTTGATTTGATGTGTGCTCTCTCTCTGGGCTGCAGTCAGGCTTTCATTTACCATGTGAGATATCCAAACAACTGTCTCAGCCAGTGTGTCAGAATAGATGTTCTTGTGTTCTGCTCGGGCACAATGTTGCATCTGGACAGGACTTTGACAAAAACAAACAAACAAAAAAAACAGCTTTTACCACTTCTGTGTTACAACAACCTGATCAGGGAATGTAGCCTGTTATAGAAAACTTCACTCCACAATCCAGCAATCAAGACCATATAATAACCAAAGATGTTGGGATGTTCCCAGTTCAATGATTTTACATTTCTCTGCTTTAAGCCACAGGATTGAATCTCTTTTTGACTCTTCCCCCTCCCCCCCTCTCTTATGAGAACCCCTTTCTTCCTTCTGGCAGCCTGTTCTGAGGACTGACCTACCTGAGCGTGACAGGAGCAGAGAAATCTAAAAAAAAAAAAAAAAAAAAACCCAACAACTCAGTTTGAACGCAATCTGACCAAATGAGTCATTAAGCTGCCGCTTTTATGGCAGCAAAAAAATTCCAAATAAACAAATCTAATTTTGATTTTTTTTTTTCCCCCCTTCTCTGCCCTGTCTCACTCTTTAGGTGACTTTGTCTCAGACTGCTATGGCTACCACGAGTTTGCAACATAGACCTTCCCCAGTCTTACAAAATACAAAAAAAAAAAAACACAATCCCGTAGAGAGGATGATAAAGGACAGAATACTCAGTAGTGTTCCAGCAGCATCATGAACTCCCTTCACCACCAAGTCCGCAACCCTGGAAATAAAGCGACAACCCCTCCAATCCACTTGTCACCTTGGGGAGACGATCTGCCACTGCATGCATGTAGCCATAAGTCATCTTCTGTTCTCTCAACTTGCTGTGGACGTACCCGAACATCTGGACCTCCCCAAACTGCAGGGCTGATTTATTGTAAATGGCCTCCATCTGTCGGACCGGGGACGGGGCTTTGTTTGTGTTCATTTGGATCATGATTAAATGAAAGCCTGTGGGAGCTGGACAACAAAATGCCTTTTGGATTTTGTCAAGACCACAACAGCCTGGTTTCTCTCTCTGTCTCCATACTGTTTACTTAGATGAGAATACTGAATTGTTTTTATTTCCTTTAAAATGCCTTTCTGTCACTTCCAATCATGATTAAGCTGTTTTCTTTTTGTATATCTTTTTTGTTTGTTTGTTTTTTTTGCTTTTGAAAAATGGCCACATTGTTTATGTAAAATCTGCTGTTTGTGTGTCATATCAGCAACACTGTTCGGTCACGGCTACACTGAATGCATGATGCTCTTACTTTGGCGGTGTTTAGTAGTCGCAGTATCCCATCTGTAACAGCAGTAGGCATTGATGAACTGAGGCTGTTGGCACCAAGTTTGCACACAGACTCTAGTTGTTTTTATATGTTTTTGTTTTGTTTTGTTTTTTTAAATAAATGTCCATTCATTACTGTATTACTACAAGGTCTGATTCCATTTCTGTGTGCATGATATGAAAATATTTCACAGAGCCAATATACAAAAACATCATGTTATGTCTGTTTTAAGACTGTGCCATGCTGTTATTTCCCAGATTACTACAACAACGGTGGTACAAACGGAGGAGCCGGGGCATCAAGCAGCCCTTCAGGTGGCCCTCCAGCCAGCACATCACCAGGATCAGCACAGGGTTCCTATGGCTCATACTACCAGAATGATGGAGCCTACACTGCCACCTCTGCTGCAAAACCGCACAAAAAGAAACCCCCCATGCACAAAGGAACAAAGTCACCCTTTCCAGGTCCCCCGGGTGTGAGCAGTGGGTCCGTAGGAGGCTACCAGCCCAGCAGTCCCTCAGGGCAGGGCCCCTATAGCCAGTATGGCCAGGGCTATGGGCAGGGAAAGAAGAGTTTCCACCAGAACCAGGGGGGGACGGGTGGATACTCGTACAGCACTGCCTACCCGAGCCAGGTGACGGGGGGTGCTGGAGGTAGCCAAGACTACAGTTATGAAGGTGAGTTAAAAGGGTTTTTAAGGATGTTTCAAGATACTCAGTTCCGAAACCACATTGATTCAGAACAGGATCCTAATTACAACATACTGCTGCCACAATGACAAGAAACGTCTTGACGGTTTTGTTATAAGAAGAAAAAAATCTGGTTTTTAACAAGCTCCTTGTTAATGTTACATAATTTTTCCTTCATGAGAATTTGACTTGCATATTTGACATCTATTTAATTGCACTCCTTGAACAGTAAATTAATGTTTTCATTTAGATATGTGTAATGTAGACTCTTGACTTGTGTAAGACTGCAGAAGTAAACTGTGTTTTGACCTTTAACTCCTCAGCAAGGGTCTCACATGATTGGCTCTTAAGCATTAAGGACGATGAAGCAACAGTAGAGTTCAACACAAACATTGTTTTCTATACAAGCACAAGCACACGCAAACAGAAACATGAGACTCTTTCTAATCATTTCTGTGTTACCTCATTATCAAAGAACTTTCTGGTTATTATGCAAAATCAATGTTTTTTTGTTGAAGCACACATTATAACGACATACTGACTTATCTGTAAGAAACTTTTTTCCGGTTATGAAATAAGATGGTTTATAGTTTTAACAGGAAGCTTCCATTTTCCTCAAATCAGAGGATCCATATAAAGATATATACAGTATCTATACTTGTGGAGATTGGAATACACACAACATAAATGGTCTACATAACTTCAGTAGAGTATGTGATCAGGAAGGATAGCTAGTGGGATACTAATGAGATACAAGCTGTGAGATAAATGTGCATTTAATGTTCATGAGATCTGTTTTTGTGTAATGAGATAGTTTTGTGATCAAGCTAGTGTAACAAAAACATCTCGTTAAAACTGAATCATCTGGTATGTAGTCATAAAAACAGGTCATTATAACTTGAAACATCTTATAACAAGAAAAGCTGCAGCTCCTTGTCAATGTGAAATTCACACGTAACACTTCAGCATAAAACAAAACCCTGCTGTGATTATGAACTTTCCCTGTTCTCTTAGAAATGTGTAACTATCACATGCTTTCCTCTTAGGTTTCAACAGCCAGTCCAATTACAACTCACAAGGAGTAGGAGGAGACAACCAGGGCTTTGGCACCAACCACTCTCAGTACCACAACCCAGTGGGCTACGGCAGGGGAGACGGCAATTACCAGTACAGATAGACTGTTATCAATCTCGTTTGTGAATCGTCGGCACCAAGCACCCCCAGCATCAGTGTCTCAAGCCTTCTCCAAAGAAAGCGATTGATGGCTTGCCTGTGCTCTCTTGTCTTTTCCATGTTTGCTGTTTATGTGCTTTTTGGTTTCTGTGTGGCACATGTGGGCAAAAAGATGTCGGAGCTGAGTTGTGGCTGAATTTAGTGGTCTGTTTCAGTGGTCTGGTCAGTGCTCATTCTTGTGTTTTTAGGTTTTTCTTGTTTTTTTTTTTTTTTTTTTTTTTTTTTAAATCTATGCTACCAGTCCTCATCACTAAATATGAAGTCTGATGCTACAAATTACTCACCTGCTCTGACTTGGTTTCCTGCTTTATAGAGTTGTGTGGCAACGGCAGGTTTTTTTTTTGTTGTTTGTTTTTTTCCCCTCATGTGTAACTAGTCAAATGTTGTAGTTTTAAACTACAAAGGCTGTTGTATTTTTGTAACATTTAAATAGACTCTATTAGCTTGTTCTTTTCATCATTGCGTGTAACTTTTGCTTCTTTTGTAATTTACCTAATGTGATTTAGTTATTTTAATAAAATCTTTTTGGAGGTTACTGGAAAATACACTTACATTCTGATGTTGAAATCCAGCTCAATGTATTTTTTAATTGGGTAGGATTTGTTCCTGTTAATGTGTAACGATGTGTGTGTCTGTATTAATACATTTTTAGTTTGAAAAGAGGTCTTTAGTTAGTTTTTTACTTTAAGTATCAAAGTAGATATAATGTGGATTTTTGACACTGAGCAGAGAAAGATCCTATAATGTCAAAGTATTTGCCCCCTTTAATGTGACACACCTCAATCATGGCTTGTGCACTCACCTGTGTGTTGTCATGGGGGTTCCATTGATTGCAGTATAAACACAGCTGTATCTAGAAGGTGATTGAATAGCAGAAGTTGGAATAGATACAAGAACATTAAGTCACTAAACAGCCAACTTCCGGTTAAATCAAGCATGTAGAAATGGAGAGTGAGTGCGGTTCAGCTGTAAATCTGCCTTGAGCAGACCGTCCTTGATAACTGAGTGCGAGAATGAGACTGAGGGAGTTGTGAGCTACTGAGACTGTGCAGACAGTTTTACAACATTTAGACCTTCATGAGACTCACATGATATCTGGGCCACGGCATGCCAGAAGGCACATGGGAGACTGAAGTCAGCTGGAAGAAGCTTCTGTGTTTCCGATAAGACCTAAATTGTGCTTTTTGAGCTAAACACTGCTCATCATTATAAACACAGCATCCCCAGTGAGAAATATGATGGTGAGATGTTTCTCATCAGCAGGCCCTAGATGGCCTGTGAGGGTAAAATAAATGCAGCAAAATACAGAGGAAAACCTGATGCTATGGAGAAGATTTGTTTTCCAGGAAGGCAATGAAGCCAAGGCTACGCTTCAAACAAACAATTTTAATATACTGAGTCCAGATCTCAACCTAATCCAGAATTAGTGGCTAGACTCGGAAAAAAAGCTTCATTCAATCCCCATGCAACCTGACAGAGCTGATGCAGTCTGGCAAGGAGGATGGTGGAAAACTGCAGCACATTAGAGGTTTATCCACATTCTGTCAAGGCTGGAATTGCTGCCAAAGGTGCATCTACCAAATACTGACTTGGAGGAGGTTAATACTTATACAAACAAGTAGTTTGTATCATATATTTGTGATTTAATTCACTTAGGAGAGATCTGTTTTTACTTTGACATCAAATGGTCTTTTTCTGTTGATCAGTGTCCAAAAAAAGAAGCCACATTAAATCTGATCAATGCTGTAAACCAACAAAGCATGAAAACTTCCACAAGGGTAAAAAAAGAGAGCTCATAAACTGCATTTACAATATTTATGGTACTCCAAAGACATCTCATCTCTTTAGAAACACTGTGGACATTTCCAGATGATTTAAGTTGGTTTGCAATATTGCTTATTCACTTTTTTAAAGTTATATTTATTTATTTTTCTCTCTTAATTTCTGTATTATATATCTTTTACATTGTACAATTTTTATTTCTGCTTGTGTTTTTGATTTTTTTTTCTCCAATATTCCCTGTACTGTTGTTTGTATTCTAATATTACAGTGTTGTTAATAAAGTTAAAAAAATATATAAAAAAGAGGCACTCGCCTGCAGCAATAAGTAAACAAATAAATTAATAAATAAATAATGTATTTACGGTAATTGATTTTCACATTTCTTTCATCCCGCTACTCGAGTAAATTCGGCTTTTGCGGAACTGGCGTCACATCCGGCCTCTGGAGCTCAGCGGGGACCCAGCATGGCGGACACCAGTGTGGTGGAGACGCTTCTACAGCGGATTGAGAAGGCGGACGATGGCGTGGACAGCCTGGATGTGGCCGCCAGCCTCGGCTTGGACCACCAGGTCATCGTGGGAGCCGTGAAGAGTCTGCAGGCTCTCGGCGAAGTGAGTTTCTCGGGCGGAAGTCTGACTGACACCGTCAACACTGGTTCATGTAGTGAGACTGATGCAATAAGGACGCTGAGTTTTAACTGTAATCCTGCTGACTGGGGTCCTCGCAGACCCCAGAGGTTTACTTTTTGTCATATCTCACAGGTTCTTTATTCTATCATTCCAATTTTTCATGAGTTTGTCAATCAATTTGTTTCTAATGACTTCATGTCATTGTTTTATTTTTCTGTCTTAACCAATGTATTGGGGTCCTGGGTATTAAAGAAAATTATATATTTTCATTTTACACAATATGCAAATTAACTGCAATTTTCCTAAAAGAATAATAAACAATAAAAACATAATAATATCTTATTTCTATATCACGATATCAATTACATAACTAATAATGTTTTGCAAAGAAATAAGGTAACATTTTGCTATGATGGTTGTTTCTTACATTAGTTTATTCTTGGGGTCTCCAGTCAGTAGTCCCTGTATGTTAAATATATTGGTAGGATGAGTGTTAAAGAGTCAGTGTTTTGACAGACGTCAGTGTTAAGAGAAATGCATTAACGTCTATTGAGCCAGTCAGGATGTTGAGGTGTCTATTCCAGTTGATGAGCTGACAGTCCTGTGTGTTTCTCTGCTGTCCAGATCATCTCAGCTGAGCTGCGCTCCTCCAAACACTGGGAGCTGACCGGGGAGGGCACGGAGATAGCCGGGCAGGGCAGCCAAGAAGCCCGGGTCTTCACCTCCATCCCGCTGGAGGGCCTGGCACAGAGTGAGCTCATGGTGAGTGGACAGATGGACCACAGAGGGAGTGACACATACAGGTGTAAACACATCTGCTCTGAAAATAGCTTCTCAATTATTCAGCAGGCATCATATGAAGCCTGATGAAGATGCTGACTAAATCATAACCTATATCAGTAGTTTACACCCTTTTTGGTCTGTGACCCCTTTAAAATAAAGCAGTCTACCTGTGGCCTCTTGTCACATGTTGTCTTGTTTACCAGTTAAGTTACTGATTATTGTTTTGATTAATCAGTTGATCGTTTTGTCCATAAAATGTCAGAAAATAATGAAAAATATCTTTTTTCATAAATAAATTCCCTACAGTCCAAAGTTACATCTTCAAATGTCTAGTTTTGTCTGACTAACACTCAAAAACCCAAAGATATTCAGTTTATCATCATGTTCCATAAAGAAAAGCAATAAATCATCATATCTGAGAGGCTGAAACCAGCTCATGTTTTTCATTTTTGCTTAAAAAAATGATTGAAGATATTTAAGATAATATCTCGTATGAGCAAGACAATGACTTGACAAGTCATTATCTTTTTGTGTGCACAAGATTACAAAAAATACATCTTTCAGCTCTATATGTTTCAACTAAAGTCACATGACCATTTTTTGACAAATGGTTAACATACATCCCAAATTTTAACCTTAAAAAGTAAAATCGCAGACTGATTTTTACATGAAGCGACTTGAAAATAGTTGTTGGTGATGCAGCTGGATAGTACATGTTTAGATAAATAAAGACACCATGACTGATCTGTGTAATAACACACACTTTTTGGTTTTTAAGAAATGTTGTGCTTTGAAGAGTCTATACAAAAATTAAAACAATATTCTGTCTGTTTATATATTTTAAAATGTTATCAGTCTGTTTTTTGTTATTTTTCACCAGACTGCTATGCATGTGTCACTGTTTGTTTGTTTATAAAAGTTCTAATTATTTAAGTATTTTCTGCCGAAAAACTGTTATCAGTACACTTCTAGTCTTAATAGTATAATTAATAGTATGTTTTCTCAAATTTTTCAGCTTTAGTCAACCATCATGTAACACAAGAAATGAACGTTGGTTAAGAATTGTATTTTCACCACCACAGATTGGACTGAAGAAACTGTTTTAATACTACAATCCTTCAGTTGGCAGTGACACTGTTGTACCTCTGCACCTGTCTCTGTGTAGAAACTGTCCTTTGGGAAGATCGGCTTCAGCAAGGCCATGTCCAACAAGTGGATCCGAGTGGACAAGGCACACGAGGGCGGCCCGAGGATATTCAAGGCTGTATGTTTTCCTTTTTATCAACCTGTTATCACGGCCCTCTGTGTTCGGCAGTCCCTGGTTTAAATAAAGTGTGTGTGTGTGGTTATGTTTTGGTCCTCAGGTGGAGAGCATAGAAGACCAGGTTAGAGAGAAGCTGCTTCTGGTACAGAAAGGCAACACCTCTCAACTGGAAGAGAAAGAAAAGAATGAACTGAAGAAGAGAAAGCTGCTCTCTGAAGTGTAAGTCTCCAGACTGTATATATAGTATGAGTGTGAATGTCTACCAGTAGGTGGCAGTAGAGGGTTTGTGGTGTCTGCCAGACAGACGGAGGGCCAGCGTCTGCAGGGGTTTTATTTGAAACTAATAAAGGTTCAGCTCCTAACAACAGTTTTATTTAATAATCTGGTGTAAACAGAGAAGTGATTGCCAAGCAAACAGAGAAAAGACTAATGGATAATGAAAACACTCACTGGCTACAGCCTCAATTATCATTACTGTGAATCTGACGTTATATATTTGCTGAACACATGCGGAAGTTACTGTGTTGGGAGGATGTTTAGCAGAGGTGTGGAGGGATTAAAACATTAGTGATGCGACACGCACACGTGAAACCCGCCGACAAATCAGTTTTTTTTTGGTAACGGCACATGTATGTGAATATAGGCCACGTGTGTCTGTCTGGACGTGTGTGTTTACTTTGTGACCTCTTTGTTTAATGTGAAGAGGATTTAGACATTGAAAAAACACACAAGCCATGTTTTTTTTTTATGCTCAGTGGTTAATAAGGTCTTCCATGAGGAGAAGGATGCTTAGTTATATCAGCTTAGTATGTGTGTAGTCCAGCTGCCAGTTTATGAGGGACTGATTTCTGAGTAAGAGGATTTTGGCAGAATATGCACCCTAGTATCAATCCTGAGTATGTTTTAGTACTGCACCCTATAGAGTTGAGTCAAAACTTCACATGACAATTTAAAAAATCTTTCTGTTCCTCACTGTGTAACATAAGTCAGTTCTATTCACACAGAGTCACTCATAGTATCGAGCCTCCTCTAGTGTCTTTCTGATTGCACTGAGTGGTTTTTCTTTGTGTTTAGGACGGTGAAGTCTTACTGGATCACTAAAGGAAGCTCCTTCAGCACCACTGTCACCAAACAGGAGACGGAGCTCACTCCAGAGATGATCGCCACGTGAGTCCAGATTCTATTTATTATAAAGAGTTTGAAATATTTTTAATGTCGTCTGCCTAATAGACGGTTTGTCTCGTCTGCCCTCCTCTGTCAGTCAGTGATGGTGTTCAGGGTCTCAGACACAAGACACAGAGAAACCTCAGCCCAGAAAAGGGGACGAGTCCAAAGATGAGGACTTTGTCCTAAAGGCAGGGTTGGATAAAATGATAATGACTCCAAAAAAGACTTAATAAACCAAGCAAATACTGTGATCTGATTCATTTAGACTGGCATGTTGATTCATGCAGGGTGTCTATAAATCCTGGAAAATTTCTGTTACCTGAATAGTCATGATCCCTTTTTTTCCTAAAGTCATAAATCAGTCACTTCTAAACATGCAGAGGTGATAACACACACACACACACACACACACACACACACACACACACACACACACACACACACACACACACACACACAGTCTCCAGGAATAGATGCAGTTTACACTTTCCAGGGATAACTCAGATTTTCTCACATTTCCATCGCAGATAAACATTTATCTATAAATCTGAAGTATGAAATAATTTCTGATCTTCTAATAATCTTCATGTTTAGACGTTCTCTTCAATGTCAAAATGAATGTTCATCACCACGATTGTTGTCATGGTTACAGTGCAAACAGCAGCTGCTAACAGCTAATCCACTAATCAACTGTAAACAATGACAGGCTAAAAAAAAAAAACAAGACTCCTGAGTCCTCGACTAGCTCACTGCCTCCATGCCAACATTGTATTTACTTGCTCCCAGAGCATGATGGGAATCTCAGAACGTGTTTATCCCTAATAGAAGTAAGAAAAACAATACAAATACTTTTTTTTTTTTTTGTTTTACACTTTCATGTCATTTTATTGACAGAATACTTCAACAACTTGGTTTTTATATTTACAACACTGACACTCTTGTCTGTTCACTCAGACAAATATTTCCGCTGTGTTGAAATGCTCTGGGCTTACAGACATAAAGCTCAAACAATCGCTTACATTTTTTTTATAAAAGCTGTCCTGGAACAAGTATAGTACCACTATTATGCAAACTGATGGCATTTCTAATATAAATAACAATAAATGGCATGTTTAGCTAATAGTTAAAACATGTTGGGACAGAGCCTGTGAAACTGAACAATAAAGTGCTGCGCTGCTCTTCTGCAAAGTATTTTCAACAACAACAACATCCAACAAAATTGGGTTTGCTTTCCCGTGTAATGGCATCTAAAAAATTCAAAATGTAAGTCCATGAAGCTTTTGAACACTCTTTAATTAGCAATATTCCTGTAAGATACTTCAAAAAAAGAACAAATAAATAAATAATGAACATGCTCATAATACAGCTTACACTGTTGTCATGCTGAGGCTGAGGGCAGGGCATTAAACTGCCAGCAGAATAGAAAATGCTCTCACCTCAGGTTTGCCTGAAATCATATCATAGAAGGGATTTAGCTAAAAGCAGTATCCAGATGTTCTTTCTTCCCCTGCCCAAAATTCATATTGCTTTTACTTCTCTGCGTGCAGATTTTGTATAGATATGGATTTGATGGTCTCAGTCAGCTCATCTCCAGATTAAAAAATGCTGAAATGATGGTGGATTTTCAGAGAATTATTATGTGTAGTTACCTCATCGATTTAAAACGAGATATAAATTCAAGGATAGCGTAGTTTATTGCGGCCTTCGCACCACCTGCACCTTTTTCACACTCTTCCTCCCTAACCTCTTCACTCTTCCTTGTGTTGTGTTGCAGCGGTAACTGGAAAGAAAAGACATTTAAGCCCTATAACTTTGACGCCATGGGTGTGGCGCCAGACTGTGGCCACCTGCACCCGCTGATGAAGGTGCGAACACAGTTCAGACAGATCTTCCTGGAGATGGGGTGAGTAGCTGTAAATAACTCAGTGAAGAAAAAAATACACTACACACACACACTCACACATTAAACACACTGAATGAACTCTCTGCTTTCGGTAGTTTCTCTGAGATGCCGACCAACAACTTCATAGAAAGCTCTTTCTGGAACTTCGACTCCCTCTTCCAGCCTCAGCAGCACCCGGCCAGAGACCAGCACGACACCTTCTTCCTGTCTGGTGAGACTGAATGTGTCACACATTTATCTCTCTAAGCACCTGTCACACCCATTTGCATCCATTTCAATTTATTCTGACCATGAGGGTTTTTTCTTTTTCTTCAGACCCAGCACTCGCCCATGAGTTCCCACAGGACTACCTGGAGAGAGTAAAGAAGGTCCACTCAGAGGGAGGCTTTGGTTCACAAGGGTGAGACACACTCACACGTTCACATAACGAGTAACATTACGGTTCAGTCCGTCCCTACATCTCACGTATTATCCAATATCCTGCTGACTTTCAGGTACAAATACGACTGGAAGCTGGAGGAGGCGCAGAAGAACATCCTCCGCACTCACACTACAGCAGTCAGCGCACGCATGTTGTATAAACTTGCACAACAGGTGAGTCGCACATACACTTACTTGTTCTACTTGTTCAACCCCATTCCACACTTTTGGAGGGAAATCTTCAAATATGTCCAAAAAAAGTTACTTTCAGGCATTTATGAGTTTAGGAGCAGGAATAGAAGTTTGCATTTTTGTGTTTTAACCCTTTTTTCTACGAGAACAGCAGCATTTGTTTCTTGAGTGCATCTTAAGACTTACACTTTAAGCATACCACTGGCTGTATGGACTCCCCGTCGGTGTGATTTGGAGCACCGACTGTGAGTCAGGCCTTATGCCTGACCTCACTAATGCTCTTGTGACTGCATGGGAGCAAATCCCTGAAGTCAGTTTCCAAACTCTAATGGAAAGAGTAGAGGCTGTTACGGCAGCATGTAATTAGATATAACAATCACATGGGGGTAATGTGCTGGCATCCACATGCGTTTGACCGTATATGAACTTTCTGTGTTGCCATGACGCTCCTCTCTCTCTCCATCTCACCACCAATGTGGCAAATCATCCACCCTTCCACCAGGAGAAGTTCACCCCCGTCAAGTATTTCTCCATCGACCGGGTGTTCAGGAACGAGACCCTAGATGCCACCCATCTGGCCGAGTTCCACCAGATAGAGGGTGTGGTGGCTGATTACGGGCTGACACTGGGAGACCTCATGGGCATCCTGCATCAGTTCTTCACCAAACTAGGTCAGGAGGACTCCATGACACTGTGTATATGACTTGATAAGTAACTATAACTTTGGTGTGGTTTGATACTACAGCTCCCAGAATTCTGGGGGCAGGAAACAGGCTTTGAGCAGCTACTTTGTCAAAATACAACAAAGGAGCAAGTGGAGAATGCTTTCTGATGTGGACTGGCAGCATTAGAATATGTTTTGTTTGCATTAGCAGTAACTTAATAGAGATGTAGAGAGTAAACAGTGAGGCTGATATCAGATGGTATTGATATCAGCCTCAGGTCATCTAAAACCATCACAGTAATGACAGACTCCGCCTTTAACAATGAAAACTACAATATAGAGAGTTCATTACAGAATGTAGATCTATTGAATTTCTATTGCTGAAAAAAAAGTGACCATAACCATTGAACACTGACAGATTTTGTTGATCATTGCGTGTACCTTCAGATGATTTCTCAATCCACATGAATCCAATCTGTCTTGTTTCTTTTCTAGGAATTACCAAACTACGTTTCAAGCCTGCCTACAACCCGTACACAGAGCCCAGCATGGAGATCTTCAGTTACCATGAAGGTATAGTCACAACTAGATAATCTACTACCACTGACACTGTTACTTTAACCGGCTGCACTTTTCTGTCCATGTACGAGTTTCAACCAACAAATCGCTTTTCTTTCTTTTTTTTTCTGTGTTTATGTTTGTCGTAGCTGAAAATGTTCTGAAAAAATAGGAGGGTGAATGCTTAAAGCTGTTTATAAAACACAAGTTGGTCAAACTTGATTTTAAGACCTGAATCTGACTTTTTGACTGTAAATCAAAATCAAGTTTATTTTCTCAAACTAGTTAAATGGTCAGAAAAGTTAAAAACAAAAGGACTCTTGTAGGCTTTATTTAGATTTTGGGAGGTAAAATTCACCCTAAAAAGGCACAAAACAAAGGAATTACAAATTTTCTGCTCTGTTATAGTTTGAACATTAAACCCTTTTTTCTCAACTACACCATGTCCGTTTTTACTGCTCTCTGCCTTTGTGGAACAGTTCTGTTTTGTGGTTTTGGTCGTTTCAACAGTTTTATATAATATCTTTCTGTACATACAGGACTCAAAAAGTGGGTGGAAGTTGGAAACTCGGGGGTCTTCCGTCCAGAGATGCTGCTGCCTATGGGTCTTCCTGAGGATGTGTCTGTAATAGCCTGGGGACTGTCTCTGGAAAGGTGAATACACACTTGATGCATGTAGTAACATAATATGAATTAGTTGCATACAGAGAGAACACAGACTGTGTTCAGTGGTTTTGATAGAACTGACCTGTATTTTATTTGATCATGGGAGCATATCTGTATGTCTGTGAAAACTATACCTCATCTCATAGATGTTCCATTTAAGGATTAAAGGTGTGTGATTCAGTCTATTTATAGACGTCATCAGCTGTGAAGGCACTGAGCTCACATCTGACCCACATTTTAGATATGTAGGTTTTATTGTCTGAGGAGGATTATTCCTGTTTACAAATGATTAGAATTTACTATTTACATCATTTATTGGAATTATTTCATGTTCCTGTTTATTTGCTGCAAAGCATTTAAATTTCTTTTCTTTTTTTTTTTTTTTTAACTTTAATTCGACAAAACCCTTAGTTTTGTTCTCAGGTTTCTGAGGTAAACAACATGTGAGTCATTTTGTAGCAATTTGTAGCTTTTTCCTTCACATTGCTGACTGTAGAAAATACTTTGAGTTCAGTCTAGTTATATCTCAGTTTGAGGTGAGGACAACTGTCATGGCTAATAACTATGCAGTAAGTGAGCTGGGAAAGGCACTAATAATCCACGCTGAGTAATCCTCGCTCTTCTAGCCAACCCTCTGTTGTTTGTTCTCTGACCTGTCAGACCTGGAATAGACACATAAACACTTTGGCCTCTGTTGTGGCTGCAGTTTGTGTCACAAGAACTGTTACTCACTCGGCCCTCTCGTCTGTCTTGCAGGCCCACAATGATTAAATACGGCATCAACAATATCAGAGAGCTGGTGGGACACAAGGTGAACCTACAGATGGTCTACGACGGCCCCATATGTCGACTGGAGTCTTGAGTTTCACCCAACATATTATTATTATTATTAATATTTTGGATGGAGCCACCCCAACTTTACCATGCAACACCTTAAGTCTGCGTCTCTTGAGAAAGCCACCCAGCCTCCAGATATTCTTAACTCAAGCTCGGCCAGTAAAACCAGTTGGTCTGAAAGTGACTGTAGCAGAAAGATCGCAGTAAACTGAAGAGGCTTTAACACATATGAACTTAATACTCTGCTGCCATGTAAAACATCAGTGCAAGTCTTGGCTTTGTTGCTTTTTAGGAACAGCTTTTTTTTTTTTTACATCATCCTGCCTCAGTTACTACAACAAATGACCTACTTGTACAGGAGAAAATATTACTTTTGGAATTTGATAAAAGTAAAATAAAAATCTTTTTCCAAATACCAAAACAATTTGACTTGTGTGTTTATCGTATTAAACATGACAACACTTATATATTGAATCTCAACCATTATGAGATGGATTGCTGTGGAATTTTGTACAGACATTTATGATCTTCAGAGGATGAATTCTGCTGCCTTTTATGATCCTCTGACTTTTCTTCTAGCTCTGCCAACAGATCAAATTTTGCACATATCCAATGTAATATCTCAACATCTACTGAATGAATCATGGTTTCCAGATAATTCCTACTGACCTTGGTGATCCTCTGACTTCTCCTTTAGTGCCACCATGGGGGGTTGACATTTTTTATTTTTATTTTTTTATTTCTCAACAGCTACTGAATGGATCGCTTATAAATTTGGTACACACATTCATGTTTCCCTCAGGATGAATCCTAACTCAGGTGATTTGGTGACTTTTCATCTAGCACCATCATCATTTTCAAGAATTTAAGTTGTCCAATACTTTTGTTTATTACTAAATGCCAGCAAAACTAATTCCCAGTAGCCTCAGCTCGACTAACTGTTTTGTGCTAATAAGCTAAATTAAGATGGTGACCATGGTAAACATACTAGCATACCATACAGTATATACAATTAGCATTTAGCTCAAAGCACTGCTGTGTATAAGTACGGCCTCATAGAACTGCTTGCATGGCTGTAGTCTTGTTTTATCTGGTTGCACTGTACGTCTGTCATGAAAGAGAAGCCCACAGTGTTTGGATGTGTTTTAACAATGTGAATATGTTTGTAATTTTAAGGATGTGGGATTACAGTTGACTGTCCTACTCACTCCATGATGGTGTATGTGGGTATAGAAAAAAAAATATGCAGGCTAGTATTTAGTCAGAGCATTTACCATGAAATTTGGTACTGTGTGGTGTTAACATGAACATAAAAGTAGCTTTATAGATTTTTGTAAGAATGTTTGAAAACATTTTGGGATATTGAAATACAGATTTTTTTTAAGGTGTATTTATCCTCATGTAATCCTTCATCCTCCGTAAGTACATGCATGCATGGTGTTAGTTTGAAATTAGAGGTAACCAAACCAAACAGCTAGTCTTGGGTCCCTTATTGTAACATCAGATAGGCATAGGTCCTGTAATGTTTGACAGCATTTAATGTGATCATTTGTTACTGGGTAATTATACAGTAAGAATGGGGGGACAGTGTAAACTTCATAATCCAGCTCGCCCTCTGTTGTTAATCTGTATTTACAGAGTAAGTACTCTGTAAGTACAGTGTACATTGTATTTACAGAGTAAGACTGGGAGAACAGCACATACCTTGTGGTTTCTGTGTAATTAAAGAAAAGAAACATTTTTTATAACTCCCTGCATACCTTATTATTGTGTAATTAGATATGTACTATGTATATTATTACATTACTGTATTGTTTGTTTTTCGTCCTCAGATGACATAGCTGGGCACTTTAGAGAGGTAAGTTTGCTTCCTACTTAAGCCTGCCGGTTATGAGCTGCCACTTGTTCTAATTCAAATTCATACAATGAAGAAGAAGCCATAAGCATAAAAAATCCCTGGAGTGTGGGTGAAGCTTGCCTGCCAAACTCACATGCATATAAAATGATTGTCACAACTGCCATGAGCAACGAGCAAAAGCATTGGTTTTTATTGCACTTCATCCATAGACATATATACTGATTCATACGAGGAAGTTACACTCTAAAACGGGGACTGTATTATAAAGTGTTACCAAAAATTCTTTCTAATAAATGAAGAAATTTGTTTATGGTTCTTTTGTTGATCAGACCTACAATTAACAGATTTTTTAGTTAGATGGTGAATCAGAAAACAAATAGAATATAGGAATAGGATATAGAATATTGAATTGAATCTGTAATCAATTGTTCAACACCATATCTCAGGAACAGAAGGGGAGATTGTGACTATATTTCACATTTGATTGGATACTGAATTGGTGACACTAACCTTGGGTGTCCACTTTAACAGTGATGATTGAATAGATCTTCTGTGCTGCCGGGTTGAAGATGTGCGTGAAGAATCCACGTTTTAGAATTTGTAGCTTCTTTTCATTTTGCTTTCCCACAGTACTTGTACGAGTCCACCCTCTTCACTTACTCTCCCTGGATGACAACCAGGACAGGGGGCTTCCTGTTCATCTGGTAGTCCACCACAAGCTCATTGGTTTTGCTGATATTGAACTTCAGGTTATTATTGTTGCACCATTTGATGAAGCTCTCTATCAGTTCTATGTACTCCTCTGTGAAAGTAGTCTCTAAGTGAAAACAAAATGTTTCTCACTGGAAATTATTCATTGGAATCATACATGTCAATAAAGTGATAACTGCCATTTTGCCAAAAAATATACTTAATACTTTTTATTGAATTCCTTCAAAATCTGGACAGACATGAATGTAAACTGCAACTTGACTGGTTGGCGGAGGCATACAAGGTTGTATTTATAGTTGAACTTGTAGTTCTGCATTTAAAATATGTTTCAGGGCTATCAAGAGCTTTAAAATTTGCATCAAATATAATTATGAATTGATTAAAAGGATTTTGAAGGCAGCCTAACCACAGCTAACATTTTCACCCCTTATTAAGTATAAGTTGACATCCAAGAATAGAAGTTGCTGTGAGCTGGTATTACATAAGAAACTGGCAAATTTTCCCGTACACTTTTGCACTTTAAGCTGCATTGATAGGCTCTGCATTCCAGAGAAGGGAATCCCTGAGTGAGTGTGACACCTGCGATAAAGGCCGCAGGATTAAGTCTCGTTATGTACATGTTGAATAGCTGGAACTCCCTAAGTCTCCCTCTTAAGCTAATCCCCCAGTGTCTTGAAATAACATTTTTACTGGAGTGTGTGAGATGGCCAGCTGGTTTGGATCACAGGTTGGAAGCAGCTGATCAAGATTCTGATGTCCTGAACACGAAGGTCACGTTATGAGCAATAACAGTGACAGAAGTACTGTCAATAAGTTCCACAAATGTGACACACTTACGTTAAGAAAGATGTGAATCTGTGAGCTCTTCGTTGCTGACTTGACAGCAACCTCTTGCTGCACAGATGGATTATATTGGTGCAATAGATGGACAGTTTTTCAATCTCATGTTGCCAGTTCAAACATGAGAACAACACATACTCTAAATCACTCGCGACAAACGTGCAGTAACTCTACTCTTATATTGCATTACAACCATTTACCAGGCTTTGATTATAAAAACGTTTATTTCGTCCACAAAGAAATAAGACAGCAGGTATGCCGAACTGTACCAGTGACAGTATGTACCAACATGTAGAGTCTATTAAACTTCATCTAACATGTCTAACAGCTTCGTAGTGAAGCTGAGGCACACAGAGACAATATCCAGTGATCTTCTATGCTAATCCTTTTTGTCCTTGGGTTCCCCTTCATGGGTATTTGCTTTGACTTTTCTGTTAACATGAGGTGTGAGAGAGACAACAGTCTTGAGTCATGTTGCATTATTTGGAGAAACCATTTAAAAATGTAAGAGACAAGGACACAGTGAAGTCACTTGTTTGACATCAAAGTTGAATCAGAATGTCTTACATAATGAGTGCTCCCCATGACGGCTGGGGGTTCCAACACTTTGTTGCTAATTGCCAAGGCTGATCATAGTTCTTGTCAAAATCAGAGCTCCCTAGGGATGCTGATCTCCCTGGTCGGTCCCGGGCTGGCGGAGAAGGCCAGAGAGCTGTGACTTGTCGGGCTGTGTGCGTGTGGGAAGAAAGAGGGTATGTAGGGAATGGCAGCCAGCAACAGCGGGCTGGCCTGGGGGCTTTCGTTGAGGGGCAAAGGGATGACCACATCTTCCTGGTCCCACACGTGGAAGGCATTGTGGGCGAATGGGTGCACTGGAGGAGCGTGGCTGGAGGCCATGCGATGTGCGTTGTTGTCCTTGTTCTTGTCCTCATCACTAGCCGGACCCAGAACACAATCTAAAAAAGAGAGACAGGGGAAATAGATTTAACATTACCATAAATAAAATAATATGAGAACAGTGGCTGCTCAAGTTTAGTATGCTTGATTACGGTAAAAAAAAAAAAAGTCCTAAATCATTCCTAACCAGGGGTACCTCTGCAGTCTCCAGAAGTAATGGAAAGATTGTGGAGAGGCTAAATTTAAATGGATTAACAAATATATATCCACATAGTGAGTTAGTTATAACACCTGAATACCAGATGTAGGCTATAGGATAAATGGTTAAAATAAATTAAACAGTTGAAAAAGTTAGTTAAAAGTAGAAATGATTGGAACATTAGCATCTGCCAATAATGCAAACTTGACCAAACCAGCCTAAACACTTACAGTTGAATTATAAGAAAATATTTTTGCAACAAAATCCACTCTTATAATAGTTATAGTGTTAATCCTCAGTTTAACATTACTTCAGATGAACACATTTGGAACATGACTGATGGCTAGTTGATCAAGAAGTAAATTCATCTGAAAGGGCTGTGGGGATACACCTGAAACAAAAGGTCTGGAAACTGCTCTAGATTCAAATGTACTTCATGTGATTAGACTTAATCTTGAGTATTGCTGCCTCTTGGCATTATTATTGTGTGCTGTGTTTCTGAAAAATAACCCTGCATGAGAAATGACAATCCATACATTTCATTCTAAATGTGTATGTTAAATAGTAGGTTGACTCAAATAAAACTACATCTTAAATGCACAAGTTTTTGATTTTCAAAGAGGAATACCTGTTATGTCCATGGCCAGATCCTTGATGAGATGTCCAATAATAGCATAGGCAACTGCAACTACTACCAGGGCAGCCATGAGCAGGTACAGCACTGCCTTTGGCAGAGGGATGAGGTCCTTCGGTGGGGGCTTGTACTGCCTGTACAGAGGGTCTTCTAGTGATGTAGAATACGGGTAAGCGTGTGCTTCACCCGTGGAGTTCCAGCCGGTGAAATTATAGCTATTCATATTTATAGGAATTTATTATTCCACCTGAGAATGACTCCTTTTGGCTTCTTCCTTTCACTCAACACTGCGCCATTCTCCACACTGAGAGAAATATTTCCTTCATGAAGTTGTCACACAAATATCCGAGTTACTATTAATGAGCAAGCAGACAAGTTCTTAAATTCTGCAAAGAAAACAAGAGAAACACGTTAGAAGAGTAAAAAGTTAATTTCAATGACAGCATTAAAATACTTTTCGTTTCACTTCCAACCTTATTTTAGCTCCACATCCATCCAAATGCGTGTTCTCAGTGAAGTGAATCCCACTAGTCCAGCAGTGGCAGGGTTGATGCTCCGGTCCAGCAGGTGTTCCTGTCCTGCTGCCTGCTTCTCTGTCCTTGGTGCTGAAAAGTAAAGCTCGCCCTGCCAGCAGATGGAAATGTAAATGTCTGGTCCGCCCACTTCAACCACGGTCCAAAACTCTGCTGCAGCCCTACATGACTTCAACCCCTCTCTGCTCAACAAAGGCTTATGTGCCGCTGCCTGTGTGCCCTTAATTCCTTCCAGTTAACGAGAAGCCCCAGCTTCCCAAAGCGCAGAGGGCTACTGTATTTACGATGATCCGAGTTGTTTAGAGAGTTTCCCTGAAGAACCTATTCGACCTCTAACCCCAACTCTCCAGGCTATTCTTAACTTTGAGAAACATTTCGCAGTATTGTGAATATGGTATCCAATCGGGTAAGTCTACAGTATTTGTTCAGTTGGCTAAAACAGTTAATTGTAATGCGGCTAAGACCAGGAGAACATCAAAGTTCAAAATCCAAATAACTGTCTTTTATTACAACATGCTGAAACTGACAGTGGTGGAAGAAGTATCCAGATCCTTTACTTAAGTAAAAGTAGAAAAACTGCAGTCTAAAAATACTCTATTACAAGTAAAAGTCCTGAATTCAAAATGTTACTTAAGTAAAAGTACAGAAGTATCATCAACAAAATGTAGTTAAGTATCAAAATGACTTATTATGCAGACTGGCTTGTTTTAGAGTGTTATATTACTATAGTATATTACAGTGTTTGTTTTTTATCACTTTCAAATACATGTAAGAGCATCTAAATGCAGTAGTTCATAAATTTGGAGCCAATTTTAGATACTTTAGGTAAATTAATAGTAATAGTACTGCATCTACTATATAAGTGTATCATATGTTTTTTATAGTAATAATAATAATATGCTTTATTTATATAGCAAATTTCACACAAAGTGCATAACAAATTTAAACAAAAAAAAGAGCAGACAATTTAAACAACAGTTAGAATATTAAGATATATGATTTTATGTGAAATGTGAAAATTAACTAGTAATTATAAGTGACAAATAAATGTAGTGGAGTAAAAAGTACAATATTTCCTTCTGAAATGTAGCATAAAATGGAAATACTCAAATACAAGTACCTTAAATTTGTACTTAAATACAGTACTTGAGTAAATGTACTTAATTACATTCCACCACTGGAAACTGACTAAGCATGGTTCACCTTAAAGTGCTTGACAAGTTTATGAACCGCATTCACACTCACCTATGGGCTATTTTAAGTTTCCCAATCACCTAATCTGCATATTTTGGGACTATACAGCACCAAGAACAGCTTTTTGCTGTGAGGTAACCAACCACTGATCCACCTTCCAATCATATTCAAAATCAAGACAAACCAGGAAGACGGATTTACGTCTAAATCATCAGCATCAATTACAGTAAGCCCTCATTTTAAATCCAAGATGTGCCTTAACTCATTCCACAAAGGCTTGAAAACACAGGTCACAAAAATGAAAAACCCTGACTCATGAATCATAATCTATATTTTCAGTCAGAGGATCATCATATTTGTGCCTTTGTAAAGGCCTAAAGATTGTCAATAGAGAGTATGAAGTCCCATCATGAGTTTGACAGAGCTTCTAACTCACAGAGGTTATAATCCAGATGATTATTTGAGATGAAAAGCATCCTAATTATCTGAGTATTAGACTGCCGTAGCTGCTGCTCAAGTCTGGATGAAAGAGTGAGAGAGAAACCAGGAGACAGCAGCCTTTCTTGCCTCTTCCTCTCCACAATTCAGTTCATTCCACATCACAAGGGAACCATCATGCTGGCCTCCATCATCCCCAGCAGAAAGGACACGGAACACACAGTCCATTTGGGGTACAATTAGTCACAGTAAGTCACATCTACACATGCCCAAAAGATGAAAGGCCATTGGTCCCAAATTAAAAAAAAAAAAAAAAAAAGAAAAATGGAAAAGCAATTTCCTTATGTAAGCGTCATGTAGAACATGCCTGGGCATCATGTACAGCCAGGGATTTGCCGGTTCTTTAATTCCCTCCACTTCAAAGTGGCAGCAGCAGACATGCAATGAAGCTGGAGAGGAAGGAGGTCTTTATGTGTCCGGCGGCTTGCCCACCCCCACATCCCTCGTGCCCTGATGGATTTGAAGAGAAAGAGAGAGGAACAAAAAAACAAAAAAAAAACAAGGGATGATCTGTTAAACACTGAAAACATTTTGTGGGGTTCACTGCTCTTCAGTTGTCCAGGATATGAACTGAAGTAGAGATAGAGAGAGAAAGAAGTAAGTGAAAGATGAAAGGGTAGTGTGTGTGTGTGTGTGTGTGCGTGTGTGTGTGTGTGTGTGTGTGTGTGTGTGTGTGTGTGTGTGTGTGTGTGTGTGTGTGTGTACAGTGCCTTTAAAAAGTATTCACCTCCCTTGTAAGTTTTCATGTTTTACATGTTGAGTCAAAGTAGATTTAAAGTGGCTTTTTGACACTGATCAACAGAGTATTGAGTATTATTTTTATTGACTGATTTTTTTATTCTGACATATAAACCACACAAAAATCAATGCTCAAAACACAACTTAAACACACACACACACACACACACACATATACACCAGAGGTGAGGGATAGAAGTAATTGAGAGTAGTTCATCTTAACCACATATCAAGGACACAAAACATAATCTACATGTGATTGTTACTTACAACCCATCAAAAATACAATGAAAAAAAACAACAAAAAGAACCCAATCTGTATATGAATACAAATGCAGTCAAATTGAGTCCAGATTTTACAGAAAAGGACCCTGAGATTCCTCCCATTTATGTTGACATTTTAAGTCAGAAAAATACAGTTTCTCCAAGTATGTATTTAGAAGATGCATCTAGACTTGAGTGTGTGTGTGTGTGTGTGTGGAGATCCACTTTCTTCTTTGCGAAAACATCATCAGCTCTGTCAGGTTGAGTGGTGAGTGACCACTCCAGGACATTAACATTGTTTTGAAGTCATTCCTGTGTAGCTGTGGTTTTCTTCTTGGGCTCAGTAATACAAAGTAAAGTCTTAATGGAAAACAAATCTGCATTCATGTTACCCTCCAACCTCACAGGCCTTCCAGGGCCTGCTGCAAAGACGTCAAGTCTATTTTATTTACATCGCCCAATATCACAAATCCTAAATTTTCCTCAAGGAGCTTTACGATTTGTACAGCACGACACCTTCTGTGCTTAGCATCTCTTCACTCTGGGGATGCTGTGTTTATGATCATTTGCAGTGTTTGGCTTAAAAAGTTCCATTTTGGTCCATTTAGCTTCTTCCAGCTGACCTCGGTCTTCCACATGCTTTCTGGCAAACTGTAGCCCAGCTATCGTGAGATTTTTTAAGAGTGTCTCTCTGTTTGCCACTTTCTCATAAAGCTGTGACTGTTATGAAACTGTTGTCTGCACATACGCCCTCAGAGTTGTCATCAGTCTTCTTCATGCGTTCAGTTTTTGAGGACAACCAGCTTGAGGCACATTTACAGCTAAGCCGCACTCTTTCCAATTCTAAATGATTTATTTAACTGGACTCCAGTGGATGTTCAATGATTTGGAAATGTTCTTGTAGCCATCCCAACTTGTGTTTTTCAATCATCCTTCCACAGAGTTTGAGGTTTTGCAACAATACTGACTCACCACAAGTTGGACCATCCAGATACAGCTGTATTTTACTACTACCATTGAAACCCCTTGATGACACACAGCTGTTTTCCAGTTAACTGATTATGTGACTCCTGCACTGGTCATGAATCAGGTGTGTAATATGAAAAGGAGTGAATACTTATGCAAACATGTATTTTGAATTTGTAATTGATTGATCACTTTGTAGGGATCTGTTTCAACATTAAAGGGTATTTTTTGTTGACCTGAGTCAAAAAAGCCACATTAAATCTACTTAAAATAAATCTTAAAAAGTAAAACATCCAACACTTCCATAAAAACTGGATGTTTCATAATTATTTTTTGTGTGTTGAACACGTTGCTGACTCTTTGCCTGTAGATTCCTCTGGTTTTCGTCAGAATTGAGCTCTGGGACACTTCACAGTTCTCTGTCTAAACCCCCTAATTCACTTGTTTTCTCCCCAAAAGACCCTGTTTCAGGATTTTCAGGCTTTACATATATATTCTCTGACTGATAATACCTAAGCTTCTGCTAGAACTGACCCTGTTTTCACTATTTCTGATGGACTTATTGTAATACAAAACCACATTCACACAGGCCTGACCCAGACACTGCGACAAAGTCACTGAGGCTGATAGCTGTGCAGCAGTGACAGAGAGCATACTGTAAATAGCACAGACTGTTGCTGTCCAAACACTGTGTTTCCTAAAGCAAATCAGAGTGAAAGACGCTGATTGAAACATTCTTTAAACTCACACATCAAAAATAAAATAGAGCGGTAAGGTGTGCCATCATTAAATAAGTGCACAAATTACAGTCCAATGCTCCATATTGAAATTCATCTTCATTTTTTAATTTGATTTAATCGCTTGCAATCTAGCTATACATTCAAATACTGGAGGTATTTGCTCTAAGCCTGCTATACATGAGTAAAAAAGTTTTCTGCTTGGCCTAAAAAGTTGATCCAGTGAGTTTTTGATGAATCCTTTAATTTAGAGTTTATTTTGTGTTTTACCATTGAAGTCAGTGGGCTGTGGTGTTTCTGCCCTCGGGGTCCTTGTGAAGGACCAGGTGCTATGAACCCCAGTATCCCAATGGAGGACACTTTGACACAGGTGCAGAATTATGTTATGTCAAAGTAATGTGAGGTCATTTGCCATCTGCTCCATCATTAGTCAGATTAAGCCCTTGTGCTCTGTTGATTCTGACCAAGTAGGATCATTTGACATCCTTCTTTACTCTATATTTTGCACATTTTTACAAATACTACTTCTGATTTGTGTTTTCTACTAGCAGAGTCCGCTCTCTAATTTTCCTGACTAGCAAAATTATTATGTAGAGTATATGATATATTGTTTCTTTGTTTTTACCTCATTCATCAGTTTTAATGTATAATTCAGTTGATCCAAATCCCTGGTTTGTCTGTCCGCCTGCAGAATATCTCAAAACTTTGTTCACAAATGTCCGGTAAGTTTGGAAAAAAGGCATGATGATCTGCATCTGGAACTTCCTGTCCTCTTGTTAACCTCAGTAATTTCCAGGAATGATTAGAAATTAAATCAAAGAATTGCTATTGCTAAATGTTTGTCAAATGAGAGCTAAAATCATTCTGACATCCGAGTTTCTCCCATGCGTATCAAGTTTTATTTTCATCTCATATAACAAAATGCCTTGTCAGTCATATCAGCTTTTATGCTATTTTTAGTCTCGATTTCAATCTTCTTTGTTGAACTCATGACAATGGCACGAGTTAATATGATGACAGAGTTCAAAATGCAATCGAGTGAGGAGGATTAGTAGCGAAATCCTCACCCAACCAAAACATGGCAGCTGACAGAGAACTGCATTTTGATGAGGGAGAAGTAATGCAGCAATGAGGTGGTGTCGGTACCGTGTAGGATGAAAGACAGTAATCCGTTACAGATTATTATTCACAGTAAAGGTAATTCCATAGCTTGTAGCTTCGTATCTAATTCAGAACGGTCTAGCTCAACCTCTTAATTTAATCTTTTCAGCAACAGTGCAGCTCACAACAGCTGTGTTTGTGGTGGTGACTGAGATTTCTATGACAACTGATTTCTCTTTAAAGTTGTAACAACACACAATCTGAGTGAACACAACTTTGGATAAATTGAGTTACCTGTGGTTTGAGGGCATATTTTAACCAACAACTAGCATTTTGATGACTTCACAAAGCACAAATCAGTGCTACAGTTTTATGGTTATGACTTTATGTCGTGTCTTAGCCACTGATAAATAGAATAAAGCCTCTTATTTATGGCAGATGGAATAACAGCTGCTGCTACAAAGGTGTGGCTTACAGACATTTGGAATACTTAAAACTTTTATTTATCAAAAGCTCAGATCAAAATCCTTGACCTCTGGCAAACCATGCAAAGTTATGACATCTTAGTGATAGAGCTACTAAAGTGCTAGAAGTAATCACCATGTTACACCTGACAAATGCAACTGACAGGTCAGATAAGTAAGATTACACAAACCATACAGTGACCTCTGCATACTGATAACTGGATCAAATTTGAAACAAAAAGGCTTCACAGGCAATTCCAAACAAATTGTGTGCATTTATGCTTTGTTGCTTTATGATTACAGTATTACTGTAGAGCTGTATTATCTTTGTATATAGTAACAAATCAGCAGCAGCAAAACAGAATCTTGACCTCATTCATAACTGTTGATACTTCACTACAGGAAATGACCATTCAATAAATTCTACTTTGTCTATACAACTGAAAACAAATCACTGCTACGGTGTTGTGATCGAGAGTAGAAAAATAGCCCTCTTTAAGTTTAAAAATCTACATCTGAATTAATTACACTCCACAAGTTCGGTGACAGACTTCAAGCTTGACTTGTTATGTCTCTCGAAATAAAGCACTCAGAGAAAACAAACATTGCCATTATACAGATGACAATTCATCGACATCATCTGAAAACTGCTGAGTTGACACTTCTGACTGCAGATTCCTGTTGGTCGGGAGCAGCAGTGAGTAAGAGGTCGGATCTATTTGTCCACAGTGAAGGCTTGCAACCCTGTGATGGCTCTGCCCAGGATGAGGGCATGGATATCATGAGTACCTGGAGGACGAGACGACAGACAGGATCAATAGCTGCAATTCGTGTGGGGGTGGGACACAGAATTAACATACTGTCACAAAACTATTCAGCAGTTGTGAAGCAATTTAGTTAAAATGAACTTAACAAATGTGTAACTGATGTAACTTTATACTCCACTCAAACACACAGGCATCTGTTTCTGTTCTCAAACAAGCCTACACTGCACAGGGTACGTGCTCCCTCCTCCTCACCTTCATATGTGTTGACAGCTTCCAGGTTCATGACGTGGCGGATGATGTGGTACTCATCTGCGATGCCGTTTCCTCCCAGCATGTCTCTGGCCTGCCTGGCGATGTCCAGGGCTTTACCGCAGCTGTTTCTCTTCAGCATGGATATCATATCTGGGGCTGCTCTGTTAACAAATGTTAATTAACACATTCATGTCTCCATCAGAATTCATTGTGACAACTTTGGTGATCCTGACATTTCATCTAGCGCCTTTAGTTTATGACCAGATACCTGCAAAACTCATGACATTCCCATCAGCCTCAGCTGTAATTTTATGTACTACTAATTAGCAAATGTTCATCTGATATTTGTTCTACCTGGGTCTCTGAATGTATGCAACAGTCACACTTTATGACTCTATTTCTCTAGGATCAAGCCCAATCACACAACTAAAACTCGATTTTATAACCTTTAGTTTCGCCACACTACTGAGAACCAAATGAGACAATTATTTTTCCTTTTTGACCTGACAGAAGGAGGTCAGAGTGAAGTCAGCTTTAGAGCAGAGACTCCAGCGCTGGAAGGAATTCAGTTAGAGGATAAAGTTGTCTTTACTTTTTCTCATCAATAAGTCTTCCCAGCTGCAGACAGGACTGTAGGCCGATGGTGATCTCTGTCAACATGTCTGCCATTTTCTTCTGCATTAGCTGATTCCTTGCCAGCGGCACACCAAACTGGATTCTGGTTCAGAGAACAACAGCACAGACCAACACACATAAATAATCAAATCCTCTAAAATGATATGACAATATATATCCTAACTGTACACAAAAAATGAGTTAATTTTTTTGAACAAATGTGATTTTTAAGGGTTTATTTTATTTAACCCACTCAGCTTTAATGATTCAAAATGGTTTGAAACGCCTGTGCAAAGAGATTCAAATCTAGTCATGACAAACGTGTAGGACTAAAGAGGACATGACATTACGCAGACATCTGACCTGTCAAGAGTGTACTGGCGAGCCGCATGGAAACAGAACTCTGCAGCACCCAGAGCACCCCAAGCAATACCATAACGGGCATTGTTCAAGCAGCCAAACGGACCCTGGAAGCAATGAAAAGAGCTTCATGAGCAATTACTTCTATGTGTAGAGTAGAATTTTAAGTGTTTCATTTTTATCTACCACTGTAATTCCACATAAATCTTAATACCCGCAAAATACCAAAGCCTGTAAGTCACATTTTATATCAAGAATGTAACAGAACAAACATGTCTTTCTACTTCCCAGAACGTTCGTGGTTTTACTTCACTCACCCCAAGGCCAGAGACGTTAGGGAGTAGGTTCTCCTCGGGAACCTCCACCTCGTCCATGAGGATCATACCAGTGGCGGATGCTCTCAGAGAGAACTTTCCCTCGATCTTTGGAGTGGAGAGGCCCTTCATACCGCGCTCCAAGATGAAGCCGCGGACCTTCCCGTCCTCACATTTGGCCCAGACTACAGCGATATCTGCCACTGGGGAGTTGGTGATCCTGGAAGTGGAAGTAAGATTTGACTTTAACTGATGGTGGGTATTTATGTTCTGTTCATACGTGAAAGAAATACCAAGCTGAATCAGTTGAACCTGCATTCACCAACAACAAAAAATTTACTATAATCTGTTCTGCAGGTTGCCTTTACTGACATTTGTTGTGTTACAAAATAATTATGACAAATTTTGTCTAAGTGTATAAAATTAATTTATTTTAATAAAACATTAAATACATAAAAAAATACAATCAGTACATCCCTTGAACGTTAGAAGAAAAAAAAACATCTCCGCTACATCTCTGAGTTTCATTCAGTACTTTTACGGTGAAGAGCTCCACCATGTGGACATTTAATAACATGACACTCGTTCAAGTGAATGGGAAAGTGGTCTCAGACTTTTGGACCCCACTGTATGTTTTACTTTGCTTTCTTCAATTAGAGAGCATTTAGATGTTGAGATTGAGATTTAGAGTTGTTGAGGTAATACACTGAGTAAATGCACAACCTGCAATGACAATTAATTCTCCTGACATGGTCTTCAGAGCCACATTAGACTGAAATTTGATTGAGATGCTATTTATTGAAGCATTTCTCAAAAAAAACTATTATAAAAACTATTATCATCCGCATATCTGCTACTCACCAGGTCTTTGAACCAGTGAGAGTGTAGGTGCGACTGGATGGATTGAATTTGGCTCTGGTTTCCATGCTGCCGGGGTCGCTGCCGTGGTTAGGCTCCGTCAAGCCGAAGCAACCCAGGATCTCTCCACGAGCTGGGGGTGACAGAGGAGTGGTGATTACAATGATTACAATACTCACTGAAGAACAAACAAAGAGCTCAGTCACTCATCGTTGGGTTTTTATGGTTAAAGTGGCAACATCTGACTTGCACAATATCACCACTGTAAACCGTTTCAGTTTTCATCCATCTCAGCTTCGCTTAAAATGTCCTGGAAGGCTTAAACTGTCAGAGTAATAACCCCTTATATTATACACTTCACATTATTATAGAATGGTCAATAAAAGAAAGCACATTTCTTGACCTCAGACCACAAACATTTCTGATAGATAATCTAACTTAAATGTTGTTGTTTTTCTCTTCTTACCCAGCTTGGGGAGGTATTTCTGTTTCTGCTCCTCTGTGCCGTACGCATTAATGGGATGCATGACCAGTGATGACTGCACGCTCATGACTGAGCGATAGCCGCTGTCCACTCTTTCTACTTCTCTGGCAATCAAACCATAGGCCACATAGCTTGTCCCAGCACAGCCATAACCTTTATCATCAAACACAGGAAGATATGTTGCTGTCAGTGTTGTTACAAAATAGTATGTAAAGTATTAAGTTGATAAAAGTTCATTTAAGTTAATGAAGTCAAATATAATGGACTTTAAAGTTTTATGGTTTTGTCACAAACACGTTTAAGAGATTTCTAAAAACAAGCAATACACACACACACACACACACACACACACATGTCCAGTGTGCAAATGATCAAAGTCCACTTCAGATAAAATTTGGCTGTTTTACAATAGATGTTGAAACTTTACGGCTCACAATTAACACAGATCTGTGGTCTGTTCTGTGTAGGTCATCAATATGTGTGGGATTTCCACTGTAACATACATACCTTTAATGGTTGGGCCCAGTACACCCATCTCTCCCATCTCTGACACAATTTCTCTGTGGAACACTGAAAGAAAATGAAATGACACAACCAGCTGTCACATGTGGTTATGGCTGTTATGAACGATTATTTTCACTGACAATTCATCTGCAGATTATATTTTGGTTACATTTATTCATCATTTAGCCTATAAAATGTCAGAAAAGGCTGAAAAATGCCCATCACAGTTTCCCAGAGCCCAGGGTGATGCGTTCAAATGGCTTGTTTTGTCTGACCAACAATCCAAAACCCAAATATATTCAGTTTCTTATCACATGAGATGAGGAAAAGCAGCAAATAATCACATTTAAGAAGCTGGAAATAGGGAACATTTGGTATTTTTGCTTTAAAAAACAACTTCAAAGATGAATGGATTATTAAAACAGCCTATTATTTGCAGATTTTCTCAATTGACTAATCAATGAATTGTTTCAGCTCTACTGTGGTTAAGTTACAAGTGTTATATTTCTTTATTTCAACTAAGAGCTTCGTAACAAAACGACACAGTGGTATTATTGCCGCAATCATTACATGTGCACTTATAAATGTAAGTTGAAGGAAAAATCAAGTAATCAATGAAGGGCTGTAGTTCATGCGTGTAGGAAAATGAACATGAGTCTTTCACCTTCATTTCTGTTCGCCATGGTAATGCGAGGCATGAGTTTCTCTTGGCAGTAGGTTCTGAAGGAGTCTCTGATCATGATCTCCTCCTCCGTCAGCTGCCCCTCCAGGTCCAGGGCATCCCGCCAGTTGAACTGGACCTTAGCTGTCAAATATTTACAACAGGAATGATTCAAAAACCTTCAAAACCACAGTTAAAAATATAATTCGGTGGAACTTCCATTTCAAAATTGTGGACTTGGACTGATTTCAGAAATAATAATCTGTCAACACCTACGTGCTTTGGCCTTCATCTCGGTTTTCTCTGCATCTGTGGAAATACAGAGCATAAAAATGATTAATATTATGCATGAAGATAAACTCCTTAATCTCTTTAAAATAAATATACAAACTTCTTTGCTATTTTCAAATGATTAACTGTGTCAAATGTAGCTTCAGTTAAATCATGATTCTCCCTGTGGATGTCGAGTGTCTTCAAGTCAGACACAAATAAATAACAATGAAGAAAGAGACTGGAAATAGCAATGAGTCCAACAGATCACAGTCGCCAACCTCTGCAAAATTTAGTTTTGCATTTGGTGTGTGGTGCACAAAGCAACACATACATTTGAAACCACATCAGTGAAATCTCTTTCCATTAAACCCGACAACTTTAATAGGTCACAGAGCTGCAGTGTCCTCCTTCTGCATGCATATAAGTGCAGAAGGAGACAGTTGGTGGTCTTCAGTGGAAAATAGTTCTCACATCTGTGGATCACTATGAGCTATATTCTTACACCATGCACCAATGCCACTGATTGTACTGAAATACTGGGAGTTTCAGCTGAATACTCGAACCTTCAAGACCATCTGGATGGAAAGATGACAATGTGCGAGGTAGAAACATGATAAATATATTATCTCTGTGGCTAGCATGCAGTCACAGTACTCACCCCGTCTGGCAGGTGCTGCAGTTCCCTGTGCTCTGGAGAATGATATGATGGCACATCTCTGAGGATTGACCATGAGACGGCACACAGCAGTTCTCAATGCCATGATGGAGATTATCTATACAATAACACAGAAAAACATCAGTTGATGTGAAAATGTTAAATGGATCAGTGTCTGACTCTGTGGCTCATATACGTTTTATAAAGATCTCCTCCAGACATGTTTTAAGATGTATATAAAATATTCTACTTTGAATAATGATAATTTGTATATAATATGGTTTTTCCACAAAAAAAAAAGTTTTAAAATTATCTTGTTGTCCTTAAAATGGCTTCTACTCCTTCTCCCTCATTAAAAATCCCAGAATCTCTGAATATGCGAATATATTTCATTTCAGAAGTTTAACAGCTGAACACAAGATGTCTCCTACTTCACTGTAAAGTCCATTCTCAGTGTTTGTGCACCAGAGGCTTCAAGTTTCCACATCGCACTTGTGTAAATTGAATATTGGACCAGGATTAGCTTCCAAACTATTTGTACTGTCACAAATCATGTTCGTAGACCCGCCCCTTAAAATCAGATTTTAAATTAGCTCAGAGAAACTTTCCACTTTCAGATTAATGTGAAAACAGCCTTCTAGTGTCAAACTCTGTACATACATCATTCTGCACAGTGAAGCTCAATCATCCAGCTGAGGGAACAAGAAGAAAAAACATATTTCTGAGCGGAGGGGGACTATAAACTCTAAATTAGTTTTTAAATTGTGAATGAAAACATGTTCCTATTATCTGCAGTAGCTGTCAGACATTACACTGTATTGTTATTCATTTCTGTGTCATAATTTCCACAGATGTCATATCTAACGAGACTTGTCACAGTGTCAAGTAAACACAGCAGACAGTATGGTATGTAGCCAGGCTAGGCTAGCTCAGCTAACCTGTGTGGCCTTAAATAACACTGAACAGCTAACAGCGCTAGCTTACGATAGCTAGCTGGTAACAACAAATTATTCCCGAACGACTATAACAACAATGTGCTGTGTGAGTGTTGTGTGTTGAGAATGACCATTAAAACCACGATAACAGCTGTATATAAAGAGCATTTACCTGTCCTTGTCCTGGCTCCCTTCTCTGACTCCAGATGACGCTGCAGCGACAGTGAACGTCAAAACACAACCTGACGTCATCACGTCAAGTACCCCCAAGCGGCGTCTGGTGTCATTATTGACTGAACCATGTGCCAGCTGTTAAACAGCGGTCAACTTTTCCTGTACAAAATCCAACCTTTTGTCTATGTTAAGGCAATGCACATAAAATATGTGACTAAGACATGTAAATATGAATGAGCTCTTCGTTTGTGTCCACCCATCATTACTGAAGATGGCTGCATTTAGGGGATACTTCAGCTACTGCCAACACAACGACTCTGATTGGCTCATTAACAGGGGCGTGATTCTTGGAGGCATGACTATGTTCATGTTTTAGTTCTCAGAATAAAGGAACCCCTTTTTCGGGGAATGATGATAGTAGCTGCCAACGGCTTTACAATAGCCCTCAGACACAGTAGACGCAATAAGTACTTCAGTTGTTCTCATGCCAGTACTCCTGTCTGCTGGATGATGTGCCCTCCAAATTATCTCAATTCATCATTAACAAAGCCACCTAATATCTGAGATTTTATAAAGTTGCTACTCATAATATTGCTCGCAGGAGACCAGTATGATTTTTCAATACAATCATTTTTTGATAAGGGCAAACATGACAAACAGTACCAGCAGGGTGCAGCATTTAATAAAATAAAACCATGATGTTTGGATTGTAGGAAGAATAATATCAGTTTTACTGCAGCCAGTTGTGCCAGTGTGTCATCTAAAAACCCTTTATAAGTTCAAGTGGATGTTAAATTAAAAAATATGAACAAAGGTGGGAACATAAAAAAGAAGAGAACTGGGGATTTGTTTGAATTAGTGGTGGAAAGTAACATTTAGTCGGGTTCTGCACAATAGAATGCAATACATTTTGTGCTACCTCTTTCTTGCATTTCAGAGGGAAGTATTGTTCTTTTCTATTCCACTGCATTTATCTCACAGTCCAGTTACTATTTAATTTGCGGATTAAGATTCAGAAAAACATTTGCATGGGTCCGACTGATTCTGTTGGAGTGCAACGAGTTGACAATTCTGTCTGATATCAGGCAAGAAAGACATATAATAAGCATATTAAATTGGATGTATTGTTATGAAGTCAATTAAACCACCCAGCAGTAAAAAGAAGTTGGCTCTTGGCAACTCATCCAGCTACACAAAATGCCACTTGCCTTATATGTTATTGCATCAGCAATAATAATCTAATTTAATATATAATAATGTACCTCTGACAGAATTTATTCTGCCTGCATTGTGGGTACTTTTACTTTAACAGATTTTGCTGATACTTACTTAAAAATTGGAGTAATGGAGTAATTTTTTTTATATAAAAGGTTATATTAAAGGGACACTTCAGTAATTTAGTGATTTAGTATTGCACTTCCATAAAGTTGTGGCACTTACAAGACATAGATTTTAATAACTGGCAAAATCAAAACAGCAGAGGCAGCAATATCCTGACTTTCAGTCTGAAATATCGGAGAACCCTCAAAAACACTGGATCCTACATTTGCAATAATGCAACCTGATGACATCATCAGGGTTATTTTTTCAGAATTTGGCTACCTCCAGAGTAACAGAGGACATTATCCAACTCTTTTCACACACAAGCTGAGAAGTAGTCTCTGTGACAAGTAAGCTAGTCTTCATGTGTAAAATTGGAGGAGTGCCCCTCTGATACTACAATAAAAGAGTACAGTCCATGCACCACAATAATATACAGTATATAATCAGAATCAGAATCATCTTTATTGTTCAAGTATTCTTACCCATACAAGGAATTTGACTCTGGTTTAGTGGCTTTCAATGCATTTACACAGAATAACAACACAACAATCTTCAGAAATATACACAAGAAATGTCTATATACAGGTGAAATCATTTCTGTGAACTGTAAGCAGGATACAAATAGTGCAAAGAAGTGAAGAGTGCACAGAGTGCCGAGATAAATATTGAATGGTAAAAAAAGACATGTTGCTAGGTGGTTATGTGCAGTATATACAGCCTGCCATCTGAAAGGGGGCATTCTAAATAGCAACTACACTTGTAAAATAGGCCATGCACCTGAGTATGTCCCCCCCCATATCTCCTGTGCCTGATCATGCTCTTTGAATGTAAACTCAGTGTACCCACACTGCAGCAGTGAGTGTGACCTGCAGATGAGGGCAGAACTTCTCCTACCTCGGATCACGGTGACGTCCGATGAACATTTCTTTTAGTGTGTGCATCCATAAAAATAACCACACTTGCAGCCTAAACCCTAGACCTGGACTCTCCATCTCCTTTTTCCACACTCTAACCTGAACACAAAAATAGTGTCCTGATCCGACACCCTGCAGTGATTGCTGCCACAACTAAAGATTCACATTCATTCACATTCTCTCACACAACACAACACTTTTAAAACTTAAGTACTGGTAATTCTGCTGTTCTTTTAAGTAAAATCATTAATGCAGGATTTTTACTTGTAACACTGCAGTATTTCTATACTTTTACATGAGTAAAGGATCTTCCACCTCTGCAGCCTATAGCAGCTGTCGTGACTCACAGAGTGCAGACTTAGACAAGGCAAGGCCTGTAGATTGAATTATGAATGAATAGATTGTTTGTATAATTAATGTTGTCTTGAATTTCATGGGCCTGTAAAAGTTATGCTATGTCAGTGCTATGCTGCACTCTTTGCAGTCGAAACTGAAATTTGACTGTGAATGTCAAAATATTATAATATAATTACCAGCCTATATGTTTACTGTATTGGTAATCCTCTTTGTATAGGGTAATAGTCATTCAACTACACCTATATAAACCAAACAAAAATATATTACATATTTGCTAGAAGGTTATATCATAATAAATATTGAGACAGATTAAATTTTGTGTCTTGTCATTGTTTATTAGACAGTTATTGCAGCTCAATGGACAGTTGCGCCTGTATAAGTTAACGGTACTAGACATGTCGACAGAAATATAAACTCCCGCCTCACTAACGCTGATTCGTTTATCGCCTCGTCAATCAGAAAATGCTGCACTTGTATTGGTCGGCACTCTCCTCTCAGGAATCTCCCTTTAAACGTTAGTAGGACAGTCAAGATTTTGAAGCGGACTTCTACGAAGTGTACAAATGGGCAGAGGCGCCACTCAGTAACCTCTGTCAAGACTGGAAATATGCTGTAGTTGTCGTTTAAGAGCAGCTTTGGACTAGAAGAAACGCTCCTTAATCATGGAACTGGAGGAGAGATCGAAATATGGTAATTATTTAAAAGCATGCGTGTGAGTTTATTTGTCCTGGGATAGCCAGTGTTAACGTTTCCAGTCTGCGACTTTATATGTTGGCTTAGGTTAGGTTTGCTAAATAACATTACTCTTGGTTAGAGCACGAAAAGCTCTGCTATTTTCAGCATTTAAAGTGTTACGTCTCTTGTGTTTTGCTTTTTATTGTCCTCAGTTAACTTATGCATATGCAAATCTAAACATTAGCTTGTTACCAATTGTGAGTTCACTGTCCCTACAGATAACTACGCTTCATGAATACAGTTTCGTTTTGTCATGTTTAGGAAAGCAAGCTGGTGGTCAAACTGACTCGTATATATTGTCACGGTGTACAATGTCCCAATTTAACTGGTGCTTGTCCAGTTGCTGCCACATTCCTCAGACTGGTATGGCAGGCAGCTATGTATAGAGCATAGCTTATTAGAAAATACCTCATACATGTGAAGAGGGTCTCTATTTGTCGAATAGTTTGCCTTCAGTCTCTCCGTGTAGTGTTTCTTATAAATATTAGGCTCAGTTTCATAGATAGCTTACATGCTGTTTGTTTTAAAATCTTCCTCCTAATTGAAGTATATCTGTATTGTTGAAGACAACTTCTCTTTACTTACCCAGATTGCCACCCTGGAGTTCCTAAGATGTGGTTGTAATTTATACCCTCCTTACCACAAATACCCCTTGTAATTGTGTTTTCATAGTGACACACCCTGCTAGTATGCTGCTGTGTGATGGAAGGAGGCTGCCCATAAGGGAAGTGAAGTTAATAGAGAGAAATTAGGCAAGAAATGATTCAAAGAAAGAGCAAATAGCACTGTAGCGAGCATGTTTACTCCCCAGAGGCCTTGATTTTGGGTCAATAACCTCGTCTTCTGTACACATGACCAAATTAAATGAACCGTTTCAGTTTTTATAAGTGATTCTGCAGTTTATACTGTCCTGCAGCAGCATGTCCAGTGTATTTAGCTTCTGCAGGATGTTGACTAGAAGGAATGAAAAACAACAAGAGACACTGGTTGTGTCCCATTTCTCCCAGTTTCAACATTCTTCTCTGCACACACCCTTTTCCACTGGTTAGTATGATTCACATCACCATTGCTTCACAATAGGCTGGACAATACTCTGTGTGTGTGTGTGCTTGTTGTAGTAATAAGCAAATAGTTGGGAGTTTTTTAATGAAAAATTCAACACAGAGCAGGATGACAAATAAGGGGACACATAATTATATTTAGACCCATGAGAGACATCGGTTGGGACTTGGCAGCAAATGCAATTAAAACATGACTGTGGTTTGTGATAAGAGCCTCTAGGAAGTGCAACATGCGCATTAATATTTCTCAGTGTAGCTCGAGACTTTAGGCAAACCAGCTAAAAAAAAGAGACAACTAGGACTACAACTAAGGATTACTTTCTTTATTGATTAATATGTTGATTATTTTCTGGATTAGTCGATTTGGTCGATTAAATGTCAGAAAATGGTGAAAAAAGTTGATCACTGTCTCTCAAACCCAAAGATGTAACCTCAGATGTCTTGTTATGTCCCCAGCAACAGTCCACAACTCAAAGATATTCATTTTACTATCATAGAAGACTAAAGAAACCAGAAAATATTCACATTTGAGAAGCTGAAATTAGAAAATTTGGGCATTTTTCTCTTAAAAATGCCTCAAAATTATTAATGGGTTATCAAAACAGTTGCCAGTCAATTTCCAGTCAATCGACTAATCGATTAATTGACTGATCTTTGAAGCTCTAGAGATAACAATAACTAAAGTGAGCAGGTCTTCAGTGCCACGTGTCTTCTTTTTTAGAACAGATGTGTGAAGTGAAACATGTGGTCTGTGGATTTAACCAGTTCAACCGGCTTAACTGTCATTTCTAACTGGGCTTATACAAGAAGAGTTGTGCATCATACATTCTCATTTCTCCATGCATGTTATACTAAACATCTCTGGCTACAATTGATACTATTAACCTTACATCATCTTCTTCTTCATCTGGGCTGGGAGCAGTTGCCAGGAAACCAGCAGAGACTCCAGGAAGTTCCCGTTTCTAGCCAAGAAATACTGCAACACATAACCCACTCTAAAATTTTGGACTTTGGATGTTGTATGGATTAAACAAACATGATATAATGGGAGCTCCTGGTAGGCGGATTTTGTTTCTCTGGATGGAGATAAGGTAGCTATTTCCTCCTGTTTTCAGTCTTCAAGCTAAGCTAAGCTAACCGACTGCTGGCTCCAGCTCCAAATTTAGAGACACACATGACAGTGGTTTCAATCCTCTCATCTAACTCTGCAAGAAAGCGAATAAGCGTATTTCCCACAATGTTGAACTACTCTTAACTTTCCACGGGGGAAAGCTTTGCAGAGACGTTGTAGGATTGCCTGCTGCTTCACATGTTGGAGTAATTTCAGGCTGAGATATATCAAGAAACCTCAATGACAGGATCTGAAGCAGCCATGCAGCCATGCAGCCATACCCTGGTGCAGATTAGGTGTAATTATATGCCATATTTAGGAGAGTGGTTTGAAACCTGATCCCCGACCTCCCTGACCTGTGTTTCATGTCTGTGCAGTTTGTTAAAGCTTACTCCAGCTACATTTGCAGATTTTTGGCCTAGTTCATTGATATTCACTTCACTTTCTGTACTGTACAGTACAAAATTACAAAAAAAGCTAAAAAACATGCCCGCCATTACAACCACCCGTTTCCACTTAAATGTGCTTGATCACAACCCAAACAGGATCATGTGACTCTGCTAACAGTCTAGCAGTTCTGCCAACTTTCCGACAGTCTGGAATACAAAGGCATGTTCAGAGCAGGGCGACACTGATTGGTTATTAAGGTCAGGGAAAATTAGTTTGGGGAGGAGATACAAATGCAAGGCCACCCCAGTGAGCTCTCCTCTTCTTTCATCTGCTACCAGTCAGTACCTTGGTCTTTTGATCTTGGCTGGTCTCGCTGACCAACCAAGATCTCTTTGCTAATAGGACAACAGCACATTTTTGGAATTTAAAATCATAATCATTTCCCCCAAATGTTCGTCTCTTGAAACGTTTTATTTTGTCGTCAGCACCATACGTTTATGCCTGAGAGGTGAGGTCATACTGAGAGTGAATATCATTGTGTTTGCTTCCTCTTTTTCTCTGTACTTTCTATTTCAATCTAATTCATACAGCTTACTGGCATGATTGGATCTAGGGGTCACTTTCTGTCTTCCGTGTCTAAGTTACAGTTATAGCTACGGAAGGGTGGAAAAACAGAGATAAGGGATAGATGTTGTTTGGTCCCTAGAGTTCTCACATTTAAAGGGTTAATTTTGTAAGAGGATTATGTACTGTCAGAGAGGCGGTTACAGATCATGTTTGATAAAATACTGTTCCCTATTTTAACTGTTGTGCTTCAATGATGATTTTCTAAATGAGATATGGATGTTGAAGGTAACCCTGCTGCGTGTGTGTGATTGTGTCCTTTTTGAGATCTGAGCTTGGACTTAAACACTCCACACCCTGTTACTGTAATTAAAGACGTGGGAGACAGGCAGAGACAGCAGCAGCTGTAACCTTTGGATGATATTATAGACTGCCTACCGTATTGTCAGACTATGATATCACAGTCCTTTTTCAGTAGACAGGGCCCTTGTACTTCCTCAACCTTTGGCTGCACTGTCTTACTTCAGCAACTTACTACAGCTTTATTTTAGCAACTTTTAGGCACTACAAGCAAAAAAAAAACACATGCTCATGCTACTGCATAATACAAAGCAGTTCTCAATTTTCACATTTAAATTGATTTAAATAGTTCAGAAAATTAGAGTTGAAAAGTTTTCACATAATAGTGGGATTCTGTAAAGATTTTGTGAAACTGGAGTTGAATAGAGCTTTTTCACAGCAGACATTCTGACCTGTCAAACACAGGTGTAACAGATAATCCCTCCAGTCGCTGTGACGGAGCCATCATCATTAATGTTATGAGTTCCACCTGTGCTGTCCCTGCTGTGACGAGTCAGCATGTCTGCTATGAAAAAGGTCTCGTTAATGTTAATTCAACAGAATTTCACTTGGATACTCTTACGCAAGCATGCCTGTAATTGTTGTAGTTTGAACACAAGAATGTGTCCGGGGGCAGAGGATGATATTTTATTTTGGCTTCTAAAGAAAGGAAGAAAACTAAAAAAAAAACACATTAGTGTTGCACGGTGCACACTAATTTTTATAGATTACTTTATGGATGTGAAGGGTGGTGGCCTGGAAATAAAGGAGGGAAGCTCAGGAATGTCAAGGCGCATAAGGCCATGTCCAAAATAAAGTTTTGTTTGACTTTCACTTCCTGTGAAACAGACAACAATACGCCCAAGTATTAGACTGTTCATGCATTTCTTCCTTTCTACCTGTGATGAATTGTTAAATAATAAATGACATAATGAATAGAAACATAAATACTGTGCTTATGATCAAAAGACACAAATGCACAATAGCCTACTTGTTAGTATAAATGAATGGAAGTTAATGCAGATTAGGGCTGCAACTAACAATTATTTTCACTATTGGTTAATCTGCTGATTATCTGCTGAGTAATAGATGAATTGTTTGGTTTGTAGAATCTCAGAGAGTAGTGAAAAATGCCCTTTATAATTTTTTAAATTAAAGTGCAAGTTGACATATTCAAATTGAGACTTTTTCAGGCTCACTGACAGGTGCAAACCCAAAGATATTCAGTTTACTGTCAATTTTAAAAAAAGAAAAAAAGGAAATATTCACATGTGAGAAGCTGAAACAAGTACTTTTTTTATCATTTCCCTTTTTCTTTTTACATTTTAGTAACTGGTTTCAGCTCTGATGCAGATTGTTGTCTGTAAATCGGTGCCCTTGTAAAGACAGAAACAGTACGGCGTTTCATCATTAAATGAAAGCTCTTACACATGTAGAAAATGTCATTTTTAATGATTCTAATGATTGTAGTGAATGAGACGAGAGTTGCAACGAGTTGGTTCACTGGAATTACAGTCGATCCCTTGAAAAGCTTTTAACATCCAGCTAGAAACTGTTGCTCACTGTCTCCACCCTGCTTCCCACTGACACCATAACAATTTTTTATCATTACAAAACTTACCAATAATTCATTTAGCCTTTTTTTAAAAAAATTTTTTTTACTTCACCTCACTGTATTGTCCCACATTTCTTCAGTCCAGACAAATGAAAACTGCACCCGACTGTTGAACCTATAGCACAGTTAACCACAGTTCAGCAGCAAAAGAACAATAGGTGGAAATAACTATTGTTTTGTCGTGGTGCTTGTTGTGTATCACATCTAGTTTCATCATCCAAGAAATCTAATTCCCTAGAAACCATTAATCTGTTTGAGAGAGTCACTCCATGATAAAATTGTTTTGTCTTAGACATTACAACAAAGCCAGGAGCTCCTGATGTGGCGTTTCCATTCGCAATAACATTAGTCATCAAACAAGAACAAAATGGACGGAAACAGCTGAATTTTCAATGTCTGTCAACATCTGTAAAACATACTGTACAGTGTTTTTTGGCATTTAGTCCATCTGTGGACTCTTTGTTGAATTATTGGATTCATTTCACATATTCTGATTGCTGAGGACAGAACAGAGAGTGATCCAACATTTATAAGGCACAATAAAAGCAGAAAAAAACAGGAGCTAGTAAAAATAAAGCTGTTTGAATCTAGTGCAATACTGCATAGTCCCCACAAGATGGGAGAAAACCGTGTGAGAACAAGAGATCCTTTTTGAAGCTGCTCTACAAAGCAATTTAATGGCAATTATTCAACATCATAAAACAAAATGAAAAGTCACTTTACTGCAGATGGTTTTTGCAACCAAAAATATCCTGCAAGCACACCTGAATCTAATCATTCCTCCATCACAGCAGCTACACAAAACATCACTGGAGGCAAGAATTCCTCCTTGTTTTCTGCAAACACATGTTTCTGATAACGCCGACGCAACTTTTTTTTTTTTTTTTTTTTGTTTTCCCTCCTTATATACAACAAAAGTCCCTGCCCTCCTTTTTCACACACAGCCACGCCTTCCTGTGGATCAGTTCACTGGCCTGTGTGGATTTGCTCTCTGGAGAAACAAACAAAAAAACCTGACAGAAAGAGACTCTTTTGGAAGTGGGAAGAGAAAGAGGGAGGGAGATGCACAGGTGGAGCACAGATTGGAAAGAGGCACTTGTTTCAGGATAAACAGGGAAGTCTGAGGCGGAGCTGGCAGCTGCCTCACAGCTATTCAGGGACAGGTTGAACTGGTTTCTCCCTCCACAATACCTGCCTCTCCTCCGCTCTCGATCCTTTACACCAGCCGAAAGAGAGGAAGGAGTGAGCCAGATAAAGGGGCTGTGGAAGGACAGTAACAGGGTTTCTGTACATTTCAGCATTTGAACCAGAAAGAAATTTCAAGATGCCTGAAGAGGGAGAGTTTTATGGAAAGCATGGTAACCACTCTTCTTACTTTAACTTTTATATTGACAGTTTTTTCATTCTGATTTCATCTAAAATGACTCTAAGGTGAGATAATTCTCTAAATGTTTTAAGTGGTAAATCTGACTAAAAAGAAAGAATCTGTGTAATGAAATATGTCAAAGTGTAAAGAGTTTTGAGTGAAATCGGAGCGACAGTATCAGTGTGTCGACCTTGTGGGGAAAGTATGGGTGTGCATGTTTGTTTGTGTGGAAGCGGCTACTGTTGGCACTTCTGCTGATTATACAGGTGTGTGTGAGAGCAGGGAGCTCTATTATCAGTGTTTTTCTCCTGCACAGTCGTTTCCGTGCCGTGCGTGTGTTTAGATAATCATTGAAGGAGCTGGTGAGTGAAGATTGGTTGTTACAGCTACATGTTCAAATGAACAAGGTCTCCCTTTCCTGAAGTTAAAACTATGAATCTGTGGTAGATTTTTTTTTTTCCTACATGTTTATGATCACCAGCGAAAGTGCACAGTCAAAATAATACCAGCATCCTTCCATGTATATGAAATACAACACCTATAGTCTGTCGAACAGGAAGCTGTAACTTCTCTAAGAGCTTGTCTGGTAAATGCTTGCTGCAGCATTGTTCCTTTTGACCACATATATAATTAATATGCAAAGACGCCACGGAGAATATCATTCTCCTCCGTCTAGACTCGGAGCTGTCAGGATCCAATGTTACATGCTACACATGTACATACATGCTATGGTGGTATGGGGTAGATGTGAATGTTTTGAGAGATTGAAAGACCTGATAAGACTGCCATGAAATCAAAATATAGCATTTTGAATATGAAAGCATCTTCTTTGCGTTTCTGAGCTGTGGGTGTTTTTATTTATTTATGTATTTATTGCTCTTCAACAATAATGTGGCTCATTGCTTTATGACTTCCATCCTGGAGAGCGCCGACCGGCTTAGTGAAACTTTTATCAACTAATGTTCCCTGATGAATGTAGGTCGGAGCTGGAGGACTGCTTTGCTTAGATAAGAGATGCTCTGTGTCCTGGTTCTGACATGCTGACCTCAGATAACCTGCAGCAAACCTCTTGTTATCATTCAAATTTTTATTCATTTTTTGGAGCAGTACAGGACATTTACACAGAACAGAAGACGGCCATCCCTTAACATAGAACCATGGACACAAAAAACGTACGGTCATTAATTAAAGTATTTACATTCTGTTGTAAGTTCAGTTTAACATGCAACCAAAATTGAACCCATGTCTCTGTTGTTTCCTCCCTCCAGTAGTAATTCTTCCCAACATGTGCTCACATGATGAAATAACCTGCAGCAAACTGTATTACTAAGCCTGCAATAATCATCAGATCCCACTAAACATCAGCCCACAGACCAGACACTGCCGACTACTCAGAGTCTCACATTGACATCAAAGCATGAAAAAAGTACCTCCTTGTGGCAGTGTTTAATCTCCATACAAGTAAACCCATTGATGTGTTGGGAATTATTTAAATTAATTCAACTGTAATCACACTAGGAACTTTATGAATGACAGTCCATTTGGAGGACTTCCTGTTATCACAATCAAAATGACATAATTCTTTACAAAAAAGCTGAAGTGACACTAATTTATTCAGAGTGCTTTTTTTAGTCTGAATAAGTGACTGTTTTTGGCTTTAAATTCAAGTTTTACCTTTCGAAAAGCGTGCACAATTTAACATAACTCAGTTTTGACATAAATATACTATCAACATGACATTAATGCCTTGTCAAACTAAATGTAGTGCATTAAGTGATTTAGGCCCCCTCTAGTGGCTGCACAGGTTGTGTCGGCTCTGGCTTTCACATGCGTTTGCTTCTGCTTAGTCACCAGGGAGGAATCTGTTGGGTTGCCAGGCGCGTCTGCCTGGAAGGAAAAGTCATCTGATAAGGAATGGGAGGACGACTGGGGCGTACTGTTTCTTAACCTTTAATCCGCTTCCTTTTTAAAAGCCTCCCTGCACCTTCTTGACTCAGTCGTGAGTGCAAGGTGCCTGAACAGCTAACATAGAGACAGTGGTGTTGTGTTGCAGTTGCATAGGAAGTCTCACTGAGCCAAGCTTTCAGAAGTCTCAGTGCTAAAAGCTCATTGAGTGATAAATGTACTTCTTTCTTTTTATACAGGCGAGCCAAGGAAGTATGACCCGACCTTCAAGGGCCCGATCCAGAACAGGTGAGACAGAGGTGTGATTTTTACAAAAACAAAAAGAGTCCAAAGAATTTTTTTCAACCCTCAAAACTTTGCTTTCTCTTCACTCTAGGGGCTGCACAGACATTGTGTGCTGCATCCTCTTCATCCTTGCCATACTGGCTTATATTGCTGTGGGAATACTTGGTAAGAAAACAGTACTGCAGATTGGTTTAGCTGTAAAAATACAAACCAAAATCTACTGATAAAAAATACAATTTTATGTACCCTTTACCTTTTTGTGTGCTTGAAGCCTGGTCCCAGGGTGACCCCAGGAAGGTGATCTATCCCACAGACAGTCGAGGCCAGTTCTGCGGGCAGGCTGGCACCCCACTCGAGTGAGTAGCTTTCCAAGTATATATTTGATTGTTACTCTGCTGGACATGTTCTTGCTTTGAGAGTGCACAACCACAGTGACGTGCTGCAAGCTTCCATCCAAATCAAAATGCATTGCACAACTCTTCTCCAGTACTCCATGCTTTATTCTGCTTTTTCAGCTATCTTGCCTCTATCAGGGTGTAGTCTTAGGCTATTCTCAGTTTCCTCCCATAAATCACCATAGAGACCAAGTATATAAAACTTCATCATAATCATCCTTTTCTTGAAAAAAAAAAAAAATTACAAAATATAATCACTCTTACATACAAAAATAGCAAGAGAAATATAAATGACCATAAATGCAAAACATATAATATTGCAACCATCTTTTCAGAATATTCTCCAGGTAATAAGAGCTTTCATCTTAACCCATCAATTGGTAAAAAAAAAAAAGGTTTAAGATCCATTTTTCAACACTAGGCAACGCATTCTTTCATTCTCATTTTTTAAAAACAGTATTCTCAAATCTTTTCCATCTTTTAACATTTAACAAACTCAGTCTGCGGTCATCACATCCATCCATTAACAAATTTTCCAATTGTTTGAAAAAAATCATGTGCATTGACAACACATATTAATCCAGCAGACTTGTTCAAATTTAGTTTCTCATTTTTTGCCAAATAGAGAAACTGCTGCGTAACAGAAAGACGTTCTGGATTTCTACAAGTCTCTTTTAGACAATCCTTCTCAATTCTTATATATTTAAGGAAAGAGCCTGGGTCCTCCATAAAATTAGCTGCAACTGAATGGATGTCTTTTTTACATCTTGTAATCACATGAGAAGACATTTGGAGGACATCTTATCAAAATCAAAATTACATAATTCTTTACAGAAATGCTGAAGTGACACAAACTGATTCTGAGCACTTTTTTTGGTTTGAAGATGTTTTCCCTTTCAAAAAATGTGCATCTTATGGTACTTTTATGTTCCACTACACTTTGATTGAGACTAAGAGTAAGAGATCTTGCTTTAACACTTAACTTCTCTGCCTTCATAACAGGAAAAAGCCGCTGTTGTTCTACTTCAACATCATGAAGTGTGCCAGCCCCATGGTGCTGCTGGAGTTCCAGTGTCCAACCACACAGGTGTGAACACCAATCTTCTCTATTGTTCCCAAACATTGCCTTCTTCTTTTTATCACCACAGTCTGAAAAATAGTTAGTGTTAGCTTTCAATCTCCTTGCTGTGCTACATTTGTATCCAAATTCTGACCGTTTAAAGTGGGTTTTTTTCTGCGCTGGAATTGTTGCTTTGTCCTCAGATGTGTGTGGAGAAGTGCCCCGAAAAATTCATGACACTGGTCAAAGCCTACAGCAACACAAATGACTTTGACTACTACAAGAACTTCTGCAAGGATGGTGTGACTAATACAATGGTAGGTTTCAAGTATTAAAGTCATGCTGGTAATCTTTTTCAACCTTGTTGGATGCTTCTTTCCAGTGTCACTCTATGCTACCTCAGTTATGGATTAGATATAGTAAGTTTGTCAGAAGCTTTTCACACACACACCTTCTTATCTGTTTTGAATATTCTGTGTTTCAGGGAATAGCGGAAATCCTGAGGTCAGGTCTCTGTCCTTCCATGCTTTTCCCCAGCAAGCCCTGTGAGTTGAATCTCTATCCATTATCTGTCAAATATTCTTCCTCCCTGCTGCTACTTTCTCCTCTTCATTGCTCTGTGTCTGTCTTATATTTTACACTCATTATCTTATATTTCACATCTAGAGAGCTGGTGCAGATCTGTAAAGATATTTAAATTGACAAGCTTTTTAAATGTTTGTCTTTTCCTCTACTGTCCTCCAGTCACCCGCAGGTGCTTCCCGGCTTTGGGCCAGAAAGGAGGGGTGATAACTGTGGGAAACAGCTCTCACTTTGAAGATGGATTCGGAAAAATGAGAGATGCCAAAGATCTCGTGGATGGAGTCAAGTGAGTACCTCATTGGAACACAGATTAAGAGTGATCCTTCATACTTGCTTGTTAAGCTGTGGTTTGCCCCAACCTGCAACATTAAATCAAATATTACCTGAAGAGGAGCTCCACGGTGCCTTAACAGATAAACACACAGGAATCTTTCCACAGGAATGCCACTGTGGTTATTGAAGCTCGCCAGGCGGTTATGAAAATCTTTGAGGATTACACGCAGTCCTGGTACTGGATCCTGTTGTAAGTCTCTAACCAACATTAACAAATCTGCTTCCTGCTTGTCTGTGAAGAATGAAACATCAGCTGATTTCACTGCTCACTCTCTTCTCACGCCCTTCAATCTCTCTAGAGGGTTGGTCATCGCTATGCTCACCAGCCTGCTCTTCATCGTCCTCCTGCGTTTCCTGGCAGGGATCATGGTCTGGGTGATGATTGCCATGGTGATAGTGGTCATAGGATATGGTAAGGGTTGAAGCACCTAAGGCTTTGTTTATTATATTTCTCATACTCACCTCAAAATGCCTCAGTACTCCAGAGGCCTGGTCCAGAATGCAAACTCTGAACCTCAACTCGCCTTTGAGTTGAACAAACATGAGATGGTGTTTGGTTCCAGAACCAAAGTGATCAAAGTTAAATCAATAATGTATGAGTTTCTTAACTCTGATGCCGTGTCCCAATTTTGAGGAAATGATGCAATACCTGTGTCGTCAGACTTCAAACTGCAACTAAAGAATGCCACTGCAAATTAAACTTCACAAAGATATGTTTTTTCCAAAATAAATAATGGCTATTTTTCCTCTCTGAGATGTTCCTGGAGCTTTTTCACCGCACTACATGATTAGTTTTAATGTTATTCAGCTGTGAGCAGCTCATCCATTTCCTTTGTGCACTGTATTGTGGGAGGAATAGTGTGCTGCTTAGACTTAGTGTGTAGTATGGATTTCTGACACAGCTTGAGTTAAGTACATGGTGAATGGAAAAAAAGCCATCATTAATGGAGCTCCCTATACTGCAGTATGATTCACCATGGCAACGGATAAATAAAGGGCAGAGCTTTCAGTTTGATCCAGAGGAGCTAGAGATATTTGTGTGTGTGTGTGTGTAGACAGATTATGTGCATATATCTGAACACAGCAGCATTAGTATAGTATAAGAACGTGAGTGGGGAAACGATAATAAGTCAACACTTCTTCAAATTTTATTCAGATTAATCCACTCAGTCATCATTTACCAGACTTGAATATCTTTAACTGATGAGAAAGTGGTGGAATATTATACATTTATTTTTTATAAACATTGATTTTTAGTATGGGATGCACTTAGGAGCAATTGAAGATGAAACACAAAAGTATAGATCAAACAGAAGTCCTATTTTACCAATAACCTAATAGGCTGACCCAGTAGTAATGATGATTTGCAGTTAAAAAGGCGTTTAAACTGTGAATAAAGGTTTTTTAGATGTCTTTTACATATTTATCTCAGTTCAATGTCTATATTTCATTGACTGCTGTTTTTTTTAACTGTCCCTTTTAACTACATTTACTTTAATTAGAGTATTCAGCTCCACCAAAATCCTGCTCACTCAGGACTATTCTCAGGAATATTTACATATAATGTCCAATAGCGTATGATAACTGATGTAAATGATCTACCATCCATCCAAAAACACTGCTTTTTAAAATGACTTAAACAAAGATTACCACATAATGTGCGATAAATGTTTCAATAAAATGCACTTTTTTTGAGCTAAGGGTGAGGCAGACATTTAAAAGTAAGGACAGAGATTGCTGTTCAAAGAAATGCACACGTAAGCAATAATGTTAGAAAAGATGCTTGTAAAACCCAACCAGGACTTTGATATCTTTCTCTTGATGTTAATCTCTGCAAATATAATAGTATTTAAATTTTATAAGTAATATTGAGTTTTGGTGTTGACTGGATCATTGAGGAAATTAAACAGCATGTGAAGATGGCTCCTTCAGGCTCGTCTGGAGGGTAACTCAGGGTTTGTTGAGTTACCACTGATCCAGAGTTAAAGTGATCTGGAACAGAAAACTCAGGGTTAACAAACTTCACTAAACCTGCTTCCTGGAACAGACCCCAGTATTCCTTCAGGCCCAGAAGCAAATTCCCTGATGTCTAATTTTCCTTCTTTTTTTTTTTAAGTACTGTTTATTCTCATGCATAGACATTATAATATGTTTTAATAAATGTTTTGTTCTTGCTGTGTTGCTCTATTTATATAATAAAGTTGCTAACCACTGCTATTTAAAAAATGCCATGTCTTTCTGTTCTGGTGTGTTTATTGTTGCTGGTTAGGTATCTTCCACTGCTACATGGAGTATGCTGCCCTGAAGGGAGAGGCAGGCGCTAATGTGACTCTACAGCAACTTGGCTTCCAGACGGACCTCTCAGTCTACCTGCAGATTAGACAGACCTGGCTGGCCTTCAGTCAGTACACAGCACATAGCCCACATGTTTATAGATGTTGCTCTGTATTTGAGACACCCACATGACCTCTCCACCCTTCTCCTTTAGTGATTATCCTGGCCATCGTGGAGGTCATCATCATCCTACTGCTCATCTTCCTCAGAAAGAGGATCCTCATTGCCGTCGCTCTCATCAAAGAAGCCAGCAGGTCAGACATCACATTAGAGCTGAAAGGATGGGTTAGGAGTACAAAAACAGATCAATGACAGTTTAGATGTTAAATTGTTCTGGATTTAAAAAAAAAAAAAAAAAAAAAAAAATCCTCTTCGTGTGATTTGTACTAATGGATTAAAAATGTCAGGATGTGGAACCACCAGTGATGCTTTTGTTGTGTTCACAGAGCTGTCGGGCATGTGATGTGTTCCCTTTTCTACCCACTGTTCACGTTTCTCCTCCTGGCCATGGTCATCGCCTACTGGGCAGTCACTGCTGTGTATCCTTTCAAGTCACAGTCACTCAGTGTTATTATTAATCAGGCTTTACTGTAGTCAAAAACCTAAAGGCACCTTTGGAGTGCAATGTCATCATCATGGGGATAGCAGGCAGAGAAAATGAACACTGCAACACGTTGTGCTGTCGTTCATTCAGGCATTTAACCACCAGCTGCTACAGTAGAGTGATTTATATTTAAAAAAAAAACAAAAAACTCTATGTTCATTTTGCCATTGGTTATTTTAAAGAGCACCTCCAGATGAGTCAAACGTTTGGACAGACTTTCCCATTCCCTTGTATAAGAAAGTGTGTCCAAACTTTTGACTGGTACTGTATATAAATATTCTACTTTGAATGATAATAATAAAGTGTAAGTTTCATACTGGACCATTATGGGCTCCAAACTAGCTGTGATGTCACAAATGCTGCTCGTAGGTACGTGCCTTGAACTCAGCACAGAGAAACTTCCCCCTTCAGCAGATGTGAAAACAGCCTTCAAACTCTGCACATATATCAGTGCATAGTGAAGCTCAAACATCCAACTTAAGTCACAAGAAGCAAAACACATTTTTTGAGTGGAGGGGGGACTTAAAACGAATTATAACAACTTGATACATGAGACATTTTATGACAAACACAAAACACACACATCAGCAACACCTGAGATGAACCATATTTTACGTTGACATCATTGCCTTGACAAACAACAGGATAGTTGTTGTAATGCAAGCAACTGGCAGCTCAGTCTGAGTAATTTTAAAAATGTATTGAATAACCATCCAGTTCATTTTGAAGGCCAGGTCAGACAGCAGGGGGCGACATTGGTTTTGTGTGTGCAACTGTATGAAGCAGAAATTAGCCTAACGGTAGGGTTCAGACACATCGACATGGACCTGAGGAGAGGAGTTGATGTAATGTAAGGTATGGCCATGATAGAGGGATGTTGAAAGAGTCTGGGATTTGTAGTTCTTTAAGTTGTTACAATTGTAGTCCTTGACAAAAACGGATTAGTTTCTTGTCTACCTCGAATGAGCCCGTCTACAAAATCTTCAATGAGACGGAATGCGAACACTCAAGAGAAACTTGTGAACCAGCGGTAAGTTTTATCTGTCAGGCAGCTCTTTATCTCGCTACAGTTCTTGAACAATCTTAATTTTGACCTGTTGAGCCCTGATTCCTCACTTGAAAATTTATTTTTGACATCATCACAGATTCTGCTTGATTCAACACTTCCTTAAAGCAATTTGGTTCTCAAATTACGTGAACATTTATGCATCATCACATTAAATAGAAACATTCTGGATTTCTAAAGTGTGTATACCTTCTCTCACTATAACCTGTATCTGTGCTCAGAACTTCACAACTAGTCCCATGAAGGCACGGTGCCCAGACTCAGAGTGCCTTTTTGCCTTCTACGGCGGAGAGACCGTTTACCACAAATACCTGATCGGCCTGCAGTTCTACAACGTGTTCCTCTTCTTCTGGTGTGCCAACTTTGTCACGGCTCTTGGACAGATGACCTTGGCCGGGGCCTTTGCCTCGTACTACTGGGCGTTCGTCAAGCCAGATGACATGCCCGCCTTCCCAGTGTTTTCTGCCCTAGGGAGATCTCTCAGGTGTGTATGTTTGCGTGGTTCTTGGTACATCTACCATCCATGCTACATGTTTATTTTCTTCTACATCGTTTCACATGGGATTTGTATCTTGTTTTAGGTATCATACAGGAACTCTTGCGTTCGGCTCCCTTATCCTCTCCATCGTTCAAATCATCAGGGTTCTGCTGGAATATCTAGACCACAAGCTGAAAGGTTTGTTACTTTTGTGGAGTACAGTATCATGTAGATGTCTGCTCATGGCTGCAATCTGTAGTTTGTATAACATACAGACCTGAATTCAGCATTAACCTTTGATTGAGCTAGTAGGGTTTACTCTTATTGGGACAATTCACATAGCTTTAAAAATATCAGTGAGGTAAAACTAAATTTGTTGGGTGGCACAATGTTTCTTTCTCATACTGTAATTAATGGACCAAAGTGCAAAAATAGCAAAGGCCAGACATACATTTTATACAAACAGACATACAAATTAACCAGTTAATTTCTAATGTGTCTTTAGGAAGAACTGTCTCCAGTGTTTGTTAAATGCTCACTTATCTGTCAATTGTATCATCAACAGGGGCCCAAAATAAGTTTGCTAAGTTCCTGTTGTGCTGTCTGAAGTGTTGCTTCTGGTGTCTGGAGAAATTCATCAAGTTCCTAAACAGAAATGCATACATCATGGTGAGTGGCTTATTTACTTCTTGGCATTATTCAAATAGAAACATGCTGTATCATTTGTAATGTTTAGGTGTTTGGCTTGGATGTAATGAGTGCATTTGGCCTCTAGGTGGCAATTTATGGCAAAAACTTCTGCACCTCTGCCAGAGATGCCTTCTTCCTCCTCATGAGGAACATGATCAGGTGAGTGTAAATGCTGCTTGCAGTTGTATCATGTTGCAAGAAATTGTAGCTTTCATTATTTTTTTAGTCTCTCTTTTTTTGCAAAGGATAAATGATTCCCTTTAATCCCTCAGGGTGGCTGTCTTGGACAAAGTGACAGATTTCCTCTTGTTTTTGGGAAAACTGCTCATTGTTGGGCTTGTGGGTGAGTCTGTATTTCATCCTCATTCTTTAAGCCTGATGTGTTTCAGATCTAGAGAAGCTTTTCCTGAAGAAAATCAATCTGTTCAGTTTTTGTATGACGTAGTAATATGAACACTTACTGATCTTAATTGTTGATAGAATGGGTGTGAATTAAGGCTTTAAAACACTCAATATTAGACTTTGCACAATATAATGGTTGTGTAATATTTACACAGTGACTGAAAAAGGCTGAAAAAATAGTTTGTACCGTATACAGGTTCTTAGTTATAAATACAGTTGAACTTAATTGGTCTCCATAGCCAGTCATGCAATACATAGCTCATAACGAGTCATAAGAAAAGTCATCATAATGAGCTTATGTTCATGTATATGTTCTTATGTTTGATCAGTGGACAATACTGAGCATTTTGAAATCTCAGTGGAGTTTTATCAATTCAATATTTAAATAAAATCCCCATGAAGTTAACAATAAGAAAAGTCATATAAACTATCTACCAAGCATTGTGCTCAAAGTTTTTTTCTTTGCTGTTCCTTCCACAGGAATCTTTGCCTTCTTCTTCTTCTCTGGGAGAGTGAAGGCCTTTGAGAATACGGCTCCCCATCTCCACTACTACTGGGTACCCATCCTGGTGAGTCTGCTGCTGCTTTTGTTCAGGAACAAACTACTATTATGTAACAAAATCAATCAAAAACAGACCAGAACTGGTGTTTAATTTAGTTTTTTTTTATTTTTCTGGTTCTGATCCATAATGGAGCTCTGTGTGTCTTATGTGTGACATGTGTTTCTTGTCCTTACCAGACTGTGGTGGTTGGCTCCTACCTCATCGCCCATGGATTCTTCAGTGTTTACTCCATGTGTGTGGACACTCTGTTCCTCTGTTTCTGTAAGTAACACCTCCTCCCTCATTTTCGACATCCATGTATAACTTACAGATTGTGTCAGACGGACTCCACAGAAAAGAAACAAGCAGACATGTTGCAACAGATTTTGGATCATTCAGGACTCAGATGTAAAATGCAAATCTTGATCAGCTGAATCGAAACTTTCCTCACACTTTCTGAATTCTCACTTTGCTTTTGGTGTTGGGCTGTCACTAATTCTAAACTGCATGGATATGGTGTGCCACACTTTAAAATGTAACCATTTCGAAGTAAGTCTGTTGCTTACAGTGTGTTAATCTGAAAATTGCTGCTGCTCGGTGTTAAACTGTAACTTTCAAAATAAGAGATGCCTGCGGGTGCCGTTGCTTGCTTGCTATTTGACTTTCTTTCTCTGTTTGTCTCTCCCTTCCTTTTTATCATTTCCCACAATCCACCACCTCTCCTTCCACTTCCTACTGGCGCTATAACACCTTTTTTTTCCAACCTTATTTCAATGCTTATTTTCTTTTCCATTCATTAACATGCACAAATACAAATACACATACATACACACAATAAGGTGAAGACCTGGAGCGCAATGATGGTTCAGCCGCAAGGCCTTATTACATGTCCTCAACTCTTCACGAGATTCTGTGGAAGAACAAGGCTGAGGATCCGTCTTCATCTTCTGCTCAGCAACAGGACGATGAAGACGTCCAGTTGAAGCAGCAGCAACAGCAGCAGACTCAGGAGGACGCAGCTCAGAGAGGAGGAGTTTTGTGAACAAAGACACACAGATTTGTCACTGAATTACAGGCACAACAAAATCCATGCGACACTTTTTTTTTTTTAACCATTAAGGTTCTTAAATTAAAATAGTACGGAGCTGGAACTTTGTTGTTGCCCGTTTGGGATATTCTCCTTTTGCACTAAACCATTTCACATCATCTCACAGAGGCAGTGGCAGCGAGTCAGTGTGTTGCTTAAGGACACATTAGGAAACTCCTTTTTATTCACAACTGACTGGTGCATAATATTAACTGCCTTTCAACACAAGAAAATGTGAAATTGGATGTAAAGCATTTGTTTTCTTAATCAAACATCAAGCATGTCTCAAGGAGTGAGCGCTGCCTAATATACACAGGAATACTGTATGTGGGTCATTTGTTGCATGATTAATGAGGAGTCGATGAGGTTTAGTTAGTTTAGAAAGTTTCTCTTGTTGACAGCCAGGTCTGTCCTCACATTTGGCGAAGTCGTGCTTTTTTGCCTTTTTATCCTCTTCCCTCCCACTGCCACTGGCCAACAGAAACTTGAAACCATTCATGTGCCTAATTTACAGTGTTAATGTTGGATTTTTTGTAAGTTTTGACTTAAAATTTTAAGAGTACCTAATTGTTTACAGTCGATGCAATCAGAACCACATGATGATCAGTGCTACTTCTTTAGTGTGCTGTACTATGAATGCACTTTAATTTGTGTTCACACTAAGCCATAATAGATTTGTATCTATATTAATGAATACTGGTGATTTTCTTGAAGCTTAATTTGAAATTTTTACTGTACAGCAGTTTAGTTTTACATTCAGTACCTCTTTACAAAAGAATGTGTAATTAGTAGTGTAGCTGGTTTAATAAACAGTATTTGATAACAGTGAGTCTCCACTACATAAAATGAAGGAATTTAAAGGTGGCTCTGGTGGTGTTTTTTGTATGTTGTTGGTGAATGTCTGAGCTATAAATCTTCATATGTTTGTTAATAGAACATCTCTCTGCAGTTTTGTGCTACTCCAGATGTGCAAGTTATGAAAAGTAGTTTGAAAAGAAAGCTGTGGTTCCAATTGCTTTAGTTTAATGCCGTTTTGATTTCATCTCTTTCCAGTGGAGGATCTTGAGAGGAACGATGGGAGTGCAGAGAGGCCCTACCTGATGCCCGAGAGCCTCCGCAAAATCCTGAATAAGAAGAACAAGACTCAGCAGGCTCAGTAGAGCGCTTCCTCTAAGCATTAGAGATGCAAGGACGTTTCGTTTTTTTTAATTTTTTTTATACCATCAGTCACCTGGAGCCTACAGGTGATGATCACTCGTGTCATTATTTGTATTTTGTTTCAACCAAATATTTTATAAGTTCAGTCCAACATGTGTTGTCCCCTCAGGTCTAAAAAAAAGGGCTTCACGTTGCCACATGCCTTGGTTTCTAAGGAGTGGGGTGCTTTTTTTTAAAAAAATGATGTCATATATTCAATTTAGAGTTTTGTGGATTTTTAAATTTGAGATTATTCATTTATATTTGGAATGCAGTCAACATCCAAACAAGTATTTTAGTGTGTTACGAATTTTTATTTTATCAGAGAAGTAGCTTAATTTCAGCATGTTTTATTTTTTCATATTTGAGTGTTACATGAAGGTAAGCTTAAAAGTAATTATTGAAGTTTCAAATATCTTTGTGCTTTTATCGCTGTATGTTTTTAATTTTCAAATGTGTAATCATGTAATATATGAATAAATATTTAACCTTATTGATACCAAAGCCATTACACTACCAGTCATGCATAGTTGAGGCCTTATCTACATTTATAGACTTTTACATAAAGCAACTGATGCTGTGGTGAAACTTTATCAAAAGCAAAATGTATATTGACGTTAATGGTAATATTTCAGCTCTTATTTGATGTTTTTGAAGTAAAACATAGTTTTGTACGTCACTGTTTGACTGTCTCTCCTTTAACCCTTTAGTCAATTCCATCTTGTATGCTTACTGTGTGTGTGTGTGTGTGTGTGTGTGTGTGTGTGTGTGTGTGTGCAGAAGAACATGTGCATTCACTAATCACGTTCCTAAACATCTGTTGTCAACATATTTCATGTGATCTGATCCATTAGTAGAACAAATTTGTTTGTGGATGAAAAGAAAACATTTATTTTAGTCCTGTGCTACTGTGACTACAAAAGAAATCAAATCAAATATGACATCTGGGGTGTATCATGCATCATTTTACTGTAACCAAAAGTCAAAACATTTGACATTAGTCTTAAAAGAACTACATGTGGTTCAGTAATTCATTGCGTGACAAAAGCATTTAATCTAATTAAAAGATGTTTCAAAGTTCTTTCTTGACCAAGAAAACAACAGTTGGAAAAAACAATCTCACGTCAAGGTCCACTTACAAGCTTTCAGCCATATGATCTTCATCAGCTGATGGAATTTGTTCATTTTGGAGTTGCAGATGTTCAAGTTTACTTTTTTCCCTTTCTTTGAGCGCTTTAAGGACTTTTCATCCACATTTGCCTAAAAGCTGATGTTCAGTTCACAAGTTTTCAGTCAGACAGCATGCGAGCACTCTCTTGTGTTCCAGCTTCATTTCATTGTTGCAGAGAAAACAAGCTCCAACTACTACAATTAGATTACACTTTATTGTTTGTTATCAGAGAAATGTCTCACATCCAGTTACTCTGTTTCACATTAACAGGAAAAACACATGAATAGATTGAAGTGGAGCACAATATTACGATGAGACTTGCAGTGCATTCCGTTGCATTGCTTAACATACACAGGTACATATTTCATACGCAGGTATCCACACCTACAACATGACTCTCTGACCAACAACATTCTTTTAGCATAAATAATCACAGTAGTACATCTGCTATACTATGTTTCTCCATGAGATGGAGGTAATGTGTTCAGTTAGTCTCAGTCCATTCTCAGTGCAGTTCAGTCAGTACAGCAGAGGAAGCTCTTATCTCCTGCGTGGCCTCAGTACTGGCTTTATGTAAGTGTCACCTGATGGTTGCAGGAAAGCTCTGCCCTGCTTAGATAACAGTCATCTCTTGCTCATCTCCCCAAGAGTCATATCAGCCCGTCATCACCTAACAGTACATCACTTGTGATGGTGCAGAGATAATACTGACACTACTGACACTAAAGTCAGGTGTGTTGGAGTCTCTGAATTGCTCTGTGATTGACCCATGTGTGCTGGCAGCTGGCTCATGTCCAAGGTCTAACAGGGTTAAATCACCCATCGATGTACTGGGTTGAGCTATGGTCCATCTTTATAATGTTTCCCTCCTAAAGTCCCATTCTTCTGTGACTCTGAATAGGACTAAATGGAAGAAATGGAAAAAACGAACAAAAGCAGCTGACAGCTACTACCTGATTAGAAATGACCAAGGATGTCAAGGGGAACAGACTCAAACATCATCACAATGAATAAAATGAGTCACAAAGAACAATATTTGGCAGTATAAACTGGAGCTGATAGAGCTGGATTATACTGAGAGTCACAAAGCTGTTATTATGGCAAGGCTGCCATTTAGAAACACACAAAGAAATACAGTATTTGTTAATAAAGTCTGGTGGGATGTGTGTTTTTTTCTAGATTCTCCTCCATCTGAAGGTTTAAGCTAGACTCTTATTTTGTCCACCTCCTTGTATGCAGGGCATGTGTTTAGAGGCGGGTCTAAGTTTCAAGAACAACTGCAATCATTCTTTTCATTCCATTGTTGGAATTTTTGGAGATCTTTACTACGAATAGTTATTCAAATTACTTCTTTGGTGATAGTGTGCAGTCACAACAAACAGTTTTGGTCTACATTGATCAGTGTTGTCATTAAACTGTTTGATAGCAGTGTCAAAGGTTTGCTCTCAAACATGTTCTATTTGACTGCATATAATGACACAATATTAACCCCATGTCACACATGCTGTTGCTTTTTTAATGGCAAGAACATGATGCCATTTGGGATTTTTAGCTGATGAATATGACTGACCCCGTATATAAGCTCTCAGGCTGTATTTCACATTGCAGGAAGTATTTAGACTGACAGGATTGAAGAATTTTGTTTATTTTTGTGTTAAATGAATACTCTGTTTGCAGCTCAAACAATTCTTGGTCATTTTTCAGGTTCAGAATCTCCTACTAGGAAATGCTAAGCTTCAGTGAATCTTAAGCTCAACAAATATAATAGTGAAGTTATCGTGAGAAAATCAATAATGACTGATACGAGCAACATTATGATAAGATGTTTTGTAATATGCCTGGAATCAGTCCCTTTGTGGTTTAAAAAAACGTAGCTTTAAAATGAGCAATTTGATTTTTGCCTCTCCCAAAGGTTACTGTATGCTCATTCAGTGTAGACAGTTTTTGACCTTTGCACAATAAACTCCATCAACATAGTAAACACACTTAGGGTTGCAGGCCCCTCATTAGCATCATCAGTGTTCCCTGCAGGGAATATGACTTCATGTCATTTTGTTTGCAGTCAAACACTGAGTGATAATCCAGGAGTCGACTCACAAAAGACGCTGTTTTCTTAGCAGTTTTGCGTCAGAGGTCTAGAGTGGTTAACGAGGCTTGTGAGCCAGTGAGGGATTTCTTTCAGTCCTGTCTCCATGGAGAACACCTGAACAGCCTGAGTGGCTGAGTCATTAGCAGGAGTGGCAGACTCCTTAAAACCCACTGGTATGCACTTGATACGTGCCATTCTGGCCCTGGTAACCCTAAAAACGTGAGACAGCCTTTTGGTAATAATACCTCAGAGGAATGTGTTTCCATTTCAAGCATTTTTACATTCAGTAAAGGTTGTTAACGAAGGTAATGAGGTCAGGTTTTCCCCTTTTTCTGTTGTCTGGAGTGGTTTACATTTGGAGGAAGCCAATGGAAGCCTTCAACCTGCAACATCTGCTGCCAAAATGTAAAATATCACACATAAAACCAAAGAGGACAGAAACTATTGTAAAGGCAAAGACTTGGTCGTGTTTTTTATTTGGAAGTTTTTTTTGTCTTGTCCACTTCCTTGTGCTGTTTGTTGGACACAAGCATACATACAACAGGAAATGTAATTCCAGAATCTGAACTGTTAAAAGTAGAAATAAAGACTGTAGGACATAATTTCAGCCATCAAATGAATAACTTGACTGATGTATGAATGTTGTTTTTTCTGTCCTAACTTGCCCTTCTTTGACTCATATGGGCCTTGGTTCATGATCATGTTTACTCAGTGAAGAGCCACACTGAGCTGAGAGGAAATATCCCACATACTGTTTTTGTTCATGCATAAGTGGATCACTGAGGCTGTTTTCTTTTACTTTGCTTAAACCAACATCAATTGATTTTTTTGGCCACTTGGGGGCAGCACAACAAGCTGTGAACAGAACATTGACATATTAATAAAGATGATTTAGCAAATGTGTTAGCTAAAAACAGACACAGAACATTAGCATTCATTCGAAATTTTGTCTCTGGTAACCTGGTGAATTTAAGTCCAATATTTACTCTCCTTTCAGCTCTGGTCTGGGCTCCACCATGGATATATTAAGAAAACTGGATACTATTTTTCCTAGTGGCCACTCATGGTATTGCAGCAAAAAAATACCCTGCTGCCCCCATATAAAACTGTTGACAGGACACCTCAAACTGCAAAGTATTATTAATTTTTAATCCATGAAGGTTTTATATTTGTGAAACTTTCCCAGAGCCTAGAAAAGAGATGTTAAAGTTTGTGACATCATCCCAATGTAAAGTCTATATGTCCAACCCTAACGCGGAAGCAAGCCTGGAAGCTAGAAAACTTGTGTGTGCCAGGTGAACAATTTTCATTTGACTGAATAGATGCCATCTATGAATCTGGGATGTAGTTCTTATAATACATCCATAGTCTCCATCAATTCCTGAGAAAGTTATCTGCCACTTTAGCTGTTAAATGCTCCTCTAGAATAACAGCAAATTCAAACACGCTGAAGCGATGAACATATTGTCGATGAACTTACTGTCGATGAACATGCTGCTTATTCAATGCCGTAAATTCCTGCCCCTGTCATAAGGTTCATCAATGCTAAGATTTTTCAGAAGGCATTTGTCTCTTGCGGTGTGTTGATAAAGAACTGTCTGTCTGCATTCCTCACAGCTGCTGTAACCTTTGTGCGTCAGCCTTCCTTGGAAATCTTTGAATTCCTGAATCCAGAGGCCAAATGTCTGAATTCTATGAATTATCTGAGATTTGTAGTTTGTACTTCTTTCTGATGCTTGGGTGGGTGTATGGGTAGTGAGGGGGGGGGGGGGGTGGGGGGGGGGGGGGGGGGGGAACTCACTGGCTAACAAAAGTGGAGATTGTAAACCCTGACAGACGTTTCCATAGCAGAAGGCAAACATGAAAATATTGAGCGGACGTCTGCTCAAGAGCCTCGTTACACAGGATGCAGAAGTGAGGTGTGTTCAACAGTGGAATACCAACACATTGTGCAGTATGTAGCTTATTTTTTTGGTTACTATTTTTCAAGCGATGCCCAAATTTTGCCTTTAACTCAATTGAAAAATGTTGGATTGACTGCCTTTTAAATACGAAAGCTTCATATGAGATACTAGAATCAAAATAGGCAACATCTGTTCAAACCTTTAGAAATGCCCTGCTGTTGAACTTCTACAATATATTAAGAGATGACATGTTAATAGCAGGTGTAGGTGGGGTCCACACTGTACAATGTCACATTTGTGTTTACAGCCTGGACTAATTTATGACAACATCACCATCAACAAGGAAGCAGATTCGGGGGAAGAACCACACCTAAAGGCGTCAGAGAGTTCAAATTAGTGGTGGAACTGTTCTGACTGGATAATGGAAACTAAATATGCGCCAAGAATTTAGATGAAGAGGAAACATGTACGTCACATGTCAGTTGTTATTGTGATGACAAAATATTGAAATATGAACTATGGGGTGTATCATGAGTATTTGATACTTTACTTATAATGCAATGTCAAAACTTTTAGTCGTAGTTAGTCATACAAAAGCTATATGTGGTTGAGTTACTTTCAGTCACAAAACATATCCATGTCTTGACCAAATAAAGAGCATGTGATATTTGTGTTGTCTGTTTCATCTGGAAGGGAAGAGGAGGCCTTTACATCAGCTGTGAGGATGACGCAGAGCAAAATGCCACACACAGGAAGGAAGAGCCATATTCCATAGAAAAGTTGAATGTTTTCATGGTCCATGTAGGTCAAATTGCAGCCTGAAGCATAAACACATAAACACATAGACACACATGCACTCACTCACTCACTGGTGACCTGGGTCAGAGTATTATAAAACTGTGATTTTCATGGTTGGGAGAGCATCATAAATGTTTTAAAAACTGCTGTATAGTCAAATGACATAACAGACAGACAGAAGTGGATGTGTCATCTGGCAGAAAGGCAGAAGAGAAGGTAGACAGGCAGGAACACAGACAGAGACGGATGGTAAAAGTGTAAAAGTGCTCTTCCTCAGTATTACATAAACCTCAAATAATGACCAGTTTGTTATTTCATATAAAATGAAACATTGTGGCTTTTGTTTCATATCTGTTTTTCGCTTGCCTCTAATGTTATAATGAGGACAAAAACAAATGGGCTAAAACATGGTTTTCATTATGACTATCAAGCATGAAACAGATTTGGTTCACTAGAAACACAAATACATGTTTCAAAATGATTTATTTTAAACAGAACTTTATTTTTCTCTTTTTGATTTAACAACACGCACAAGAGACACACAAATCTATCACAACCAACAACAGTACCATCCCTGGCAGTTGTAATTGTTAGTTGAAGTAATTAATTATAACAATAATAATGATAATAATAAGGAAGCAGGGAAATGGATATGATTTTAAAAGTGAGATATAGTCAGTATTTTGGATGAATGTGTGTCTTTAAGTGGTTTATTACTGGTGTTATTTTGCTGTACAGGGGTGCAGCTAAGGATTATGGGTCCCTTAAAAAACACCAGTCCTAAAACCCATCACCACCTTTCACACTAGCCCCACAACTGTAGACAAATCTTGATGATGCATACGTTTCTGTTCTGGTTTGTAAAAATTAGACTCAAAGACTAAAAAGAGTATGCTTTATCTGTCAACACACAGCTGTTAACAGATTACTGTAAGCAGTATGTAGCAGAAAATATCCAAGTGTGTTACATTTGTATGTAAATGATTTTGTTTGGTTGTGGAAAACTGAGCTATATTTTATGATGTAAACTCTGTGCGTAACAGAGAGAATTCTGCAATTCCTGTATCTCACTTATGAACTATTGTTATCTTATCAGTGTTATAGATCGTTGTAGGGGACAGTCATATGATCCTGACAGCATTTTGCCACTTTAAACTTTCCCAAATTCTCTGTGCTGGTGTTTTTCTTGTATTTCTTGTATTTTTTAGAAGCCCTGCAGCCGACCCAACATACAGCAGAATACAACTTTTAGACTTTCAGCTGATGCTTTCACCTAAAACAACTTTAAAGATCATCTCCAGATGTGTTTTAAGACAAATGACTTAATGTGTCTGATGTGATGTTTTTTTTTTTGTTTGTTTCTTGTTTTTTTTTTTGTTAAATGAACAAAAGTTATGTTTACATTCAGTGTTTCTCAACAAAATATACTGTGTGTATCCTTGATTAATGTATTTCTGTCCTCGTGACACATTTGAAAAGCCGTTTTTTGGATTATTTTAAATTGTGCATACAGTTTCACATCGTTTGCTATCCCTTTAACTTTGTGTGGGTTGTAACAGATGAAATCCTGGCTCTAACACAGATGGCATGTGATTTAGGGACCAAATTAAGGAAGTTTACACTGATTCTACTCAACCTAACTCATAAAAAAGACAAGAAGACAAACTCTAGACATATGCTGCATTCACGTGCTCCTCGGGTGGTCCCATTTCCCGAGTTGGGAAGTGGTTCTTCCGACTTCTGTGTGCTGATGAGCTTTTAAGTGGTAATGTAGAAACAACATGGATGCTACAAAGCAGATGTGTTGTATTTTGTCCCCGACGGGTTGTTGCACCAGTACATTCCCTAAAACCAATAAAATAGCTTATTATTTCACCTACTTGTTATTAGTATTAAAGCGAATAATTATTTTTCCTAACTAATCTAGGTCATTCTACATGGACAGCAACTAAATGTTACAACCTAATACCATATTACAAATTACATGTGAGCAAAAAATTGATATGCAATATGTGAATTAGTAAAAAAAAAAAAAGTTTCTTGCCATCAACCAAACATTTACTTTCGGCCGCCATGTTTCTGCGTATAGGACATCAACTTTCTGTAGGCCTAAGTCTTTTACCAAAATGTTCGCTGACTTTCCCAGCTGTTTTTCCGATACGTGTTTCCGTTCATGTGAATTTTTTCCAATCGGAAACAATTTTTTCCGATTATTCCGACGCCAAATGAATGCCACATTACTGTACTAGACAGCAAGCCAAGCAGAGCCACCTCCCACTATAAAGCTCCGTGAGTTTCAGTCACTCTGTCCAGTCTGCAGGAAACTTCTCAGCTGGTATCGGTGGATTCAAATCATTTCACGCCACAGACAGAAAACAAGTTGGAACAGTTCAGATCTCGTCCGCGTTCGCTGCGATAACAAACCCACACATTTCTATGCAGCCAGAAAATGTAGCGATTACCCTGCGGTGAAAGTCGTCTTTTAATTGTTTAATTGTAATACAGGCGCGTTAATGTAGTTCAAAAAGAGAGTTTTTAAAAAAAAGTTTTTTATTATATCAAAATGCAGCCTTAAACTTTCTGTTTCGCACGGTGGAAGTTGATTTTCAGTCCAGCAATTCCTGTCAAGATGGAAAGCTACACTCCTTAAGAAACCGGACGAGATGGGAAAATGGGAGTTAACAATGGTAAGAAAACGTTTGATATGATCCAATAATAAAGTCAAATTGATTGAAAATTGAAAATAAGAAGGGTAAGACCTAGAGGTTTGTGGCGCAGGCTGATTTATGTCCACAGAGACATCTAATCTAATCCAGTGGATACAAATACATGCTGTTTTTGTTGTGATTAACGTGAATATATTCCTGGGTATACAGGCCCTATTGGAAGTTGACTCCTCATGTTTAAATACCTTCTTCTGTAAATGATATCTATCCTGCAGCACATCTGCAGTCACTGTATTTATGGGAGTCTGCTGTCCTGTTTGTGTCTCATATCATTAGTCACAGAGCTGAGCATCCAGTTCTGCAAAAAGTAAATATCCAGCAATCCTTCAAAAACCCTAAAAGTCGCTTAACAAAAGTTACAGCTGTTCTGAAGGTATTTCCTAAAATTTCAAAGACTCTTCTCACCATCTGGAAGAAATATAGCAACTGTGTTTCCTATCCAGGTAGCTGGAAATGACATGCAAAAATATTGACACATTATTTTGTTTAAAAAAAAAAAATCAATATATACACCAATATAACTGATCATAAAATGAGTTGTTTGGTCTACATTGCACAAACTGAGCAAGGACACTCGTCATTTCTGTTACCTTGATAGCAAATTCATCCGCAACTTGAAAAACAGGTTGAAAATCTTTTCTTTATCATGCAACAGACTGTATATTTTCATCTAGTCTGAAGTACCTTCAGCTATAAGTGCTGTTAAGTGAACTGATATTTATTTTTCAGAAAATCAGATGCTTAGCTCTGTGACTTGAGTGTAATGAGAGGCACAAACTGGGGCTGCAAAAGGTCAAGGGTATGACTGGCTCTCCTGTGTTTAAGTCTACGTCACTGAGGACAGATGACTCCTCTTGCTGTGGAAGCTTGTTGGTGTCCAGCTGACCCACATTATCAGATAATCCAACAACTCCATGAAGAAGTCTTAAATGTTTTTTTTCTGATTTAGATTTAGGCTGTTAGTAGTACTTAGCACCACCAGTGCACCGCTGACAATGAGTAACACTGGGACACAATGCAGTTTCCTTTCTGTGTGTAGCTAACAAACGATTCTAGTTTCTATGAGGGACAATGGAGTTTGTGTGATACTGGTTAGCACTAGCACACACAGCAGTTACACATTTGTCTTTTCATGGAGAAATTTCAATAATTATTTACACGGGAGGTTGTGAGCCCTTTCATGTCAATAATTGATTTGAAGTAATTATTGAGAAGTAGAAGTGGCAGTACTTAGTCAGCTTGCTGTGTGCTCATATTGTCCAGAAGTGATTTTGACATGAAATTATAAGTTTAAAATAATCATCCTTTTAACATGCAATATGTGAGGTTGTACTCTGATGAACTAAATGACTTAATCGAATGATACGGGTCTGAAAGTTCATTTTCTATGCTGAATAGTGTGTAGGAAATTATATTGCACCTCTACTTGAAGCTATATAGATTTTTTGCATAGATTTGCATATAAAGCAGATGGATTACACAGGAGTCATGCAAGAACTTGTATTGATGCACGGTGTTGTTATGTAACGCATTTGCCATTTAAAGGGACACTCTACTAGCTTTACACATGAAGTTTAGTTTACCTGTACTCAGCCTGCGGAAAAAACATTTTATGACGTCACCTGTTGCTCTGGAGGAACTTTCTGTCTGAAGAAATATCAGAGACAAAATCTTCGTAGCAGATATCCTGGTTTACAAACCGGGACATGGAGTTGAAAAGACATAGGCATTTACCAGGCAGGCTATACTATTACAGTAAGTTGCATTATGGGAAATGTAGGATCCAGGATTTTTAGAGCTTTATCCTTCAAGGGATTAAAAGATTTTTATTAATTTTTCAGACCTCAGCTGTGTCTATGCGTGCATGTATCTCTGTCAGGTCTACTAACTTAGTGGAGGTGCATTAATAAATCACCTGAGTGCTCCTTTAACGGAGGGTAAACAGGCAGCTGTGGGTGTCTTTAAGTTTGTGTTCTGTGTGAAGTGAAGAGGTAGACATGAGAGGAGGATACACTGACTGTGTATTTTTACCATGATAATGAAAAAGTAAAGCAGAAAGACAAAAATGGAAACAAATTTCAAAAAGCAAACATTTTATTTTTGCTACCTCATCTTTTGACAAGTGACCTCACACCGCAGTTGCTGTTCAGTCTTTGTCGGTGGTAGTTTATAACATTAAAATAAAAATCACATATTGTTTAATGTCTCCCTTCGACCAGCCTCTTTTTAAATAGTGCGACGCAGCTGCTGTCTCATTATACTGCAGATGATCTTGTCCTTAAACCGCAAAGCCTGAACAACGTGCTCAGCATTCACAATGGAGGAACCTCATTCATCTGTGTGTGTCAAGAGCTGTTGAGCTTCTGGAGGGCCTATTGCTAGAACATTGATTGATAGCTCTCACTGAGATCAAACAAGTCAAAACACAATCATGACACTTGGTGCTGAAGAAGCAGCCTTTTTATTTTTGTATTGGTCTTTGGAGAATGAGGAAACTGAGAACTCTCTGACATTTAGGCAGTGTTTTGCATTTGTGTACTAACCTTTTGATAATCCCATATTTGTCCATAAACATTTGCATCAACCTACGAAATTCTGGAAAATTTCAGGTTTGCCATGTAGCTGGGAGATTGTGAAAATGGAAACTAAGCACTGGCTTACACCAGCATGTGAAGTTGATGAACATTAGATAATTAGTCTACTATCATGACACATTGTTTGTGCAGTTGTTGGAGGCTTGAAATGATGACATGTGTATGAAGTAAATATTGCGTAGTGTTTGTGGCTCACATGAGATCAGCATGAGTTTCAGTAGGATCTGATGTTACTGGTTTGCGTGTCACCTGCCTGTTTGGCCATGCGGACATGCTGCTATTTTTACCTCCTCGTGACTTGGCCTCTGACCCTAATGTTGTGACCAGTAACATCACTAGATATGCATTTGTGTATCTGACCTGTACCTTTTTTATATTTTCAAGACACAAGCAGGGCATTGGTTGGCAACCACTCTCTCAGTCTAAGTGTTGATGTAAAACTAAAAAAAACATTTTTTCCACCATTCCCAGAACCCAGTGCAGGAATGGGGCGAGGAGTTAGAGGGTGGCGCCGTTTACGGGGTCACTCTGCGTCGGTTGTCCGTCCCCATCGCTCTTAACACCAGTGAGATGAATCCATGCTGCGCTTTTGTCCAGTACCGAACCAGCAAGGTGCGGCGTTTGAAGGCCGCTAACCTGGACCTGCTCGTGAATCACCTCCTTGACCCTGGCTGCCAGGAACAGGACTACAGCAGGATCTTCCTCTCCACATACAGAACCTTCACCAGTACCTCAGCACTCATAGAGCTGCTCTTCCAGAGGTATAATCACTTTTTTTTGAACCACTGTATATCTGTTTTTTTTCCTTAATGGAATAGTTCAACATTTTGGGAAATATGCTTACTTGTTTTCTTGCTGAGAGTTAGAAGAGAAGATTGATACCAGTCTCAGTAAATATGAAGGTGACATACCAGCTAACACCACCATCTAACTCTCAGCAAGTAAGAATATTTCTCAAAATGTCAAAGTATTCCTTCAATGAGTAGCTGAATGAGACATATTTCATTTCAGTTCCCTTTTATTCACATTCACTTGCATTCACAAACACTCTGTTTCAGTTTCTCTCTCTTTCCGTCACTGCAAAATGCAAATACTTTATCATAGTTTTGCTTACCTTTCCCTGACCTGAAAACATCCCTTTCGTGCTTGATTTTGAGAAAACAACTTTTGTTGCTGTACGTGCAGAGTCATCATGTTGCGTCAGGATTTTTATACATTGTTTCCCTGACAAAGCAACCATCCCCTACCAGCTTTGATGTAATAATAAGTACCTTGCAAGTGATTATTATCTGGAGGCTCCCAACAACAATTATACACATAGCGGTTTTAAAATGTGGTTGGCATGACTCGAGGTCAGGTTTAAGATGGCTGCAAGGCAGTGACAAATAATAATTAAAGATATATACAAAAAAACAGCCTTAAGAGTATGGCAAAGTGCACTGTGACTTTTTTAATCCTTTCTGTACATGATTTTGTCTCTGTTTTCATTCCTGTAGTGACAGTGCTGCCTCAGATCTGGACAACAGTGAAAGCTACAGGAGGTAGGTGGATGACTTTTCTCTTGATAAAGTTTATTCAAAACACAAGGGCATCATGAAGAGTTTATAATTCTAGATGAAAACTGATAAATTACATAAAACTGAAAAAGTTCAGTATGCTTTTACCACTATCTGGTTCATTTCTAGTATGTCACTCTGGCCCAAAGTGTCATTTAAATAGTTACCATGTAATGATTTTTCCACTGCCTCCCCAGCCCTCTGTTGGCCTTTGTCCAGACATGGTTGGATGAGTACAGTGAGGACTTCAGGGATCCTCCCCTGCACCCAGCGCTCAGGCTGCTGTTGGATCACCTGCGGATCAGCTCTGCAGTGCACGACAACATGCGCAGCCAGCCCAACTTCTGCTCGCTGGCTGGGCAAGCTGAAGCACTGCTCAAGAGAATCCAGAAAGAAGGTGATCCTCCACCACATAACGTAACCTAAAGTGATAAGACATGTATAGCATCCTGAATTCTTAATTTATATTGTCATTGTTGCTGTCAACAATGTGAAAATCCTAATAAAAAATCTATTTTCTGTCTGTTTCATCAGACGCTCAGACAGATGTCAATTCTGCCCAGGCAGTTCGGGAGCAAGATGAGGTCGATTCAGGTGATGAAGATTCAGGATGTGATAACTCTCTGGATCAGGGTGACATCATGGATTTCTCATCTGAAGCCATCGCTGAACAGCTCACCCGTATGGACTCTGTACGTGAGAGGAGAGGCTCCTACCTACAGTATATCAAATGTTTATATGTTCCACATTTACACATGTCTATTAAAAGGCTGATTGGTTTTCATGGTGTTTCAGGCTTTGTTTGTCAAAGTGGTGCCTTACCAGTGTCTGGGCTGTATGTGGTCGCAAAGAGACAAGAAGGAAAACATGTCTCCCACCATCCGCGCCACCATTGCACAGTTCAACGCCGTTACCAACCAGGTCATCATGTCACTGCTCTGCTGGCCTACAGACGCCACCGCTAGTCCCACTTCCTCACGCCGGCCTCCCACTACACCAGCGCAAAGGGCCCGAATCATAGAGAAGTGGATCAGAGTAGCACAGGTCAGTGACTAAAGATTAGGCTTCATTCAAGTTCTGACCCCAGGTTTCAGCAGGTTTTTTTTTAGATGTATGCCAGTGTTGTTTGACAGCAGCTCTGTTACAAACATTCATGCAAGCTTCACTAAAATAAAACACATCTGAGCGTTTGTTTTTGCAACAAATGTGTTTCAATAATCAGATTCAGCTGTTCAAAATCAGTGTTTAAATTGTACCAATTCTCATTTGGTGCATTAAAAACATGTGGATGAATGTTTGTATCCAGCTCCACTGCACACAACAACACTGCATACGTTTGCCTGTTGTCACACTGTCAGTCTGTCTGTATTAGACGAGACTACATAAGAGCTTATTAAGGGTAAAATCGTCAACACAAAACATAATTAGTAGAATATTTGATTTGAAATTAAGTCAATCCACTGAATGCAAGTTGTTTCCTCTGCAGGACTGTCGTCGGTTGAAGAACTTCTCATCTCTGAGGGCGATCCTGTCGGCCCTTCAGTCTAATGCAGTTTACAGGCTGAGAAAGACCTGGGCTGCTGTTAGCAGGTAGGGTTGGATTATAGCTATTTCAAAGGCCGTGATTTTTGCCCGTCTCTATGGTTGTGTTACATTGCGTTCTACATAATCGTCCTTTAATGAGGGCATTGAACCCTCATCAAGTGCAATTCAGTGTCACTTAGAGTGCAAGTTAGCAAATTCCTCTCTTTTGGGTCACCTATATTCTACATCAGGTCATAAACATTGCAGTAAACTATTATAATGTCAAAGATAACAGAAGCATAACTTCTCTGTGGTGGTCAGGGACCAAGTAGTGAAATGCAAACTTTTAATACGTCATTGTGTATAATACTGTAGTTAATTATTAAATTATATATCTGATGTTGGACTGAATAACTGCATATTCAAAACATGTTGACTTTTCTCTTTATAGGGATAGCATGACCACGTTTGATAACCTGTGGGAAACCTTTCCTGATGAGAACTGTGTTCTAACCAACAGAGAGCTCCTGGTGGAGGTGAGAAAGAAAACCACTTTTTGCTCAAAAACAAGCTAGATTTACTTCAGTGTTTAACCTTTAGATGAATGGGGCATTCAAACATACACATACTCTTATAAGTGGGTCAAAAGTGACCCGTATTAGAATAGTTTTTGTCATTTTGTACACTCTCCTCATAATTTTGCTTAAAATTATTTATATGAATTCCTCATTAGCATAACATTTGTAATGATAATTTGCCATTTTCATCATAAAATCAACAAACTTAGAGTCTATCTGCTTAGCTAGCAAGCTAATGCTAGCTGACAAATTTAATTATTATGGCAGATTCTGTTTCACATAATTGTAATCAGTGCATAAATGTTATATAAAATGGCTATTAATTTAATGATATTAATTTAAAATATCACTATGATATTATATGTAGGTGAGTGGTGATGATAGTTGAGATGTGGTTCTCAAAAGTAATTGATAAGGAAGATTCCACAGGAAATGCATAGGGCTCATTTTTGACCCACCAATGCTTCTAAGAGTTAATGTTTAGCAGTGCAAACAAGTCAACCCACTGAGCTGTTATATACTTTCAGTCAATGCAAAACAGCTTTCACTGATCTGAACCGAAGACTAATTAAATCATTAATAAAAAATAGGATTGGAGCAGTTTTCAGCAGAAGATCTAATACTGGAATTATAGATTGGGTCGTTAATATCCAAACTTATGTGACCTTAAACACACAAAATATGAACTACAGATTAAGAACATAGCACAAAGAACATTTCACTTATTGAAACCACCTCACTAAGTACACACATGGATTTTCTCTTTTAATTATTATAAAGATTCATTTTTGAGTTAATATTTACAGAAGTGTTTGACAGTCTTAATGGGAAACTAGAGGCCGTTAGCACAATGTGTTCCCTTTTTTTTTTTCTTTTATGTAGCCTCCTTTAGGCAACTGCGTCAGAGGCGTCTTGTGTCTAGTTACAGTGAAAGGACTCTAAAGTCAATAGATCACCAGTACTTTCTGTTCATAACCACCACGCTACTTGCACTGTTTGACGCCTCACAATAACGTTCAAAGAGATTCTTCAATCAGAATCATTTCAAATGGCTAACTATTAAAAAAACTCCTTCTCACGTTTCATTGTAGTTGTATTTAGGTGCTGCCTTTTGTGAAAGAAGCTTTTATCTATGTAAACACAATCACTCATACTATAATCACATATACTTTACTTAAGCCTAATAGCTGTACTTTTAGGCAGATATATTAAACAAAGTGGTTTGGAAGTGGCCTCCCTCCTTTCCACAGAATAACTTTTAAACAGGATATCCAAGTTAATATTTAATAAAACTCATTCTTGTATTGAAAACAAGGTTGGTTAGCTTTTGCTTTGTAAGCCAATTTACAGTTTGCTCACATGCTTCATTTAAGGCCCCCTTGTACATGCTTGTGTACCTGCATACACATAAACACACACAAAGAAAGTCCTGTTAGATTTTTAAAGAATTTTAACCACTTATATTTGACAATGTGCCACTGTATGTGTCTATAACCTTCAACTGAATATAGCTCTCTCTGACCTTCTTTGACAGGATGGAGGCCAAGCAACCATGGATAACATTTCTCCAAAGATATCCAAGCGGTGTCCAATACCCAGACAGATGGTAAGCCATATCTCAGTAGGAGAAAAGAGGTCTAGATCAACCTAAACACTAATCAGCAACCTTTCTCCTCTTCTACAACTAATGTCCTGTTTTACACTTGTCACACACACTAAGCAGATGAGATTCAGACAGCAAGTAAGGAAAGCGATGCTTTATCATGGGATATTGTTTTGGAGTAATTTTACCTGAGGCAAGTTTTAGTTTTCAAGAAGACGCATGCAAAACTCCTATCATATTATACAAGTCTGAAAGCCACAAGAGAGCTGATTTCGCTCAGTGTGGGTGGAGTATCTCTGGCATGGCAGATTCCCAAACCTATCTTTAGCCTCGCTCGATGCTGAACAAGTTTCAAATGGCCTCAGATCGCCAGGATTATAGGACAGTAATAATAGACTAGACCGGGGTGTTTTATGAGTCATATGCATAGACTCTTGGCTGTAACATGAACCCACAGTGCTGCTAACTGGGACGAGCCTTCTGTGAAAGTATACTGACGCAAAGCCGTCCGACCGTAACACAATAAATACAGTATTAAAAAAACAAAATAAATGTTGTGTTTCTGCAGAGTACTTCCAGTGGAGTGGTTCCTTACCTGGGCACCTATCTGACTGTCCTCACCATGCTAGACACCGCCCTGCCGGACACTGTGGAGGTAATATAATGTAAACTGAGTGACAGTTCCTGTGCTTGATATTTAACAGCCTTGACTGTCAATGAGTAACTACATAGAATATCTTTATTATGTAATTTATTCCAGTACATAGTAGTACGTAACACTTTAGCCCCCCTATTTGGTATTCATGAGCAGTATATAGCACTTAATATTTTTATGACTGACTATAGTGTAGGAGATATGAATCCAAAAAGGAAAATGAAAATGCAGTATCCACCAACAAAGTGTGTTCTTTAATATTTTAAGTTTGTTTCAGAAAATAAATTTATTTTGATTATTTACAGTCCTTGCGCATAGGAATTAAATGTATCTGTTCTGCAAGGTGTCTGTCTATTCATACACTATTAACATTTATACTGAAACCAACATAGTAATTAACGATTTAAAACTTTTAAATATGTCACTTAAGGTAGCTTGACCACACCATACTGCATGAATTCCAATAGAGTCAAGTTGTGTGGAAAAACAAAATTAAAAGTTCATCAAAATGGATATATTTCATGTTCAGATAGCGGCTAGAGAAGAATCAGTAAGTAGATTTTAGTTTTAGCTATAGCTAATGCAACATATATTGTTTATATACTGCTGAGAAATCCTAAATCGGTTAAAAAAAATGTTAATGTAGTATTTTTGCTATTTCTTGATGTGATTAATCATTGATCTACGCCATAAACAAGTACTTCATTAACAATGTTCTCTTTTGACAGGGTGGGCTCATAAACTTTGAGAAGAGGAGGAGGGTAAGTGGTTCCTCTTTGTGTAATCTTTATTTATTCCCATGTGTTATTTTTCTTCCACACTTGTCAAACATTAAGTGCAAAGGTGTCCACATGACATTCTGTCAGCACTACATGCTTGTGTGGTTTGGTGTGTTCAGTACATTTGTGTTGTCCAAGTAAACATTGACTAGGACATTTTGCCACACTTGTTTTGAGTACACAAAACCTTTTTATTATCCTTTTTTTTAAAAAAACCATTTACATATCTCCCAAAGGAACACTTCACTACAGCTTTGTAAGAGTTCAAAGTATCATTGTGTTGTATCACCTAGTTACTCCAGGCAGGTTAGGTAACCACACAGATGAAAGAAGTCTGGACACTTTGCCGTCTCTGTCATTCTGGGTAATCTCCATCGACATTTCTCTCCCTGCAGGAGTTTGAGGTTCTCTCACAAATCCGTGTGCTGCAGGCGTCCTGTTCCCAGTATAGCCTGCCCCATCACCCCAGAATCGCTGCCTGGCTTCGGGGACACAAGCTGCTTACTGACCAGGAGAGGTGAGAATGTGTTATTTTTTACCCCCTTTCCATAACACACCTGTGACTCTCTACTTGTGATTGTATCACAAGTAGAGAGTTGTGGTTACATAATCAGAAATATGAGATGTAAAAATTCTTGCTCTGTCATGTGGAAAAATAAAGGTGTGTTGCTCTCTAATAATGTTCCACTCAAATCTACATTGTTGAGTGCACATGTCCCATTATGCTAAGATAATGGCATCTGGTCAGTTAATCAGTTCTTGTTATCAGTAAGACATGGATGTAATCCTGTCACCTTGGAGCCTGGTCATAAGGAACCACTTGTTTGACATTTATAAGGCTATAATTTGTGACATATTCATATACTGACATTGGTAGTGATGCGGCCTATGGATGCATGGTTCATAAAATGTAAAACATTTTCTGTAATTCTGTTATAAACACCAGATTTTGGGGAGATTAATGGCACATAAGTGATGCAACAGAGGTGTGTTTGGAATTAAAAATGAGTAGCTGGCATGAGCACAGATAGCTAACAAGGCTGAACAAATAAAAAGTTTGCTACGCACCAAAAATATCAAAAAATTAAAATAAAAAAATAAATAAACAAATAAATAAATAAATTTACCGCAGCAGTTTTTGTTGCAAACACTCACACTTGTGTCTGCACACTAATCATGCTTCTACAAAGACTTAGCTTAGCACAAAGACTGGAAACGAGCAAGCAGCTAGCCTCGCTCTCACTGTGCCTGACAAAAAATTGTGTATACTTAATACCTCCATAAAACCACAATGTGTTGTTTTACATTCTGGTACTGATTAAACAAATTAGATGCATGTAAATTAGTGAGCTTTAGAAGTGCTAGTAGATGGTTTTTGTGACCTTTGGACAGAGCCAAGCTAGCCCTGTTTGCAGTTTTTATGTTAGGCTAAGCTAATTGGCTGCTGGTGGCTTCATATTAATTGTACAAACATGAGTGGTATCAACATTGTTATCTAACTCTTGGCAAGAAAGTGAATAAGAGTATATCTCAAATTGTCAAGCTATTCTTTCAAGTGCCTCTAGAGACAGAAACAAGTACAAAGTTTTCCTCGGTAAAAGAAAAACTGTCTTAGAGGATTGCAGTGTTCATATTCCATTACATATCATTATATTATAATATATTCATTTTGTTATGTTGCAGCTATGAACTGTCGAGGCAGCTGGAGCCTCCAGTGGACTTGTGTTCACCAACTCCCTGGAGCCACCGAACACTCACAAAGAAACTCTCCTTGTGAGTATCATGTTATGGTCTATTTGCATATTCAAACACGCACAGTACATGCACATTATCCTATGCTCACAGACCTGAGCACAGCACTTATAAACCTTAAAGTAGACAGTTGGTAGCAAGGGTATATGCAGAGCCACTTTTTTGCCACAACATGGAAGAAATCTATGTATTATGTTGTTGTATGTTTAGAGTATTTGTTGTATGCAGTGTTGGTGTGCAGTAAAAGGAACATTTATGGTACAGTATTGTGTAGTTATATATAAAACAGCAGTATTATCATTATAAAATGTGTGTCTGGTGTCTTCGATACAAGCTTAAGTTAAATCTTTGTGTTCAGTCTCCTGACAGTGGGCGAGGGATCTAAAAAGCTCCCTGCTGACCAGATCAGCGTTTCATCCTCTGGATCCAGTGGATCTGAGATGGACGATCTATCCTCCCCAAACTCAGCCTGCTCCATCAGACTGCAGGTAAACAGCAGTTTGTGTGTGTGTGTGTTTATGTACATGTATCCGCCTCATTGGGCCTCATGCAAGAACCACTCATACGTACAAACAGATTTGTTCTTAAGTTGCACGTACAAATGATTTAAGAACATTCATCAATTTTCTCTCAGATACAAATGAAATTCACAAACTCTCAAGACCTGTCATATGTGTCATGCATTATAAATACAATTATAATGTCCTAATTTGAATTCATTTGGAGTTTAAATATGATACCGAAATTAACAGAAATTAAATATATAACTAAAACAAACTTAATGCAAAATTTATATTCTGTTTACATTATCATCATCATGGCTGCCAATTTACTGAAAGGTTTTTCAGCGCTGCAACTTCTACATTTCAGTAGTTGCTATAAACTTCTCTCACTTGGACAGCTGCCTGTGTGTCTCTATGCAGGTCTCTGTCCAGTATCATCTTCTGTTGCAGCTGACAGTGTAACATCACCTACTGTTGACTATAATATTCTCTCCTCTAATATATCTGTGACTGTCACATGAATGCCTCCCAACATGGAGTGCTATGATTTAATAAGGTGTTTCTTAGCATCTAACGTCATGTCAAAGCATTTCCTTTTTATATCTGTCACAGTGCAGAACTGCTCTGATGACACGTCAGCTGGATTAATATTTTCTATTTCTTTTGGGTGTCTGACTACTGACACTTTTTATGAATAAATCTCGCCCACAAACTGAGTGGAACATGGAGCCTTATATGGCAGTTTTAGGGGCGTGGATTATGCTAATGATCACATCTCTCGCACATGCACCTCCTCATGAACAAGTGACATTTATCAGACTGAAACGAGCAATTTATGACAAATTCAGGCAGTTTGGCAGTGAGTTTGTTCAATCCTACTCAGAACACTTGTATGAGCAAACCTCACAGAAAAAAAGTAAAAGAGAGTTTTAGGATAAAAATACAAAAATGTTCTTGCTTGAGGTCACATCCTTGTTTTCTGTCCATCCTTTGTCCTCAATTGTGCAATCAGTGGTGTCTTTGTTGAAAGCTTTTTTTTTATGCTGTGCCTTCATCTAATGGTTCTCTGTGTTCAGCACAACATCCACTATTTACACTTCACAAACAATCATCCCTTTTTAAGTTGTCAAACAAACCCCGAAGCATTTCTAATAAGAAGTGGAATACACTGAATGGCTTTTAAAACCGGGAAACTTACATAATCTCTCTTCACAAAAGATCCTCTTTGATGCTAGTGTGAGCCCTCGACAAGTGGAATTTCAATTGAGCAGATCTTGAGTAGAGCTGGAGTAGGGTTTGTTTAATGGTGCACAGATCTCACTGCTGTTCAATAGCTTAGTTGTTCCGTGCAGAACAATCAGTTTCTAAAACACTACAAATGCTATCCAGTGGTACTCATCTATATTGTTTCTCTTGTTTCTATCTCCCTCTTTCTTCCTCACTCTGGCTTCTCTTCTCTCACCACAGCCCTTTCACAGCTCTTGCAACAATGTGTCTGAGGCCTTCTCTTCCTCCTCATCCTCCCCCTGCTCCTCCACTGCTTCCTCTCCATACTCCCCTTCTCCTTCCAGCTCCTCCTCTGACTGCCAGACGGACCTCGGCTCTCCATCCACGTCCTGCGGTGGCGCTCGGCCGAAACCCCCTCTGGCCTACCACCACAAACGTTCCGCGTCCATGACCTCCTTCCCTGTCTATAACCGTCAGGGGTCTGACTGCTGCATAGTCAGGGTGAGCGTGGACCTGGGCCAGAACAATGGCAACATGTATAAAAGCATACTGGTGAGTTTAAAAACAGCCTTCTAGTGTCAAACTCTGACTTAAAGTAAAAGATCTGAATATCGCTGCTGATCATTTAGACTGAGTTAAAGAGGTAAAGTGGCTTCAGCACTTATGAGTCTCCGTCTTTCATAGTTGACCAGCCAGGAAAAAACTGCACAGGTGATTCAGAGGGCATTGGAGAAGCATCACCTTGAGCACATGAACTACCGGGACTTCACCCTGACACAGGTCATCTCCCAAGAAAGAGGTCAGAACAGACTTACTTGTAAAATGCTATACTATTAGAGAAATCACTACAATAGTGCTGAAATAAAAGAAAACTGACCTTTTTTTTTTTTTTAAAGAAAACTGTATCCTGTTTGTCTGTTTTCAGAGTTGCTCATACCAGACAAGGCAAACGTCTTCTACGCAATGTCCACAACGGCAAACTTTGACTTTGTTCTACGTCAATTCCACAAAGGCCAGAAGAAACCACTGAGAGCCACGTCTAGTCTCGGGCGATACACAAAGTAGCACCTCTAGTCTACGAGCTCTGCACCTGAACTCATGGACCCTTCCTGGAAAAAACGGTCCTATTTTTAATGGTTGTTTTATATACTATGATATTCTCTGAGATGGGTCATCCATTTTTTTTTGGATACCAAAGAGGTGAAAATGTTTTTATGGTAATTGAAAAGATGATGCAAAAGCACTTTATGAAGAAGAATGATGGAGCTTAAAACACCTGGATCAGACATGGTTTTGATTTCCACTTGGAATAAACTGGGTACTACTGTTAAACCAAAAACAAACCCCCCAAAAAACAAGAACCCACTTTTCCCCACAGGTGTGTTGGTAATGGTCACATGATTTAAAGTGCATGGATGCATGTGCAAATAATGAATGATTTTTAGATCTGAGACTGCTGCTAGATGTCACTTACAATAACTCTGTAGGCATGAAGACTAACAAAGAATCCCCCCCCCCCGAGAGCAACGCGTGCCAACATCCGTGACCTATTTATACATGAACATTGATAAATGACTGGCCATTTCCCAATGCAGCTGGGCGCCATTAATAACCTGTGTGTTAAAAAGGGAATGGGGGTCAGATGCTGAGTGAAGGACGAAGACTCAGTAATGAACTCCTGGGGCCCCGCAGCAGGTTGTCAGCCACTGGAGATGAGATAGGCGGCTGTGCTTATGTGTTGCTGCGCCAGTGCCATCTGACGAGTGGGTGGGAACGTTCTCGCCAGGGATCACTGTGTTCTCTGGGAGTTTCACCTGCAGCGTTGCTGTGATATTCATCGTGCGCGGCCCACAGCACCAACTGGAAGGATGGCATTCCTGAGCCTGGGTAACCATGACAGCAGCAGAGACTTTGATGGACAGCACGGGATGGGATGCACACGTGTAAAATGGTTACTGTATTTAAATGAGACAACGATGAGGGACAAATGTGTGTTTTCAGTGTTAGTGTATGACTAAGAAAGTGAGTTTGATTTTTAGAGTTTAGATTTCATCATTGTATTTATTTCTACTCTGGTTCCACTGTTGATTGCACCTTTATTTGATTAACACATTGTGATGACTCACTAGGTGGCTTTACTGTATTGTTTCTTGACTGGTAGGTGAATATTTTTAAAAAATCAAAACAAAGTCTATTCAGAAACATGTATGATCTGTGGTTATAATTGTAGAGATGTCTTATTTTATGATGAATATTTAAAATGTTAACATTGAAAGTTGTTTTTACTTAATTTCTTTAAAAACTGTATTTGACAAATTTGGTTCAGACTTGTGAAGACTGGATGTAACTGGTGCTTAAATGGCTGGACTAAAGCCTAAAGAGGAGTTTAGATGTAATCATTTCAATGATGTCTGTTGACGTCAACGTTAGGTCTCTGGTGAGATAGATGATAAGGATCATGTTTCCTTGCAGTTAAAGCTCGAGGGAATATTAGCAAAGTAGAGAGTTACACAAGTGAGCGGACACACTTAGTAAAATCACAAGTTTTATTCTCATTCGGATCGGATCATCTAGGGGTCAAGAGCCTTGCTCAAGGGTGTGTATAATTGTCAGGAAAAAGAACAGACGTCTCCTCTATGTACACTGACCCTGCAGATCTATGGCTCTGAAACAGGAAACACCAAATGCTTATTTCTCCTGACACTGCATTATCCCCTATCCTGGCAGTTGAGACCTGAACAGATAGTATTTCTTAGCTTATAAAAACAGCTTTTTTCACTTGTGATTAATGAAGAGAATGTCACCGCTGTAAAACAAAAAGAAATAAACAGTTTTTAAAAATCCAGGATTTCCTGTGTGTATTGACTTACTTTTTCTCTTATTTGTCTGACTGGTGTTTGCTATTAAGTCTAATGTAGCCAGGTTATGTGGAAATGGTTTCCTTTATAAATTATTATAACATTGCTTACTTTTCAAAGCTTAAAATTAATAACAATTTTATTAATTAGCTGCTGTACTATTTTTTTCTGAAGCATTTATTTTTCTTTATTTAATATCTAACATAATATACCATAGGTCATATACAACATAATATAAATTAATTATACTATTACACCAAAGGTCTGTGCTAATAATAAGAATTAAAAAACATACAAGCAAATTGTTATTGTTGTGATCTCAGGGTTAATTCACTAGCTTTGAACCATTAATGTGGAGCTGCATGCTGCATGCATCAACTGACTGTCACATTTGTTTTTGCTTGAGATGTTTTCCTTTTGTTGGTTTCCAAGCACTATTGGGTTTGCTTGAGATAAGAAAGAACTTTTAAAAGTCTTAATGTACACAAACTAGAAGCTGTGCTTTTGCTTGGGGTTGCATTTGTTGAGGAGTTGCAGGCAAGTTGCTTTGCAAGTGTCTACAATGTTGTACTCAGTAAATTTCACTTCTTCCTTTCAATCTTTCATTATACAGCCTCTCTTTACAGACCCAGGATGTGGGTGGTGTGGTGGGAAAGGGACTGGTAAGCACAGAGAGTGACCGTGGATAAAAGAAGAAAAAAGGGGCCATTTACTGGTCAGTTTCCTGTTTTATAAATTGACGTCAAGTATTAGTAAATGCTATATGATGATGCCTGAGGTAAAATTTAGTTGTACTGAAAACAGTAATACTTTTGATGCTTTATTCCAACATAAACAACGATTTTAGAGAGACTGAATGTCTATACTTAATGTGACCTCTATCAAGTTTGGCCAGCATTTTAACAAATCATTAAACAATTTAATCAGACAACATTAAATAGCTTTTTAGTTCAGCCTGGTAGAGGTTGTTAAATGCAGAATGTTAAATGCTGTTAAACCATGTAGGCCCTCTCTGTGGGTGAGAGTGGTTTTCCAAACCTTTCAATGACTACCTTCAGCTTTTTGTTTTCAGTGGATCTCATAGCCTTTATTTGAAATTTGATGTCTAACTGATTAAAATCAACCTCATTTCAGTGCAGAAAATTTTTACTTGTGAATAAAAAAATCTGCAAATAATATGAAAAGGTTAAATAAATAATTTTGTGTTTCTATAATGTATCACACGTTGAAAATACAATCAAACTACCATCAGTTTTATCAGAAAAATTGTCTGAATTATTTCCAAATGGCTTCAGCAATGCTACATTTTTAAGCTGAATAACAGGTTCTCTTAAACACACACAAAATCTTTTTCCTGAGGGTTGAGTCTATTTTGCGAGTGAATTACACATTTTATTTGTCCGCTGTTATTTATTTAACAGGCCTAAACTTCCCAGTAATACTTGTTAACGTTTCCAGTAACTTTTCCGCCATACTCACCAAACACGTCCACCAGGAAATGCATCAACCTGACTAAATAGTCATTTTATTTTTTTTAATTAAATTTTTTTACGTTTTGTCTTATTTTTCCCCTTTGCATGACGTCACTGATCCCCGTAGACGCTCGTGCGCGGTACAATCAACACACAGCTGTGAGTCTTTTTCTTCTACGGTTTCAAACACCTAAAAAAGGCAACAAAGCCAATATTTTTAAAGTATATTGAATTTCTCTCATAGAACAAGTGTTGCTACAGCGTCCTGTTAGTTATTCTGACCAGAAATGAGTTAATGACATCCACGAGCCCCTCAAAGGTAAGACGAAATTAGACGAAATGAACAATGAGCAGTTTAGCTCCAGTTAACAAATCCTACACAGGAGAAATCGATGAAATGCCGCCACTAGATGGCGCCAGAGAGCTATATGCTCATTAAAGCTAATTTACTAGAAAGCTGTGTTTACATCCAGACGCCAAGTGGGTGCAGTAGCATCTTGGCAGCAATAACTACTGTGGGTCTGAACACACTTTATTTCCTTGATACATTTGGCAGTAAAATGCTGTAGCAAATGTAAACACCACGGAGGTATTTTGTGTGTAGATGTTTTTGATGTGTTGTACAACGACTTCAGGTGTTTGTTACATCACCTGCAGGGTGTCACCTGCTCCATCTCTCCGCTCCATCTAACTGGATGTGAAGTTGGCTTTAAATGGAGGTGATTTATTAATAATAATAATAAATAATAATACATTTAATTTGTACAGCACTTTTCATTCATAGTGAAACTCAAAGCCCTACAGTATTAATAACATAGAACACACAACATAAAGAAAATAATAAAAAAAAGCCTTCCTGAATATGAATAGCAAAAAATAATAGTATCTTAATGGAGCGAGTGCAGCAGCTGCTCCTTATAGGTGCATTGGAGGATTTCTGTCAGGACAGGCCTGAAAAGAGTCTGCGCTCTGCTGCCCTATCTACCCACTCAGTGCACTTGGCTGCAGCAGATGCACACTCAGCAGAGGGATAGGGGTTTGGATTCAGTAGATGAGGTCTTGCCTCACTCTGTGTGTGTGTGTGTGTGTGTGTGTGTATGTGGGGAGGGAGGCATGCACAGGTCAGCAGTTCTGGAGGAGAAACAGGACACTGCCCCTCATCTCATACTTTCTCATGTATTATGTATGCCTGTGATATGCGGCCGTGAGCTTGGCTGTGTGTGTGTGTGAGCTGCATGTAGCCGCGGACGTACACACTGTATCAATGCTGCCCTTTACCGTGAGAGATCCAAAATGGTATTTATCTGCCTTCGGAGCAGTGCTCTGCGGGTCAGAAGAGACATTCAAGGTCTTATCTGGATTTGTCCAGGAAATCGGTATAGCGGGTCTCTAATGAGGATTGATGAGCCATGGAGTTTAGCTGTCAATAAAATCGATGATCTTCACCTCTGTTGACCCAAGAGTGTTTGAGGAAGTTAGAGACATTTCAGTTCACACTACTGTCTTGCATCCTTTGTGTATAACTCAAGTCATTTCTGCACAATTTGAACACTTCATTTCCTCATATATGTAATATTTAGATCTTCATATAGTCATAAAATGTTGGAATCACTTTGCCTAGTCTAAACATAACAGCTCAGTATGTTCCCTTTAGATTTTACACGCAGCTGTAATGTCTAAGTGTCAGGCTTCTACATTGTTTGCACAAGGCGTGATGACATCAGTTCCTGTGTATTGAGTAAGAAGTGTAGTGTATGATGTTTATATAGGAAGACAAAGCTGTGTGAGTTTGCCCTTCATTTGTTTCTGCTTTACCTGCAGTGTTACTCACTTTCCCATTAGGGTTTGTGATTCTCACGCTGAAGTTCAGCATGTGAACGCAACAGAATTGTCCTTACCTTTTGTAAACATCTCTCTTCTTTTGTTATTTGGCTATTTCGTAATCACACTGATTGCAGGCACATGTGAGGGTGTGGAGGTCATGAAAAATGTTAGGCAACACTCTCTGCTATGATCTCCGCTCAAACTGAACTTGACGACTGACAGCTGCCCCCCCCGTCTCACCTGGTCGCTCCCCCCCCCCCCCCCCACCGTGTGGAGGAGAAAGCTGCTTTTACAGGTCAGAGCCAGAGGAGAGGAGGTATGTGTCGGCAGCTTGTATGTCGCCAAGTTACTGCTTATGTTTTCAACATCATGTGCCAGCTGCTGCAAAAGCTGTAACAAAACCATGTTGAAGCCCTGTTTGTATGTGCTGGCTCTGGACTCTGTTGATAAACACAACCTTGTTCCCCATTCTCAGAAGAGGAAACAGGGAATGTTGAGAATAGTCCACGAACTGACCCCATGCACACACACACACACACACACACACACACACACATTCATTTTGCCTAACTCTAACCCTAACCTTAACCCTAACCCTAGCCCTATCAGTAACCCTAACTTTAACCAACCACAAAAATGACATTTTGCCACATTAGGACCAGGCTTTGGTCCCCATGAGGACCACTGGTCCCCACAAAGTCGGTGTTTAAACCAGAAACGGTCCCCAAGAGTTAACAAAAACGCACATACACACACACACACACACACACACACAGGCACACACAGAAAGAAATTCACACAGACTGTATACAAACACTGAATCGATATGAGTGACAGTCGTGCCTGTTTGCACTCATGCACCCTTAGATATTCTTGGCAGGGTGCAGATTGGTTGTGCCATATGTGCACACACTCATGCATATGCATGAAGGGCTGAATGTGACTCCTCACTTCAATGCAGACATTTATGCGTTTGCATGCACGTTCAAACTCGTGTACAGATGTTTTGCCGCCCACATGAGTTATTCATGGCTTACCACCCTCACCTCTGAAATGAATGTGGGATGTTGATCAGGATTGTTAACCTTTTCCTTGCCAAGACAAGTGCTGCTATAAAGTCACACACGTGGCTCACGTACAGGGTTTGTAGATGTTAATCACATGATTTATCACTACAGTGCGGTGCTGCTGCTTCTCTTTTTACACGTTTATGACAATCTTTTATCTGTAGACTACTCACTGCATGTTGTTGCTCTTAGGTAAACCCCGTATTGACCTATTTTTCTTCCTTTGATCAAATGGAAGTCAATGATTATTTTTATCATTGATGAATCTGTTGATTATTTTCTCGATTAACCAATCAGTTGTTTGGTCTTTAAAATGTCAGGACATGGTGAAAAATGTCTTGTTTTTTCCCGACCAACAGTGCACAACCCGGTGATATTCATTTTACTATCATAGAAGACGAAATAAGCCAGAAAATAGTCTTAGGGCTGGTCCCTTGCATTCCAGCCACGGCTCCACCAGGACAATGTCGAGCAGAGATTTGGTCCAGTGTTGCCAAGGGTGAATAATTTTCTGACATTAGATTAATCGCCTAATTGTTGCAGCTCTAATGGAAGTTGTTTGATTTTTTTATTCATGTGTTGAATCAGTGTTATGACATAAGGGCAAAAAAAAGAACCTGGAGTCACTGAGAAAATTTTAAAATTTGACATTTAAATGAACAGTTAGAGGAGTCGATGTCTTGAAGCGTGCCAGTTTTCAGCTCATGATCCTCTGTTGCGACCTGTTTGATTTGTCTCATACTGTATAATTTTAGCCAATCATTAAAGACGTCATCATGCTTCCTCCCATCATTTCCTCATTTGCTTGGCGGAGAGGTACTTTCCGGGCTTCTGTATTTAAAGTGTTTGTTTGTGATATTGTGTCAGTGTTTATGCAAGTGTGTGTTATGGGTATTGTATGTTTCTAGCATGCTCGTCTATTTTTAGACGGCGAGCGTACTTGCACGCATTACCATTATGGATGGATTTGTGTGTGTGTGTGTATGTGAATGAATGTGTGTGGTGAGCTCTGCTCCTCCAGAGTGAGTCATACAGTGACGTGAACAGCTGCAGTCATTCACATGCCTGGCCCAAGCACATGGCTCGTAGACAACACACTCCCTGCCTTCACGTGCTGTCCTTCCCCCTTCCTCTCTCTCTCTCTCTTCCACTCTTTCCTTGAGCCTTGCTTTTTTTTCCGTTTTACCGAGAACCCACCCATATTCCCAGCTCTGCCTGTTGCTTTGTGGACAATGGCAACCATTATTATTCCCCTATTTAAGTACTTGTTGATAACCTAGTTTCTCTTCTTTCTTCTTTCTCAAGCTGAACAAGCAAGAGAGGACCTGTTTTTATCCACTTTAGCATTTCACATAACTAATTTCACAACACCGTCTTTTTTTTTTTTCACACGGTTTTTAGTTGTTGTACCGTTCTGTTCAAATGAAGTCTAATTTGTTATGTTGCTGCCTCTGTTGCAACTCAAGCCATTCGTATTTTCTGCATGCCTTGCTCCAGCTAAATGTAAACATGTCCCAACTGCTCACGCTGTAGCTGCTATTAATAAGGAGCTGTCTGTGCAGGAGTTGCTTAAGAGCTGAAAAACATTAGCCACGAATCCCAGTGGGTTTTTTTGGAAGAGGGAGGGCTTCTTGGAAAAGTGGGTGAGAGAGGACGGGACTGGAGGTCAAATCAAATTTGGAAGCGTCTCACCTAACTCACATTAGTAACTACTTTCCCACAGCAAAACACACTCCCTCTGTATGTTCACGACGGCCTCAAAGACTATAACAAAGACTTCTCTGGTTTAGCTATTCTGTTATGTATTTGCTCACGGCTGAGACTGAAGGTCACTCTGCAGTGGAGTGTTTGAACTAACACGGCTGTACTGTTATCATCGCCAGTATTATGAGAGAGAAAAACCTGGTGTACCAGGTTCAGTGACCCATATTCTCTTGAGTGAAATCCCAGCTTAACCCATCTTTCTCACTTGCAGAAGCCTTCTGGAAATGCAGGCAGTGTGTGTGTGTGTGTGTGAGTGTGTGTTTATCTCTGGTCTAGTCTCTTTGCTGTTTCTCTGTCTCCCTGAGCTCTGTAACTCCAGACATGTCAATCATAGCAAGACACAAGCGCTTCAACCTCGGACTACAACATGAAACCCTGACATAAAACTCCAGTCATTTTCAAAAAGTACGCCTAAATTCTCAGTCCGTCTTTTCACACTTTGAGATTTTTCACCTCCTCTGCTTGTATCACACTTCCAATAAACCTGTTGAATGTTAACCACTCACACATAATATTGCATTGATAGCCAACTCAGTGTGTTAACAATGATGGAGCTTATGCTGGCACAATTATACACAACAAACACAAACAACAGCTGGTACTGTAAATCCCCCTCCGTCCAGTTTTCTCCCATACCCACCTGCTAAACCCACCGCCCCATCCCCTGCCCTTGGCACGGTGTGTTTGCATGTGTGTGTGTGTGTGTCTGTTGATGTGGGGCTGTTTTACGTAACCGCCCGCCTTGGCCCCAGTAAAGGTGTTACTGTAACACGTTGCATTCCGGCTGCATGTGAGCAACCACTCACATGGGGCCTGCTGTTCACCCTCCTCCCTCCCCCTCCAGGTGTTTGGATTAGAAGGGGAAGGATTGAGTGGCGGGGAGGAGCAGGGAGGCCCTTTACTGTAAACGGACTCCTCTGCTGTCACTACACTTATAGGCCACTTCTGCCTCTTTACTTCCGTCTATCTATCTCAAGGCTGTGTGACTTTTATGTGCAGTTTTTTTTTGATGAACTGCTGTGACTTGATTTCTCCTACTTCTTTATCTTATCTGGTGACTTTTTATTGTCAGTGAGCACTTGAGCAAGCTCCAGCTTTTCCTGAAAACCACTGAGAGCCAGCTCTGCTACATGCAACATTGCATAAACATCTGCTCATTTGAAACCTGAACCCTTCTTCAGTCTTTGGTGCAAGTTATGTAGTTGTTGGAGTGTGTTTTATCATCAAGATCTCAAGACAATGTATTCACTATTAAGGATGTTGAAAGAATTCACCGGCTGACTCTGGGCAATGCTCCAGACATTGGCAGACAACATAACATCATACCACTTGAAATACCCTTTCTAAAAAAGTACCCTTTTTAATATGTTTATTAGTTTTGATTATTGGCTTTATTAATGATTAATACACAATTTACTAATTTACTAATAATTTACTGTACTTTATCACTTATAAGAAGTTAGTAAAAACTAATTTTGGGTTACTGGATTGTGAAAATGGGCCAATTTTTATACTTACTATTCGGTGATAATGCAGTTGTAAATAACCCATTAATAAATGGTTAATGAGGACTTTGGTCAGTTCAGCACTCAAAGCACACAACCTGGTAATTCAAAAGTTGTTCTTATCAATGATTTATGATCTATAAAGCCTTAGTAAACTATTTTAGAACCATTAATCAGGGATGTATTAACCATTCACTTACAAACTCGTTATAAAGGATGCCTCACTGTAAAATGGTACCATCAAAATAAACGATGTAAGAACAGAATTTTAAAAAAAGTTCAAGTTTAATGTTCTCACATTACCTGAAATTTGAGAAAGATGAATGTGACTGAGAGAATGTTGTTGTTATAGTTTCATAAAAGAGGTGACTTGAGAGAGAATTTGGAAGAATGTTTGGTTCTTTGAAAACAAATCAATGAAATTCACAAAACTCTAAATTGTCTCAATTTATTTGGGCGCTCTCAGCCACATTTACTAGTACTTTAGTCTTCCAAGCATGCTTTTAAAGGAGCTATAATCAATATTTTTATGTTAACAATGGACCACTACTTGACTTGAAGTGACTAACCAACAATTATCACCCAACTGCAGTTCTTTTCCTTTGCTCTACTGAGTTTTATAGCGTCTTTTAGCTCAATGTTTTGGTTTTACCGCCGCAGCTTTACTATTGTGGTTCACTCTCATGGCTCTCATTCAGACTCAGCAAGCAGCTTTAATAAACCTACTGTCACAGCAGACAGGCAGGCAGTTAGTGACTAGTTGGTGAACGTAAAGGACAATTTAGCGGCTAAAGAGCCAGATATTTCCCTCAGGAGGTGGAGACCAAAAATAGAGCTAAAAGGAGGATGAATATTGGACGTCCATTTTTCAGCCGGCCAGAAACACAATTCCAAATGAATGCTAATATTGTTCCATATATGCTGGATGTGTAAATATGCAACTATTTGCTAGTCATATTAACTTAAAAGCTGATGATACTGTGACTTGTTTCTGCTGCCCCCAAGTGCCCAAAAAAAAACACTTATAGCAAGTGTAAATGATCAAATAAATAGTCTCTCAGTATGAGCAGTGTTAGCATATTCTCATAGGCAGTTTCCTTTAGCGTAACAATCTCCAAGTAAAGAAAACAGTAAACCACAGATCTTCCTCATTGCTGACTGATATGAAAACTTTTATATTTTTACTGGCTCAACTAGAGAAGTTGCAATTAGACACTTCCTGTTTACTGTAGGTGTTTGTCAGCAGTGACCTGCTCCTGAAGGGTTAGTTTATAAGGTTATTGCACCCGGGAGCCCCCCTCCTTGTCTTTTGTTGTTGTCTCTCAGTTCAGTTCGTCCTTTGACACTCAATACAAGAAAGAGGAAGTGCTCCTTTTGTTCACTGGCTGTTCGTACTAATTCAGCATTGAGGGCTACAGGTGTTACTTTACTGTTCTGACTCAGTGTGCTGTAGACCACACATTATGTGTGTGTATGTGTGTGTGCATTCTCATATGTGTAGGTAGACATTTGGATTTTTGTGTGCATATCTTACAGGTATGTGTGTTGTTGTAGTTTTATGGAGGAAGAGAGGAGGACCGGAACACGAGTCCCTGCTGCTCTCCTTACGGTCACTTGAACCAGGACGGCTCTAGACAGATGGATGGTCCTGTTGACACTAATCCACTGTATGAGGTAATGGAGTTAGCCTGTGTTTGTGCACTCCTTCCCTGCCACTCCTGACTTACTGACTGACCTACTTAACCAACAACTCACGTGGCACCAAAGCAAGCACACACACACATTCTGTGTGTCTTTCCCAGAAGCTTACGGGACCATAAAATACAGTGTGTGTGTGTGTGTTTGCTGGTCACGCTGCCACTCCTGCTGTTAGTATACATGTTTGTTGGTTAGTTGATCATTAATAAATTCTAGGGCTGTGTTTGTTTTCTGTGTGTGTGTGTGTGTGTGTGTGTGTGTGTGTGCGTGTGCATGTTTGTGTGTGGGTGGATGGGTGGGTTGTGCAGTGATTCATTTGTTCATAGTTAAGAAATCTCACGAAGCAGGAGTTAAATCTTACATATACAAAGGAGGATATACTATATATACTTAAACTATAGAACACTGTTCTTATAAAACAGTAAAATGTTTAAATGTTGTCACATATTAATATGAGGATAATGCAATGATGATTATTTTGGTATAGATTTGTCCACGTTGCCTAAGAGTACATTATTTACTGTCTTCCTGTCGTTCCTGTTTAAATTAAGACAACCATTAGCAACCGTTTCAGTTATAGGGAACTAGTTACCATGACTAATAAGCACTATTAGTTAAGTGCAACCAAAAGTGAAATTGTCTCATTTGTGAAAGGTTGCATAAGAAAAACTTGGCAAGGTCATTGTAACAAGTGGCAGCGAGTACACTGCTCCACATAAAGCTGTGTGTATGCTTCATAGTAGTGGCTGTACACCTGCTGTACTCTAGGGACAACTTTAAGGGACAGTTTGACTAAGATGTACAGTACCTACACACTCTTCCGGTTGTTTCTTCTAGGCCCGGCCCAGCCCAAAGGAGCCACCTGCCAGTCCCCCCCCCCCCCCCCTTCCTCCCAAAAAAATAGTAATAATGGTGATTAAATTGTTGAAACCAGATGACAGAAGGGTTACATACATACATATAGTCAGTATAGGATGTTATAGGTACATACTTAAACCTCAAGCGATGACATATCACATCATTCTTTATGTGTTTTTTATGTCCCTATGAAGGCCAGTTACGACATAACAAATCCACTGAAAACTTCTGCTTGCCATAAAAGTTCTTGTTCCCTCATTATTATTATTTTTTTCCCTTTCAAGTCAATGACTTGCATCTGTGCACCAAGGTCCTACGTGTTGTTACAAAAATGATACATGTAACAAGTGGTCATTGTTCACGCATAAATCTGCAAGACCTTGGTGCAAAATTGAGATAAGATTCACTTGCACACAGACAGAAGAGGAACAATGAACCAGGACTTGTGGGCTTTCTTTTTCTCTGATTGTATCTGTTTATGTTTCATCATTAGAGAACAGGACAGTCATCAACTAAAACAGTAGATATTCTAGAATACTATTTAAGCTGTAGAAATCTGTCTGCACGTCTAAGGAAATTATAGTTATTATAATAATACAGTTATCAAGCTGACATCTAATGTCACAGGTGGTTTGAATAATCAGGAGGAAAAGCATCAGAGACCAAAGCCTAATGTTTTGTGACATGACAACTTAATATGGCAATATGGAAATACACTTGTAGATTGACTTGATAAATGGATTACTTTATGTGTTATGTGATGACTTTTCACTGGTCTTTTGTGTAGTTAAGTTGTAAAGAGCTTCTGTTACAGCTTTTACAACCATTATCAATGGGACTGGAATGATGCAGTATGAAGTGCTGTGCAACATTCTTCAAGACTCCAAGAACTTTTCAGGGTTCAGAGGTGATACAAACATATTTACTGCAATACAAACACTAAATGTAAACCTATACTATCTGGATAAGGGACGACTCATGTTAATGCAAGGTGTAAAAGCACACAAAACTCATCGTGATCGGGATCGGAAAGACCACAACTGGAGGTGGTGTTTCAAGTCATCCACAGCAATAATGTCTATTTCATGTTTTTTACACCCCTGATGGTGGAATAATGCTTTATGTTCACTCAAGAGGCCTTGTGTGTGTGTGTGTGCCGGGACCACAACAACGTGACCATCGTCAGCTGATGACTGCAGAATGCAGCTGGACCAGTGCAGTGTAAAATCTTAATTAGTTAATCAAATGTGACATTTATGTAATTTTATATGTTTTCCAGTTTCAAGTGAATTAAAATATCTTGAGCGGGATATGTTATTAAAAAAGATGAATGTATCTAAGGAATGTGTGTGTGTGTGTGTGTGTGTGTGTGTGTGTGTGTGTGTGTGTGTGTGTGTTTGATGTAGATGTGACTTTACTGTAATTGCTCAGACAAAATAAAAGCACAACAATGCTATGACAATGATAATACTGTTTTATTCTATATTACAAAATAATAGATTAATTATCTATGAAAACTGATTCCGACTTAACCCTCATGTGATGAACTTTGTCATCTATATGTACTTCCGCCCTAAAGGCCTTCTGTGTAAAAGACCTACTGAAAGCAAAATCACCAAACAAAAGATAGTTTACTTATTTCACAAGAAGTCCTTGTACCCTCATTATTACTTTGTTTTATTATTTCTAACTCTTACAAAACAATCACTTACATCTGTGCTCCAAGGCCTTGCAGATGTCTGTGTGAACAATGACCACTTGTTACCGCATGTACGTCTTTTTATTTTTTGCAACAGTAAGCATAAAAGACACACTAATAATAATAATACATACATACATACATTTTGGAATTCAGCTGCTGTATCTCTCAGTGTGGCTCTAGTGATGTTTGTCCAGTGTAGCTTTGACCTCTGACCCTGTTAGGAGATGGACCTTGTGTTTTTCTTCTGACACCTGATCCAAGAAATAATCTTACACAAGGTGCTCTGGAATGTCCGCTCACGATCCTCTCAGGTCTCACTCACCTGAGGCCTGTTGCTTGCTGCTTTGTGACAAACTGGATCGAACTGGCTAAGAAACTAGGTCCAGTGGCTTTATGCAGGAAGAAGCATCAGTTACACTGTGACATATTCCGGAGCTGTGGGCGTGTATGTGTTTGTCTGATTGACAACAACGTGAAAGACGCCAACAGACAACGTGAGCAAAAGATATATGTCAACATGGCTGCAATGTGTGTGTGTGTGTCACTGGATGGAGGGCACAGTGTTATCTATGCATGGGAATTGAATACAAAACATGTAACGCTTCAGCAGCCTGCCTGTTTGCCGAGGAATATAACCACGTACAACCTGTCACACACAATGTAAACAACCCCTTTGAATTTTTGCATTTGTTGTTGTGTCTCTCTTTTCTATGTAAAGGCCACTGAGGATTAGATAGCGCTATTCTGTGCAGTCAGTCTAATACAAAAGGCTCTTTTTGTACCGAGTTGCGTAACAGGCCACTGAATGCAGTTTAGCTTCTCTGCTTTCAGATCATATTTTGGTTATCTCACTCAGAGACCCTTCTCAGAGGTTTATCTCTTCTTCCCTCCCACCGTATCTCCTTTCCTCTATAAACCGCAGCAATGCTGACAACCCGTTGCTGTGCGCAACACTTCTGTCATCCTACCGATATGTGATTAACTCCTGTTTTTATTACTGTGCTGCTCAGGTTTCAGGTTGAAATTGGAGGACGTGTGTTTTAAATAATACTCTGCCAGGGCAATGCCCTGACATTAACTTTATCAGCAACTAACTGCACTTCGATTTACATACATTTCTGTTCTCCTCGGGTCATAAGATACATAAGTTTTAAAACCTGTCAGTATCTTTAAGACAATGAATCATCAACGTGACCCCAGCAACTTTCTCCTCCCCCTTAATCTTTTCATGCTGCTGAGCCGTTGATGCATAACCTATGATTTAACTACCCTGTTATGTGAATCCAGCTCATAATGGCTGCAGCACTATCTGCCAGTGGTGTGATGGAGAGAGAGTGTGCTTCCCCCAGTATGTGACACACTGCCCTGAGCAGCGAGCTCATAACGGAAGGCTGTAGTCACCCACCCACACCCGAGTAGTCAGCTGCTGCTGGGGGCCCCCAAAGAGCGTCTCTGCTCACATTCCTGTCTGAGGAGAAAATAAAAATCCCCCCATCATCCTCTCCCTCTCTCTCTGTTTCTCTCACTCTATCCCACTCCTTTACCAGACTCCTAATACCCGCTTTATTTTTGCCTCCTTAAAAGGTGGCCTCTTTTCTGTGTCAAAGACAAACAGTCATGGCGCCGCATTAACACTAGGGGAAACTGCCACTGAACCTGTTGATGGATAACGGTCGCTCCTAAGAGGGGTCGTCACAGCGACATGACATTCCTGCTGTCGGCTGTTGAGGCGGAATCAAAGCCAGCTGAGACACGTGACTACAGTTTAGTCTGTTAGTTTGTGAACCCGCAGGCTGCTGTATATGGTCAGGATTCTTGGAGCAGAGAGGAGATTTCTTCAGAAGTCCAAGAGGGAAAAAAGGGAGGAGGGGGGGTCTCCAGAGGAAGGCCAAGAGACCGATCCATGTTAGGAGGGCCTGAATTTTTAGCATGCCCTCTTTTGCTGGAGCTTCTCTCTTTGCCCCTGATCAACCACCCCCAGTGCACCCCTTTACCCCCCTATTACCCCATAGCCTCGCAGGCCTCAGCTGTTATGCTGTGGCGTGTGGGGTCACTTGAGGCTCCGCAGCTTGAAAACTTATTTCGTGAAAGGGTGAGAGCAAGGCGGGGCCGTGTTGAAGAAAGTGGGAGGGGCTGACCCACATTTTGCCCGCTGCTTCTACGGTGCAGACTTTAGTGCTGTGTGGAAACCCACAAAGGGCTGATTGACTAATGTCTATTTTTGGTTCAAATTATGGCCGTCAGGTAGCATGTAAGGTTACACCAGCTGGTAGCTTATGAAAGCATGTTACAGTATAGTGCCTGGTGGTCCATCCCAGCACAATGTTAATGTTTGGAATAAGAGTGTTCCCAAAAAGAACTGTCACACTGACATACATAGACTTATACTTAGATATTTCAAACCTCAAATGCCACTTAATTGTAATTGATGCGTATGAATTTTTTTCTAATGTAGTTCTGTGTCAAACAGTATGTTGGCCTCACACCAAAAGTCTCAGACATGCAGGATCACTTCCCCAGCTTGGCCGTATGCTCCATTGTACAGCAGTCTCTATATCGTCACCCACATATCAGATTAGTTCAGTGATTCAAATAGGTCTGGTGTTGTGTCCATTGACATCTGTTTTGAAGAAACAGTCCACCAATCAGAGCTTTGTGTGAGCTTTGTGGATCAAGAATCTTCTTCCATAGATCCATTAAGGAGACATGTTTGCAGGTCGGGGATAAATCATGATCTGATCACGCACCGGTGACTCAGAAGTTTGTTGTTGGGCCACTTACCATGCATGTCACACCCTCCTGGTGTAGCTCTTTGCTTACCGGTTAAAAAAAGCAAAAAATGACTTCATGTGTATCTGTGGAGACACACTGCAGTCCAAATGTTTGGGAGTGTGCTCAAAATGAACTAGTTTGTACTAGTGTGCTCAACAAAGTGTCATCCGACCATGTCAGAAGGCAAAAGTGCTAATAGCTGTTTGGACCAGCCACACGTGAAGAGTGAAAAGCAAGCTGTCATAGAGAGGGGCGAGACGTGATAATCGTTTAGGTGTTGGGATAATGGCGCGCACTTCTGGATAGTCTCTCTTGAAGGCTTTCATGGTGTTGCACTCGTTTGTTTACACAAAAAGTGACAGAAAAAGTTGTGTTAAGAAGAAGAAAAAAAAGGAGAGCTTGAGAGAAAGGACAACCCCAGGTTTATTCTCTCACCTCCACACACCTGCCCGATGGCTTCGTGGAGTGCTTGTCAGACTGTCAGTTTCGGAAAGTTGCATAAAACGACGCGTGCGGCCCCCTCAGTTTCAGAGTTGGAAATGTGTGGCGGGAGGGGGGTTAGGGTTAGAAGTTGAAGTTGAATGTTGAAGCAAAGCCTTTGAGCTAGTTCTGGCAAACAACTAGAGTCCACCCCCATCTGCTGTCACTTACTGTCGCCGCTGCTGCTGTTCACATAGCTTTTTAAAAGCCCCACCTTCATTTCAGCATCCAAATCTAGACTCTCAGTCCTTAAGGGATGATAATATCGCAACTCCCCACTGCTGAGCTCGGTGTTTCCTGCTGGGGATTGACGAGGTCAGAAACAAGACAGCAAACATCAACGCGATACTTATTCTACACTCATGTATAAATCAATTCCAGGAGTTGGCTGACTGATGTTATAAAATGTGAAGAAACTAAAAATGTGGATTGCTGTTATTTTGTCTGTATTTTATTCAGTTTTATTTTACTTATATTTAATTTGGAATAAGGCTGCTATGGTGACTTTGATGTTGTTATCATCATTAAATACAGACTGACCTGCATCAATCAACAAATATTGTAAATTACCACTGTAGTTATCATTAAAAAAACTTCTTTAACAATACTCAGTGTTAGTTATATTGATATTGTTACATAAAATCCTTGTATTCCTATTGAGTTAAAAACAGACACTTGCTTTTCTGAACCACAACAACAGTGTTGTCAGCGCAAATATTGAAGTGGCCCAATATTCAAATGTGACACAGTTACAAACCATGTAATCTCTAGAAGTTTTTTATGTTAAGTCACACATAATTATGTTTGCTTGTTTTATGAATGCAACCTCTGATCCAGCTGCGTCACTGCTTTTATCACTTGTTGTTGTTTTTTTATTGTTGTTGTTGAGTTGAACATTTGCTCTTTCCTTTAATGGATTGCCACAGTAGGCTTGCAATTAATAGTAAATGTTTGTTGTAAATGCATAAATGTGGGTCATGCACGTGACATTATTAGCTTTTAAACAAGGTGAATGCAGCCTGAGACTGTCAGCAGGATACTTTATCTTTGTGACACTTAATGTTAGGTTCTTTGTTTCCTCGTTCCTGCCACTCCCGCTGCCTGTAAACACCCATATCAGACATTTAGCCTGCGCACATACACACCAACAACACCTGTGATTGTGACTTTCCACAAGGTCACTGAAGCTGGAGCCCTGCCAGAGTAAACAGTAAGCACAACACATGGCCAACTGCTATTTCCCTGGGGCTTGGTGAAAAGTTTAAAATCCCATTTTTGTTAAGGTGATGAAGATGTGGCCTCTAAAAGTCTAAAGACAGCTGATGAAGCTTTAAACCTTTATGTTTGCTTGTAGGCTGTCATAGAAATATCTGTTAAAAAGGTTAAGAATGTCTGTTTTTTTTTTTCTTTCCGTCTCTCTTTGCTCCTCTGGCTGAAACACATCACATGTGACTGCTGACCTAATTTTCAGCCACGGATGGGGAATTGAAAACAAAAACAGAGCCAAGGCAAGTGAGGCTAATTTGCTGCGAGTGAAACCTCCCCTCACTTACATGCACACATGTACACACGTAGACATAGACATACACACCCCCCGCGCACATACACACACACTGTACCGTCCTGGGCCCCCTGACTGAGCCCTCTAAAATCAAAACAAACATTCCACACTCACCCTGCCCGGATCCCACAGTCCAGGCAGCTGTATGTTACTCAACTATAACTACAGGCAGCCTAGCAGGCAGGTTGCCTGCTATTGTGTAATACCTTCCACAGTGCTTTTCAACCTACACCACAACACTGATGACTTGAGATATACCCTTTGTGAATGCAGTGTAACATGAAAAAGATGCCTGGTCCACACTAGACAAAACACAGTGACTAAAAATAACACAACAGATGTCACAAGGTTTTAACAGTCAAAGCACTGTTTCATGAATTATATCAACCTGGGAGTGGAAAAGGCTTTTTGTTTCCATTAGGACACACCAACATTTTATCTGTTTGCGTGTCGCTTCCATGGTATTGTAATACTCACTGCTCATTACCAGTAAATGGTTTATTATGGTGTGTGTCATAAAACCTTTGATAATCATCAGGTCAATATTTGGACTAGCACAGTTCATCTGTGACTCTTATGTTTTATATGTCCACTTTCCTCTTCCAGCAGCAAACCAAAGTCCAGCCAATGTTGACAGTATTTTCTTCTGCAGAATTTTGCAATAATCGCATTATCGGCACATTATAAACACATTCCTGTTCAGTTACTTAAAAGTTCAGAGTTTAGAATCTACAACCCGACAGCTAACCCAAGACCATGACATCTTAGAAAGATAAAAATGAAAAATAAATGAATGTAACAATTTCCGCTGCAAACATCCTTTCAGATTTAGAATTGGAGAGGAGCCTCGCACGCATACAATCAATTATACAAGTCATTTTATAATCAATAAAACGTGACACAGTTAGGCGGAAATGTGTCACGTTTTCACGTTATCAGTGCTGAGTGTTATTGCTGTTGTTTTGCCCCACTACTGCCAACCAACATGTTTTTCATTCTTTGATTTATTGTCTTGGCCTTTGAAATGACAGTATGTGATAGCTAGTTTACAGATGTAATCGGATCATATCAAGTGTTTTACATTTGTCAAACATAAGTATTGCACAGCACATCTGCATTTTGAGTGAAACCCTTTCAAAAAAAATCTTATATATCATGAACAGATTGTGTGTTCGTATCATTCCATCCCAGGACCCTGCTGTAAGAATCCAGACATCTCCAACTGAGAAAGTGGCTCACTTGTCGGTGGCATCTGTGTTGCAGTGAGTGTGAAGATGGTTCTGGAGGGTTTGGGTGGAGCTGCCTTCGGGGTAAGCCAGAGCTGTGATCAATGCACAAACAACAGAATTTGTGGTATTTGTGTCAAGCTGCACCCCCACCTCTTACATCACTTCTGTTAGTTAACCCACTGTTTGGGAAGGGAGGTGCAGGTGGAGCTGCTGTTTATGAGTATGTGTGTGTGTGTGTGTTTGGGTGGGGCTGCAGCGGGATGGTATGTTGAGCAGATTTTTTTTTTCCTTATGGCTGCAGTTAGTCGATGGCCTTGTGGCTCAACAGGAAGGAAGCTCATGAGGTGAATGACACAGTCGGCTCTTTGTTTTTACTCCCTGTAATGTTTTCCCACTCCCTCTCTGTGCCCTCTGGGCCTCCATCATCATTCATTCTCTGTCTCCTCCCAGACTCCCCCTCACACTGTTTCACTCTCTGACTCTGATTATTGCAGATTCATGCACACACACCTGTCTTTTCTTTCTCTGACTCTTTCTCTCAGCTGTCTAACACTCTAATATGAGCTGGCAGGACCTGGCACTGCGGATAAAGTCCTCGTCCAGGTCAGCTGCTGTGTGCCAGTCAGCAGCAGGTTCACTGCTGCATTTGCATTCTGCTTTACTGTGAGTGGGTGGGTGGGTGGGGGGATCCCGCTGCACTGCAGGTGTAGATGTTGAGAGGTAATACAGGCAGCACTTGTAGTTTTTTTTTCCCACCAGATATCAGGAATGTTGTTGAAATAGGTCATATGAGTCTGCCTATGATTAACTTACTTCTTAGATGAGTCAGGTTTAGTTCTTATCTTTTCTCAGGCTGCTCCCATTTCTTAACATGCTGTTATATACACACACAAACCACAAGTTCTTAGCTTTTTTTTTTTATTTTTTATAAATACACACAAAACTTGCCTGCACCTCCTGTGTCACTTTTGAAGTCAAATACAGTGGAATACTTTGAGAAAAGCAGGCTGCAGGTCAACAAGGTCTTTTGTTTGTGTGTGTGTGGTTGTGTGTGTGTGTGTACGCATGACCCAGAGAGGCTGATGAAGACAGTGGTGGGGGGGGGGGGGGGGGGGGGGGGGGCAAAGCTAAATCGGGGCCAGGCCACTCCCTGTCCTCGCTCTATTCACTGGGCCAGCCACTTCAGACCAGTTCCATGTGGCTGAACAACTGCACTGCTGAGTATGTAATGTGTCATCCACCTTTCCCCTCACTGTGACCATCTTCAGTAAACTAACAATGCTATCAGTTTGTCCTTAAAAAATTGATGTCAAACCTCAACTCACTTTTAAAAGTATATATATAAATATTGATTTTTGGGTTCTGATTTTTGCCATAACTGTACCTCCTTTTTCAACACTTTATTTGTCTTTCTCTCCTTCCTTTCCGCATTAAACAGTATCCACCGTTGCCCTTGCTCCTCACTGCTCTTCCCTCACATCCTTCCCTCTTTATTATCACCTGTAACTTCTTCATAACATGAATGTATGTGTTACTTTTTCATTTTCTTGCCCCCTTGACTGGCTTCTACTAGAATATTATTCATGATCCATAAAGTGCCTCCTCTAGGAATACACTATTGTAATGATAATGTTACCTTCACCATACTGTAAGTCTAGCAGACCCTGTAAAGAGTAAATTCCAGCTCCAGATAGTGAACTGTAGAGAATTGTACCTGAATGACAAGTAGGTCATGTCAACAGCAATGTGGTGAGACCTTGTGCATCATCACTCTACATACTGCACACACGTCTGTACTCTGTGTGTTTGCATGTGCGCATGCAATGCACATTTGTGTGCACAGGTGTGTTTGCTTAGAAGTTATAGAATGGTGTTTACAGGTGCAGGTAAGAAAGGGGTCAGTGATGAAATACAGTTTTACTTGAAACTGAAGTTTAACATTTATTTTACAGTAAAATGTCAGAGTGCCTGAGTGTGCTCATCATTTCCATATAGTGCAGGTTACTGTACTCCAGCTATGTAGTGACAGCTGTGACACATAAAGCAATCTGAGTTTTGTGGTTATGGCTATATTATACACTATGCAGGCAGGGGAATTCTCCAGTCGTGTTACCTGAACCTGACCTGGCTTCGCAGGCATCCTGGAACCTGCCCCAGAAATGTGTTAGGAGCTCCTGGTGTGTCACATTGGAAACAGACCAGATCTTGGCAGTCCTGGGGTCCCCCCTGCACCCTCTTATTCTGCTCTCTCATCCCTCGCTCCTTCCCCACTCCCCCTCACCCCCCCCCCCCCCCCCCCCCCCCCCCCCCCCTTCCTGCTCCACTAACCTTTTCCCCAGGCTGTGAAGGGGAACCAGGTAACACGAGAGCCCTGTTTCTGCTCTGTTTGCCAAGAGCATCTTTGCTGCCAGAGACAAACAAGAGTGACACGGATGGAGCCATAACCTTCATCGATCCATCCATCAGTGCGCTCTCTCCCTCTCTCTCTCTCTCTCTCTCGCTCTCTTTCTCCCTCTCTCTCTCTCTCTCTAGTTCTCCCTCTCTTTAGTTCTCCTTTTCCTTTCTCCTCGCATCGCACGCACACTGACCTACTTTCCTCCTGACCTGTTTATGCAAGCTCCGGTGCAGCAGCCGTTCAAGTCAAATCAGGAAAATAGGGGACGCAGCAAAATGCTGCCAGAGCTTTGCTGCTCCATGCAGAGAATGTCACCTTGATACCATCCCATGGGTGCTACTGTATTATAAGGAATATTTACTTAACAACTCACACTCCCCAAAAGCTAAAATCCTATGGGAACAGCAGTTAGCTTCTTTCTTCCTTTTTTTTTTTGCATGTGTATGTGAGGGAATGTGCATTAGTATTTGTGTGTGTGCATACATGTATTCACTTGTGTGTGACTGAGAGCATTGTGAAGGGCATTGATGCGTCAGCCTCAAAGAGGTGCTTTGTTTGCAGACTTAGATCAAGTTAGTGGACTGGGTTAACTTCCCTTCCCTCCCGTATCCTCCCCCCACTCCTTCCCCCCAGTGCTCCTCCCTTTGCCCTTTGTGTTGTTATGAACATAACCCTGTTTTGGTGTATGAAAGGGTTGGAGAAACAGAGAAAAATGTATTGTTTAAAGTCCCTCTCCATTCAAAATTTGTTTTTCCTCTTGTTCCTACGGTTGGATTTTTGAGCTTCACTGTGCAGAATGATATATGTGCAGAGTTTGACACTAGAAGGCTGTTTTCACATTAATCTGCTGAAAGTGGAAAATTTCTCTGAGCTCATTGAAAATCTGATTTTAAGGGGCGGGTCTACAAGCATTATTTGTGACATCACAACTAGTTTGGAAGCCAATCCTGGTCCAATATTCAACTTACACAAGTGTGATGTGGAAACTCGAAGCCACCAGTACACAAACACTGAGAATAAACTTTACAGTGAAGTAGAGGACATCTTGTATCCAGCAGTTAAACTTCTGAAATGAAAAATATTTGCATATTGAAAGATTCTGGAATTTTTAATGAGGGAGAAGGAGTAAATGCCATTTTAAGGATTCTAACAAGATAATTTAACTTTTTTTGTCCAGACCTTTAAGAAACTAAGGGCGTCTCTGCTACTGCAGCTCAACTCTCATAATGATGATGTAACCCATATTTTGGTACCAATTGTGTAATAAAGCTATTAAAACCTCGCATTACATTGATGACATTCTGAAACTCCCATTTACTGTAATTCATTTCTACATTTTACAATTAAAGGAATAATGTGAATCATAATTAAGAAGGCAAGATATCAAACTTTTCAACTATTCATATACAAGCTGTATAGTCTTTCTAAAATGTGGTATCACACAGCTTGCGAGCCAGGATTTTGATAACAGAGCAGCCTTTTCTGTATAAATACAAAGAATGCAGTGGGACTTGGCCAGGAGGTTGGCAGGACAGTTGATCTGGCAGCAGCAGGCAGAGGCTCAGACTGGCTCTGCCCTGGCTTTGTCCTGCACATCACACAGAGCTGACTCTCCCAGTTCAGTAATAGCCTGTTTAGTTTGAAACACGCTCCTGTTTGTGTTGCTCCTCTGCTATAAATATTCTGGATTTCGGGGCACACCTGTTCAAGTTGTTCCAACAAAAAGTGATCCTTTGCTTTTGTGAGCCAGTGTCTCTCTGCTGAGTGAGTTCATGTTAGAGCAGAGAAGCATTTTAGAACTCAGAGAGGTTTTTTTTTAATCCATTTTCAGCTTGTTAATCAGTCCTTTTTAGGTCCACTCAAGGTCTTGTGAAGTGTGTCAAAAGTAGTGAGACATCAAAGAGGTTTAAACATGAGTCTTCAAGTGCAGAGGCTATAATCAGAGGAGCGTGTGTGTGTGTGTGTGTACCTATGTGAGGGTGTCTGTTTAACGTGAGAGCAACATTTGATGGTATTTTCATGCTTTAAGCTTGTGTCTATTCGTAGAAGTAGGCCAGTGTTACATCAGACACGCTTGCCAGGGAGTTTGCTGGCCCCACCGGGCAAAGTGTGTCAGTGTGTCACTGCGGAGCTCCTCTCATTGCAGATTAGCTGTCGATGCCAAAAAGAGTGAGTTGCCCATGGGGAGTAGCTCTATACAAGGTTATCTCTGCACAATGGATACAGGGTGTGCCTATCAAGCTTTAAACATCAGAGTTGCACTTGTGTTGTCTCAAATCGAATGTCCTTTTTTGGAAAGTCTAAACGATCTGCATTATAGAAATCTTACTGCAAACAGGGGCATGTCCTTGTGTAATATGGCATACAGTATCAAGAAACTAAAACTAAGTATGGTTATAATGCCGTATTGCCCTAATTTGTTCTGTTTTCCTGCTTGCTGATGGTGATTCATTCTCTTATGTCAATCAGTGAGTAATGTATTACCTAACTGGTGGTTCTGGCATAAGGTTAGATCATCTTCACAGTTGATAGGATGACGAGCCAGGCTGCCTACAGACTGTGATTGCTATGTTGACAGGCGCTGCTTCTTAACGCCAAAGCGTGTTAAACAGATCTAAATGGCTGCTCAGTTCAATGTCAGTCTTGCTTTGTGGGCTGTAAAAGTTGCTTGATAATTCGTAATAAATCACGACAAGATGTGCTGCTTTTAAATGAGGCACTGTATGATAGTCATGTTTCACTTTTGTATGTTTATACCCAGTCCTACTCCATGACACTGGTGGCTTTCAGCTCTAGTTGAGCAGCAAGTGTTGCTTTGAAATATGTGTAGCCCTCAAACAGGTTTCATTGTGCTAAACCAAACAAACACTGCTGAAAGAACGGAGAAAAACAGGCTCTTTTCATGATATGTTGATAGGGTCAACATTCTTTTTATTTCATTTTCGATCTTGAAATGCTCCCATCTTCCACGATGAACATTAGTGTCTTTACATACATATTCATGTCAAAAGGAAGTGATGGTAATGACCAACCAGACCAACCACCACCCATCTCTAAACACCACACTATCTTTGCCTGTTTCTTTTTTTTGTCCTCTTGTCTTTTTCATAAAACCATCAGTAAAACCACAAACATTACTGATTAATACACACTGAAAAAAGGGGAAGGAGGGAGGAGGAATGAGGCAAATACATGTCATCACAGTCAATAGGAGAAAGACACAGTATAGAGGAAAACAGAACAACACCTTGACGAAAAAAGAGGATATAAAACCAATGAAATAAACATTACAGTGTTGTTCGAGGGTGGGGGAACTTTACATTTATACACAAGCACCAAAAAGCCAAACATGGTACATAGACTTTTGTTAAAGTAGGATCCAGTGTAGGCAATTCATCACTGCCCAGTAGCAGAATGACCATGAGAGATGAGTAATGGAGGCACATGGGAAACAAGGGAAGTCAATTTCTTCATTAATTCAAGTTCAGATTGTTCATGTTTTATATGGAATTTTAATGTTGGCGCCAATCGGAGGTTTAGAGAAATAAAGGAATTGTATTAACTTTTTCACAATAACTCACAAGCCTAATTTAATGTCAATAAATGTACAGTAACTATGGAGGGCTCTGTTCTTTACACAAGAGGAACACAGGGTTTCTCAGTTTTCCTTTGTTCAGTGCACTGTAGTGTGTTTACACAAATGCGACTTAATTCCTCCTGCTTTTGCCCCCAAGTCTCCCATGCCTACATCACAATCCAAACTCAAGGCTGCAGTATGTATCTAAAAAGGTCTGTACACATTCTCGGTCTATGTTCCTGTGGGCTTTTTCTACAGTGATGGGCGTGTGGAGGAGAGGGAAATAAATACATTGGGCCAGTGAATGGTAACAAACACAAGATATGGTTGATAAAGCTCAAATAAACTAAAGGCTTAAAGCCTGCAGCTGGTGAATTCCACCAAATATTTAAAGGCTGGTTAAAGGTTACGAAATCCAAACATTTTAATGAGGCCCTTGCCTCAGGAAACATTATGTTCTCCATTCAGTGCTGTTGGCGCTCCAAAGTGGACGGCCATTTCTGTGTAAACAGGGCATTAACAAATGATTAATGCTAAAGCTTAACAATCAAGAAAGAGGTGTTTTAATTTGAATGGGTCCTGTAGCAACAGTAGACAATGTGGCTGTACAGTAAATGTGATTCATAATAGGATGGTCACTTTCAAAATCCTCTTTTACCATTGCAGGTTTGTCGCATTTTTTGTTGAATTTGTATTCAAATTTCTTTGTAAAATATATATTTATAATAGATACAATATTCATATATCACAGTAATATACAAACCAAGTGCTTAAAAAATAAAGGTGATGCAGATCTTTTGTGAAATAATAGAGATGGTTGGGGGGGAGTATGGGTTGGTAGAGGTAGGGTCTGGGAAGAGGTATGGAACTTGATATTGTGGTGTTGGTGCTTCTTTGGTCGAGGGAATGTCCCCAGTGTACATTTGCATTTGATTTTAAGGCAGAGAGCCATACATGTGTATGTTTGTCTACAGTCAGATATGTACCAAATTTATAGTACTGATAAAGCTCGAAACTTTTCTTTTTTTACATTCTTGTTTGTAAGTGATCAAAATGTGCTTTCGCTGATGTACTCTGCTGTAGGTTGTTTAATGACAAAAGTAGAAAAGCAGGCAGTTCCATTCCTCCTCTCATCACATAAACAAAAGTGCTTCTGTAAATATGGAGAGGATGTAAGAAATGACAAATCTGTACAATATATACAAATATGATACAGCCCTACAAGATGTCCAGCCTTTTTTTGGTGACATTGGGGGTAGGGGAGTAGAAGAGCCCAGCTTCCTGTCCCAAGGGCTTTAGGAGGGGATTTGATTATAGGGCAAAGGCATGATGGCAGGGTAGTTGTGTCTTTAGTTTATAGAGCATCACAAAATGCTTACATTGTGACAGGCTTTAAAAAGTTTATGTCACTTAATCTCGCCTCTTGTTCCGTCGTCCACCTGTCTCCTTTTTCCCGTTCTCCTTCCTGCTCCCCTCCCCTGACGCTGCCTGTTTACAGCCTCCACCTGGGCTCAGGCTTTCTCGCTTAATGTTCTGCTGTGGCGTGAGGGATAAATAGGGATGCTGGGGCAGGGGAGGTGGCGTGGCTGAGGGAGGAGTGGTTGGGGACTCCTGGCCGGAGCAGTGGCCACCACTGCTGCCGGTGCTCATGGCCCGATGTTTGAGTCTGAGTTTGTGGGGCAACGCTGTGCCCTTCACCTCCCCCTGGAGATCCCGGCCCTGGGCTTGAGAGCAGCCCTGGGAGGAGGGCTGAGGGGAGGCAGGCTGGTGGAGGCCGGTAAGATGTTGGTTGTGGTAGCTGCCCATGTCTGAGCAGGACGAGGAGGGGGACTCATCATCATCCGTGGAGGCCTCTTTGTCGGAGCTCCGGGGATCTCCATCACTGGATGAGGTGTCCTTGCTAGAGGAGCTTGATTGGCCTTGGTAGTAAGCTTCGTTCCGGGGCCCACCTTCATAGGTAAGCACAGGTGGCTCCTCGTCTTGGGCACTGAGGTATGAAGGATGAGGCTGCTGTAGATGGTGGTACAGGTGGGAGTGGTTGAACCCCTCCACTTGTTTGTGGAGGAGCTCTGCAGATGAATCACTCTCCTGCTGGTGCTGCTGCTGATGCTCCTGTTGCAGGTGCTGCTGGGGAAGTTGGCAAACTCTGTACACCTGTCTCTCTCCAGCCTCATTACGGTTGTCTGAGAGCTCATAAGGAGGGGAGTCTAATGTCTTCCTCTCAAGCTGCTTTGTCACCTCCGCAAGTGTCTCTGTGGAGCTCTCCGTAATGGACTGGGGTAGTCGGCTGGCACACGTCTGGCTGTTACTGCTGCTCTGCTTCTGGGCTGCCTTCAGATCGATATCCTGGGGCCTTGTCAGGGTGTCCACAGGATAGGAGGCACTGCTGGAGCCATACAGAATGACACTCCTCTGTGCAGCAGGTGGGTGAGGGGTAGGCTGGCTGACAGTGCTGATAGCAGTAACAGGCTCCTGATGGGGTTGCTGTTGTTGGTGAAGGTGCTGCTGCTGCTGCTGCTGCTGTTGGCTGTGATATGCAGCCTCCAGCTCCTGAGAATGCTGCTGGATCTGGTGATGAGTGGGTACAGAGGCCAGACCGCGGTGGATGTTGAACATGATCTGGGTGGTGGTGCCATTGGCAATGTCCATCTCCAACCTATCACCTTCCTGTTTGATCTCAAAGGGAATTGGCTCGGGGCTGTCCCTAGAGGAGCCATCAGACATGTCAGAAAGGGAGCCACGTGGGGAGTATTTCACCAGCTGCCTGTGGCCCTCACTGCGTCCTGACTGCTCTGTTTCGGAGGAGTCAGAGTTCATCATCACCTGAGAACTACTTGAGTAACCGCTGGAGTAGTACTGAGTAGAAGAGGAGGTGGACGAGGAGGAGCCTCCATTTCCTGTGCTGTTGCCTCCGCCAATCTGTTGGCTCTTTTCAATGTAGGAGGCAGTGCTTATAAGGCCAAAGCGCAGCTTCAGCTGGAGTAGCTCTGTCTTGAGCCTCACATTCTCATCGTTCAGTGCAATGACACGGTTCTCTAAAACCATGTCATTGAGACGTCGCTTCTCCCGGGAGCGCTTGGCCGCCTCGTTGTTTTTGCGGCGTTTCTCCCAATAGGAGGCATCCTTCTTCTCATCGGAAATGAACTCGCGCTTTCGTCTGCAGCTCATATTGGGTTTGGGTTTGATGAGGCGCCCTAGGCGAGTTGGAGTCCCTTGGATAGGTGAAAGAGACTCTTCATAACCTGTGAAAGTCTCAAGGCAGTTTAGGTTATTCCCTGAAGTCAGATTTTCCATTCTTGTCTAGCGGTAGCCAGTTTGAAATGTTGCTTGGGCGACTAGGGATAGAAGTAGGTCAGAGGTCAAGGGGAGGAGGGGATGGTGATAAAACACCTCTGAAGATTTTCTCTCAAAGGTCTTGGTCAGTTTGTTTATTGTAGGTTCAGACTCAAGTGTCCAAATTAGCCAAAAAGATCAAGAACAGCTGGAGTTCAGCATTAGAAACCCTCATTTATCCACTTGAAGGGTTTTTGGTTCAGTGTCCAGACTCTTCAAAGTATCATAGACCCTAACTGGATCAGATCAGTCTTGAATTTGAGGAAAAGAAAAACTTCCTTAAAGCTCTTTTTTTCTCTTGCTTTTCTTCCTCTGGTTGTTATAGGTTTAGCATAAGAACAGCACACTGAGCTAAGCTGGCGGAGAAGTGTCCTAGATCTCCACGCAAACAGCAGGATGTAGGTCGGCCTGTCTACCTCAGCGTGTCAGTCTCTTGGGGAGGCTCGCTCGCTCTCTCTCTCTCTCTCTCCCCTCTGTCTGTCTCTCTTCTCTCCACAGTTGACTGCAAGATGAAAGGCTGCAGAGATAAAAACAGAGAAAAAAAGATGTGTTAATCCATGTGGTCTGCTGGTGTTCTATAACGCATATGAGGCTTCAAATATTTTATTTTTAGGCATTTTTTGTCATTTCACCTATTATTTTCTCATGCACAGTTATCAAAAACATATAAAAGGAAAACATTTCTACATCCACACTTTACGCTGTTTTAGCATGTTTGGCTTTGTCGGACTGTGTCACCCATGGCAACCAATGAATGGTTGCTAGACCTCACTGTCTGACCTTTTGGCCCTGCTATTGATCTGCTCCGTCTGCAGCCTATGACCCCTGACCTTAAGCCTGGCATGTTGATGTTGACTTTTGTGATGTAATGTGGGCAATGAGTTCATTGCAAGGCTCATGACCTTGTTTCATCTTGTCACCCAGTAGTTCAAAAAGGAGTCAAAATATATGAGGCAGCTAAAAGACTGGTAATTAAAATTTCCATACATGGAAACTGAGGCAAGTGCATACATGAAATAAATAGTGTAACACCACAGAAGTTGCATTATTCAGACACATGGATCGAGACTATGCTGAGAGCACAAAACCTAGACTGTTAAAGGATTAGCTTTTTTGGTTTTGAGTATCTGGGGCAGACAGAGTGGAGGGTGAGTCAGTTGCAGGACTGGTGGGGGTTCCCTGGATCCATTTTATAACATTTTGAGAGAAAAACCTCCATGAGAGACAGTCTGCTGATTTTTCCACAGAGAAACCCCGTCCACAAACACTACTTAAACCCCTCCCAACCCCCCCACCCCCCCCACCCCCCACCCCCATGCGTTCATCCGCAGAGGAATGTGGCAGCATTCTTCGCCAAAACAACTCAATGCCAAATCACTGATGCAGAGTGAGCAGATAAGGCAGACAAAGGCAGCAGCCAGTGCAGGTCAAGGCTAAAGAGGCTGAGACTGGGGCATGAGATTTGGAGGTGTGGGGGGCAGCTGGGAGGTAGGGCATTGATAAATATAGGTCAAGGGCCCCCGGAAAGGAAGGAGGCAGGACACGGGCAGGAATAACACAGCTTGTTAACATTTGGGTAAAACACAAGGGTGGTCGAACAATCTTATTACTGTGGAGATGTGTGCTTCAGAGCTCAGACACAGCAGGGTGTCCTCTGTAATGAGCTGAACAGGTGTGCTTCTAGACAAAACCATTTGATGTGGTAAATATTAGGGCATAACACCAATGGGTTGAACAGGAAAGTAATTCTTTGTTATATTTTTATGTTAAAATAAATTAAGTCTGGAATTAGTTATAAATATACTGTATACCACATTATTTTAAAGATAAATACCTCATTATCCTCTAATTTATATCACAGAAATGGAATAAACATTTCTTGGGAAAAATAATAAGATCACACATGTAGTATGATTTGCACTTTTAGAAATGTGAGACAACAACCAACATGTATTGTACATCTAGTAAAATGACTGTCTTTGCACTTAGATAACCATAAATTTACAGTGGGATTAAGTAAGTATTGAAGGTCGAACTATAAAAATATCAAAATTTGGTGACAAAAGTATTAATCATATATGCATCGGGGTAAATAATTCCATATTAAAACGTAGCCATAATAAAAGTGCGACAGTAGATTTATCAGCTGCACTGAGTGTGTGTTACTCAACATCTGCACTCCTAGGTTAAACTCCATAAGCACTATTACACTGTCTGAATCTGTAATCTCATAATCTGGCAAGGTGTTTGTACTGGTTATACTCTGCTCTTCCCTCAGATCTGACACCATTATGTAACTACAGGCGTATCCATGCGCTGGATATGGATTTCAGCCCAGATTCTGGAAAGGGGATGATTTTTCTTTTTTAGCTCTAAAATGTAAACAATGGCAGAAAAAATACTGGACCTGACCATCATTTTTATTTTTACTTTTCCATTTCTTTTTCTTTAAATATTTTCAGTGTTTACTACAACATTTAATGCCACATTCACACTTGATTTGTTGTAAAACGTCTGGATTTTTTTCTCTCTGCTTGGCTGAACGGTTTACGGTTATCCTCGTGAGCCTTTGACATGTGGCTGTCAGGCACGAGAGAGGAAGAATGAGGCGATAGACTTTTTCTCAGCGTGTCCCACTGACCCAGAAACTGGGGACCGACTGCACTCTGTAAACACAAGTCTAGCTGCCTACACTGTAGGCTACGGCTCGCTGAAATATAGGTCAGCAGAGCTGCAGAGAGGTGAAGTAGTGAGAGACAAGGGAGAGATCAGAAAAAAAGACAAAAAGAGAATAGAATTAGAGCATCGACTAAATTTAGATGGAGGTGAGAGCAAGTGGAGCATAGACAAAGACATGTAGGGAATCAATGAGGGAGAGTTGAAACAAAGAGAGAGATGGAGATGAGATTGTAACTGGGTATGGGGGAAACCAGTGGCAATTCTGCAAGGTTGGTATTACATCAATAGAGGGAATGTGTCACCCATAGCAACAAAAGGGGGAAAACAGAAGGGGCAGCCAATCATATTGGATATTCTCTCCCTTCCAATCAACCAGTGGCTTGACATGGTCAAAAGCAGCTGGTGAGAAAACAACATTCTGTAACAAAAGGAGAGTGATTGACGTCACTGGTTGCGTATATTGCATATCTCTCCTGCAGTCAGGATGAGCGAGACACATGAATGAACTCTTGTGTTTAATTAACTCGCTGTGTTGGCTCTCGCTCTTTCTGTGTGCCTCTCTGTCTCTCCCTCTGTTCAAACCTCAATATTGAACCATGTGAGTGAGTGTGAATCACAAAAGGTGTCACCCTCACAACTCATCCTGTAATCCATTCAGTGTTAAACTCTTTGTCATTAAAATTACAGAAACGTGGCGAATAAACCACTGCTACCAAAAGCTATTAAAAAGCAGCCATTTTATTTGCATGAATAAACTGAATTCATTGCTCAAATACAAATACAAATACATCCTGCTAAAGCAAGAAGACCTGCAGTGTACTGCACCACTCCCCTGCACACATTTTCCTGTGCTTTGACCTAGATTACTCTTTCCAATTTATCATATATTCTTCACGTGTCATCACTGGGTCTCTGTGGCACTTGTGGAATGATAGCACAGTAAAAGAATCCAAGTTGCACTCGCTCACACAACCACAGGGCCCTCACCGCAAGAGTCTAAATGTGGCAACGAGCTTTGGAAACAGTGGACTGAGTTCAAACCCCTGCACGTGTTTCTGTGGAGCGTTTCAGGAAATGGGAGCAGATCTAAAATAAAAGGAGGAGGAGGGGGGGGGGGGGGGGGGGGGGGGGGGGCATGTTTCAGAGAAAGGGGAATGAAACTGTTGATCCCCCCCCACCACCCCTACCCTTCCCTGGGAAGAATGCAGTGTATGGCACGTGGTGCAGGGTTGGGGGTCGGGGTGTCATGGGTGGGGTCTGCTTGAATTCCAAGTCTGGGGGCTGAAAAGGGGAGGGGGGTGTGTGTTAAGGAATTGGGCAGCATGCCAGCAAGGTGGAGTCCTATCCAAGCTAGATCCTTGTTCCAAGAACACATGGCCATATCTCTCTCTCTCTTTCTCTTTCTCTCTCTTCCTCCCTTTCTCTCTCTCTCTCTCTCTCTCTCTCTCTCTCTCTCTCTCTCTCTCTCTCTCTGGAAGGGAAAAAAGCATAGTGACTCAGTCCATGTGTTTCACCAGTCACATGTGCTCCCTTGGCCTACTAAATGCTGTAATTCGCCTCTCTTCGCTGGCTGCAAACCACAGCACAATAACAAAGCACGGCCCTCATCTTTTATCATCTTACATGTGCCAGGAAACCCAGAAAAAGTCAAGAGGCCACAAAGTGGGACAGGATGGAAACCGCTACGCTTCTGAGCATGAATTCCCCTCCCAGATTTGAAGTGGATTTATTTAGTAAAGCTGGACACAGACAGACTTTTAATAAAACCTAAATAACCACAAAGCAGCCTTTCAGATCATTGATGCAATTTGCTTGAAATGACCTAAAACGGTATGAGGGTTTTTTTCCCCCCAAAAGTGTATAAGTTGAAATGATATTATTTATTTAGGTCGCGCATGGCTTTTTTCTTTTTTTTTTTTTTCTTTTTTTAATCACTGTGTCTATCTTCTATTTCTGCATGCCTGCCTCCTTTCTTTGTTATGGCGGGGCGAGGATTTATTTTGGTGGGGGTTTGATTCTGCTTTTCTAGTCAGCGGCGGTTGTGCGCCTCATCCCCCCTCCCACAGGACTAATCTGACCTACATTCTTAGCTGGCAATAGAGACCCAGTGTGTACGCCAACCAATTGGCAGCGGCTGCTCCACAGCAAAGCAAAGCGCTGCGCGGTCGGCCCGCCGACTATGGGTTTCCGCCGATTGCATAATCTGCCCCGTTCTTTAATCCATTTTAATTATTTAATTCATTCATTATGCAACCCGCATAACCTCTTCAATTTCTCTATATGGTATATAGTTACTGTACAGATGCGGCACATGCTAAACTTCCAATGCGTAAAATGGTTACAGTGATGCTTCAGTCCATTGAGGAGGGAGGCTGTCCTTCACAACAATGATGGACGTCTGAAACTGAAATCTCTTTGAAACCTAGTAAAATCGCTTTTTCACATTGCTATTATGTGTGAAACATATGGATATAAGCTGTTAGTGCAGATGATGTCTGAACGCATGCCATTGCTGGAATACAGCAAGAGAAGGAGGGGGATGACCATGCCCACGTGCAGTCTAATGTAAATCACAAAGCAGGTGTGGAAAATGAAGCAGAGATTAGTTTTCCCTTTTAAAACAAAATTTCCAATAGTACACAAAAATCATAAAGTATTTGTCTATATGAGCCTAAAAGTTACAGTACATTTTTCACCATTATACTGAAGCACTGGACTGCAGCCAAGCAGAGTTGTTTTAGCCGCTCAAGTTCAATTTAAGGCCATATTATATTGTTTAATTCAGCCTTTGATAGGCTGCGCGCAAAGCGGATAAAACAATCCCTCGTAATCACTTATCATTCACGTAGCAACACATTGTGAGAAATATGTTACCCCGCATGCCTCCTTTGTTGCACTGTCTGACAAATCGCATTCATGCATATTTAATCGGATCCCCAGTCATCCAAGGCAACTGCACGAATCCAACTGTGCCATGAAATTCACCCACTTTCTCCAAAAAAAAAAAAAAAAAAAAAAAATCTCATCAACAAACTATTTGCGCATTTTCACCCGCTCTATAATCAAACTTGTCCTTATTGTCGCTGCGCTGCTCAGGAGCCACACATAGACACATCTGACCCACATTTGATCCAGATGTTCTGGTCCACACCTCACCTTGCAGCGGCTGCAGTCATCAGAGCCCGCGAACTTCACCATTCTCCATTCTTTTCTATTTCTGGCATCAATTCCGGCCCGAGCTTTGTAAACAATAGAGAAAGACTCAGACTGAATATCCTAATGTGTCCAGGACGGATGATGCCTGTCGTGTCTGCTCTGGATTTGTGTTGGCTCCTCAGACTGCGACTAAAGGGTTAACCCGGAGGGCTGCACAGCCGCGTTAACCTTTACAAAGAGCTGCTACACGTGACGGAGAGAAGTGTGTCCTCGGAGCCTGCATGGGATTTTTCCAGTTGTCTGCATGGACTACCCTACTAACCCAAAAGTAGCCGAGTAAAAATAAGTGGCTGTTCAGAGTCTCTACAACATATAAACCTGACACTGAACATCACTTACATGGAATAATAATCATACTACTAATACTACTAGTACTAATACTAATACTACTACTACTAATAATAATACAATGAATAATAATTAATATAAAATATAATAATAACTGGGGATATTGTTAACTCTACATAATAATAATGTAGTAAATATGTAACAAATACCTGCGCACTTATTTAATATTTTGTCTGAGCCACGTGTGTTACGAAAGCAGGTGTATTAGTGAAAGGAAACTGGAATAAACAGACCAAAACTGTCCCCTAAAAACCAGCACAGCCAGCAGTGAATAGATGGTGGGGGTACGCATCATAACATAACAGCGCGGATGCGTTGACCCTGCCTCATTACAACTATGGCACCTCTCCAAATCATCCCCATTCGCCTCCGTGTGTTTCCACCAAACGAGCCTCACCGCACCTTTTTTTTTTTCTGAAGGAATCCCATAACCTCTGGCTACCCCCTCCTCTCCCTCCCCTTCCTCAGACACATATACACACACAGACCCCCACATAGGCTACAGAGGAGGGGAAAACAGCCTCGCCTTGACATTGAGATAATGCGCCCCAGCACCAAAACAAACACTCATGGAGTAAGAGCGGCGACTCATCACAAAAAATGCAAAAAGCCAAAGTATTTAGAGCCTCTGTGTTATATCAAACAGCTATTAATAAAATGATGCAGTTATTAATAATGACGTAAACTCACCGTTTTTGTCTAAAAAGCAGAATCCACATAGGGAACCGACAGCTTCGTTCCTGTCCAACAATCCGCTTTGCGCATGGGTCGCCGGGCTGCTGCTCTCACACACTCCGCCCGTCACTTTCAAAACACCAGCTCTCCGATTAGTGCAGGTATATGAGAAGAGTGCGAACACAGTGCCGCTTGTTTTCAGTGCGCTCCTCATGTCATGTTTGCTCCAATTCCTCTCTCTCTCCCTCCCTCTCTCTCTTTCTCTCTATCTCTCTCTCTTCCTCTCTCTCTCTATTTCCTTCTCTCTCGCTCTCTCTCTCCCTCCCTCTCTCTCTCTCTCCCTCCTTCTCTGTCCTTCTCTCTCTCTGAGTCTCTAAATGTATGTTAGTAGGTCAGTTGTTGCATAACAGGACGCTTTGGGTGCCTAGTCACGTTTTTTGTTTCTCTCTCGGCTCTGCCCCCTCCCTCTCTCCTCGCCTTCAAATCCTGTTGCAGGAGAGGAGATGCAGGGGGAGCGGCGGGGGAGGAGAAAGGCCTGGAGGGGGAGGGACTAGGCTCAAAGCCAGACTCAGTCAGATGAAGGGCTATGATACCCATAATAAGGATATAGACATTAAAAATACAGCATGCAGTGGAAACACATAGAAACAAACCATGAGCAAAGAAATATAAAAAGAACCAGTTTAACCCACCACAGCTGGTGTTTTGGGAAGTGGCTTTTTGAGTTTAGCTGTATTTATATATATATTTAACTGTTATTTCATATTTTTGCCTCAGTTGGTAGAGAAGCTTTAAGCTAAAATACACTTGTTTGTTTTCTTGCTGAGAGTTGAGAAGATTGATACCACTCTCATCTGACAGTGGTATCAATCTTCTCTTCTGGCTTCTTAACTCCTGGCAAGAACACAAATAAGCAAATAAGCATATTCCTTAAAATGTCGAACTATTGCATGAAGTTCCGTAAAAGCCTGATAAATATCTCACAGGTTAAAGGCCTGGACAGAAAATAACAAGTATATTTACTCAGGTACTGCACATTAGGACAATTTTGAGGTACTTATACTTTCCTTTAATGTTTCTATTTTATGCTGCTTTACACTTCTTCTCCGCTACATTTTCAACACTGTACCTGTTACTTCACTCCATGTATCTGAAAGCCATAGTTAGCCTGCAAGTAAATTTGCAGAGAGAGATCTTACATACAAAATATATGAGATATTTTAAATATTAACAACTATTTGAGAAGTGCGATGGGACAGGACAGACTGAATGAACTGGCCACAGTATCTGTTGAAAACAAAAGAGCTAAGAAGAAGCAAGGCTGCACTGAGGAAGACGTATATATATTTGTGAATGGAAGTCAAAGGGTCTGGTGGTGCAGCCTTCATAGAGTTACATGTTACACTACAGTCTTTTGATATATCCATTTATACAACCATACAAACTTGAGGGTGTATGGACTAATACTAATAATAATGATGATAATAATAATGAAGAAACTAAATATATATATATATATATATATATATATATATATATATATATATATATATATATATATATAAAATGTTAAAACAATAATCTTGATTAACAAACAGAAAAGAGAAACACACGAAAAAAAAGTAAAAATACAGGGACAGAGAAACAATGGCTTATAGCTTAATCAAGTGCAGTTGTAATGAAAATAAATAAAATAAGATAAAATCTATGATGTCTCTCCATAACTGCTATTCAGTCAGAAGAATTGATCATTCATAGCAGATGGTTATACAGTTGTTCCATGAGAAAGCTCTTAAGGAATCTGAGTAGGATTCTGCTCGGAAAACACATTCATCAACATAAAATCTCAGTAAAAACCACAATGATGAAAATATAACATATTAGGAGGAGTAAAGTAAACCAACAGTGTTTACTTGAGCATTGCAGCTGTGTAAAGGCCTGGTCACACCGAAAAGGGGAACAACAAAATTCATCTGCACATCTTGAGCGGTGGATGTGGTTCAAGAGGTTTGGTCAGGGCTACTTGGTGAACTACTTTAGTTAGCACAAAAGCCTCCTGAGCTGCTTTCTTTTTTCTCTGTGCTGTGTAGTTTCCTCCCACCTGACATTTTCTTGTCAGGGTTGTACATCATTTTGTTTGTGAGAGTTTTATTTTTTTTGCGGTGGGTGGTGGTGGTAGTAGTGGTGGTGGTGGTGTGTGTGTGTGTGTGTGTGTGTGTGTGTGTGAGGGGGGGGGGTCCCTAACAGTTTATTCAAAAGACGTGTTTTACTGTACAGAAACTGAATTGTAAAATTAACACACTGTGGTTATGTAGCAGACAGACTTGGCCTGAGGCAGAGATTTCCTGGAGTTTTGTCCTCACTGTGAAGTTGCCAGGTTTTTGTGTGGATTAAACTAACAAGATGTAACGTGTTAATTATTTAACTTTAGAGTTGCTGGTAGGTGGATTTTGTTACTTAGCTGTTTCCAATCTTTGTGCTAAGCTAAGCTTACCAGCTTTAGCCTTTGTTTTTTACCGTATAGAGAGATGAGACTGACTCAAAACAATCCCTTTAACACCTCGCTGCACCCTGACCCATGGCTTCTCCCTTTTTCTGTGTTACCATACCAAGGAAAAGACTTATTGCGCTAACTCATTGTGTTTTCAACTCAGTCCAAATAGCATGACACTGCCACTGTGGAGGAAATCATCTTTGTCATTAGTGTGTTAAAACCTCTGTAAGCGCACGTACGCAAGTGGAAAATTTGGGGTTAAATAGCAATAGAATCTCGCCTGGCACTCGCACTGTCTGCCATTGTGTTGTTACAACAAGCACAATCTACCTCCACCACACTCACAGTTGTTGAATAGGGCAGTTTAACTGGCTCTTTTGGCCAGAATGCGACCATATTGTGTAATTGAAGTGCATGTTTTGATTCAGCTTGATCACAAGCAGGAATGTGTGTCATGCTGGCAGGCACGAAGCGTGGAGGAGACTTGCACAAAGAGCAGGGGAGTTAATCTATTTTGTTCATCTCACTCCTCTGGTTTAAACACTGTGCTTTAGGTAATTGAAGAGCAGGCCTTTGAAGAAGCTCAAACAGTTGAATAGCTGGCTATCACACTGGCATACAGGGGACTATATCAGAGAAAGACTCTCCCCAGGAGGGAGTAACAAATGTATTTGGATGGGACCAATGTGATTAGAGATTGTTGTTAATGGTCTAAACACGAAACATGTTTGAAAGGCTTTGCATCAGTGCAGCGTAAAAACTGCAGCTTGTGCGCTAACGTGTACTTTCTTATGCTTTATAACACCGTGAGTTGTTCTTTTCAGGATTTGCTCGCAGTCTGGATGTTGCAGTTACTGTTTTTCATTCTATTCACAATGTCAACTGCAAATGTGCAGTTTGCATTGTCACTGAAGGCAACTCCATGTGTCAGATAGCTATCTCCCTCCATCTTGCTCCAGACACAGCGATGGTAAAAAGCATCTGCTCTCAGTAAATGTGCGGTACATTATCCACACAGTGATTTAAACTGGCAAAGACTGCCAGAATGGATGCCTTGAAGGCTGACTTCTGCTACGGATGTGTTCATTATCTCCCTTTATCTTGAAAGCTTTACTATCTTTGCATGGGAGTGAAAGGGGTATGTGTAAGTGTGAGTGTGTGTTTTTTTTTTTTTTGTTAATCCGTTCCCATAAAGATGTAAGCATGTTCCACATTGCATCAGGAACACATCTGTGTTCTTGGTGCATGCAGTAATTGCAGCAATTATTCTGTATAATTGGATTGTTTTATGTCCTTGAAGGATGTTAAGGACTTTTCATGTTTGATACTACAGTAATTATCTGTTCCTGTGTTTGTACATGCCCTGGTTTGTTGAATACACTCAGTAACAGCCTGTTACAGCCTAAGTGACCTTTTTTTTTACTTGTTCTGCAGATGATAAATGTCCAAATTTATGAAGTTGCACTGAGGCCAGAGGGCAGACATCTTTTTTGGTATGTTTTTTTGTCTTCACTGCCATTCAACCGGTTATCCACCCCTACCGCACCTGCGTCCTGAGATGCTTCATTTTCAGAGGGTAACCCCCAAATGTGGAGCCTTACATTTGAACTAAATATGGATCACCATTCCTTTGCCCCTCCACTCCTCTTTGTTTCCTTCTTTGGCTGGAGGAGACGAGCAGAGGCATTGGCCGTGAACTTGGATCCCCCTCCCCCATAAAAACACACACACGCGCACACACACACACACGCGCACACTCTCTCTCTCTCTCTCTCTCTCTCTCTCTCTCCCTCTGTGTCTCTGCATCACTCCCTCTCTTTTTGCACCCCATCCTTATCCCCACCCTAACGTCAACCCCCACCCCCCCCACCCCCTTCCAGCTATGTCTGCAAGCGTTCCCATGGCAACTGTCGCACTGCCTGCCTAGCAACAGGCTTTATCCTTTCACTGGATAAAAAAAAGGGGGGAAACAGAAAATGGGGGGGATGTGGGGGTTGCGGTTTTTCATGGGTGCATGGATGTGGGTGAGGACGGTAGTGTAACAGCAGCATGTTGCAGTAGCTTCATTAAATCTTCTTCTCTCCACTCCACACCTGCAGCGCCTGCCTCGCCTTTACCTTATTACCTTTCCAGTTCACCACAGGCTTGTCCAATTTACTCAGAGGCAGACTGCACGTCTGTTTATAAAATGTTGCCTTTCGAATCTGTTTTAGGGAGGAATTGTAGACAAAATTAGTGTTTAAATTTTTTAATTTTATTGAGGTGGGAGTACACACAGGTGATTTTGTTACAGTATATGTCCACCAACACATATAAAAAGCTAGAATAAATATGTCTTCATACATACGCAGATGAGAGCATCATCTCCGTAGTGATAAAATGATGCTGACACGTGCTAAGCTGCATGAACATCTTTATTGCTTCAAATGATTATTTTCTTGTTATTCAACTGACCTTTTCGTACTTGAGTATCAGCTTCTGCACGTTTCTCCTGATTACACTCGCATATACACACATAGGATATACACATGCACAGTTGCTTAATTTAACAATCACTCATCACCATGCCAACTAACTCCCTAACCTGCAAGAACATGGATTTCAGTGAACCATAGCATGATTACTATGTTGTTGTAGATGATGAAAACAGACTCTGGGGCTTTATAGCAATGCTAAAGATACTGTCTTTGCTGCCCTCTGCTGACTCCAAAGTGGTATCATCTTCTTATTTTTAATACAAGTGAGGGAAACAGATTTGGACTCAATACAAGTGTATTGAAATACTGGCGCTCTTGTGTGTAATGACAGACACATTGCAAAAGAACCACAAGAAGATTAAATAATTATCTCCGCTAAACGTGACTGCATGTCTCCGTGAAATTCACACTAACCATTCTTCGCCTCCGTGAACTCCCCTCCAGCTGTTATAATCAAAGCTCTCGTGTTTTGAAGATCTCTAATAGAAGTTGAACTGTTGAGTAATAGCCGGCACACCCACTGTCTCTGTCTCTGTCTGTCTGGCTGTCAGACTGTCTTGCCGCCTGCAGGGACAGCGGGAGAGAAACCTGCCAAGTGCACAGCTCCACTCCTCGTTGCCTGCATTTGTCAGCACTTGTCAGTCAAACCTTACCCTTCTCTTGTTCTCTTTCACCGACTCTCTCATCTTCCAACACTTGATCTGTTGGGAGGAGAAATTATATCTATGCTCAAATGAGCAATGTGACATTTCGTGTAGTCGCTTTAGATGTTTAGTTTGATTACTGGATGTTACTTAGAGATAACTTATGATATTTAGTTTTTTTGGCTTGGTTGTGGTGATATGTAAAGGGGTACTCAAGTGATTTAGTATTGTATTTCCATAAAGTTCGGGGACTTACAAGAGTCAGATTAAATGAAAAAAAAGGTCATAATTGAAGCAGCTGAGGCTGAAATATCCTAACTTTTATTCTCTAGTATGGGTCAAGTGCAAAAACAGTTACAGTTCTCATAATGCAGCTGGATAGCTTCTTTTATTAGACCCTCCCTGCTTCCTAAATGCTCGCTTCTTTCAAACCCCACACCTCCAGTTTGTAACAGAGGCTTTGTGTTAAATAAAATAAAAAAACAAAATGAAGTCTCAAGCCCAAGCTGAGATGATTACATCACTATTACATCATCAGGGTTGTTTTTAGTCCAAAAAAAGAACTGAACTTCATGTGTAAAATTGGCAGGGTGCCCCTTTAAGGTTTCCTAGAATAATGATCAACTTGACACAATGATGCTGAATCTGTCAAAGATTTATTTATTTTCAAATATGAAAATGTACAGAGAGACATCAGACATTGAATTCTTCTCATCACCTCAGTACAGAAACAGGGCAGTAATAAAAACATGTTCAAACTGGACATGAATAGAGACTGAAGGGTGTGTGAAACACTAAAACAGTACTGTAGATGTTATAGTGCCTTTCCTAAAAGGAGCTCCTGACATAAAAATGAAATGCTCTTTTGACATGACACATAACGAGTGACGGTAAACAAGTGCGTGGAAGAAAACGAACTCAGAACAAACCTTTCTTTTAGCCTTCGAAACCAATGGAGTTTTTGACAGCTACTAATTTTATTCCAGCTTTTGCAGTCGGTGATTCTGTGTGTATTTACTGTCTGTCTGCAAGTGTTTACAGGTTTGTGCAAACTTGTTTCAGCGGCGGGAAACATGTGCAGTAAGTCATTCCACTCTAATTACAAATCTGCAAACATTTCCTCCCATCGGTTTGTTTTAACCTGCTGGCTGATTTCCAACTGAATTGAACGCAGCTTCAAAACCACCAAACCCTGTTATCTCTGATGATTTGATGTAAACAGTTTCATGTGTGTTTTTAGTTGTCACAGTGTATGGAATAGAGACATTATTATACACTTAACACTATTACAGATAAGCCCCCCTATCTGAGAAACATTGATAGGAGCTGAGATTAAGTAGTGGTTAAAACCTAGACAGCAGGTTATGAGATGAATGTTTATGGACATTTATTACAATATACAGTATTTGAAATAAAAACAACACATTGTTAGAAGTTTGTTAGACTTGACAGTTGAGTCCTTGTGAACATTTGCTCCTGTGGTTGTGCTGTATTTAAAGGCTCATTCACAGTAAAACTGTGTCTGTCCTTAAAAGTCTAGACGTCTGCAAACACTGACTGAGTCAGCGTCGGCCCTCAGTTGACGTTGGCCATGAACTGCTCTGTGAAAAGCTTCTTCAGCTGAGCCACCTCCTCACTCAGAGAGTTGAGCTGAGACTTCAGGTAACCGTTCTCATGCTGATACCGGACCTCCGCTTGTCCTTGCGTGGGAGGCTGCAGGCTGTAGCCGGCTGCTGAGGCATTGTATTGAGGGGACTGTCTCCCCCTCCTGCCCTCCTCCCCCTCCAGCTGCTGGAGCCAGGGGCCAGTGTGCCCCGCTCCGGTTTCACCTCCGCTCAGTCCTTGCCCTTTGAAGGCCTCTCTTTGACCTTCCCTTGCCGCGAGGGATAGCGTGGGGCTGCGTCTGCTGTTATCCCCTGCAGCATCGCCCCCATCCCCGCTGCCAGGCGTCTTGAAACGTAGCTTGTGAGGAAGGTTTTTCATTCCCTCAGCATGGTCCAACTTGCTTACAGTGAGAACCGCAGTGTGTTGGACCTCAGCAGGGGAGTGGTGGAGGTCATAGCCAAGCTCCTCTGCCCTGTGTGGGGATAATTTCCCATGGTCACTCAGCCGGTCTTCAAAGAAGATAGGGCTGCCCACACTGGACCCACCTGGTGTTGAGAACCCTGAGTCCTCCGACAGGTTACCAGCATCCCTGGAGCCCCGCGCACTCAACTGGCCTTTCTGGTTGCTGGGATGTGAGGTTGAGGAATTGGGGAGGCCTCCATCCCCCCTGTGGAGATAATAGTGGGGAGTCAAGCTTTGAGTGGTGTGTTGAGGAGCCGTTGTGAGTGGCAAGATAGGGGCATTGGAGGGGTCTTTGACCAGGCCAAAGCGGAACTTCAGAGCCAGCAGCTCTGCCCTGAGACGTGCGTTCTCCTCCAGCAGAGCCAGCACACGGCTCTCCAGGACCATATCGTTCACACGCCGCTTTTCTCTGGAGCGCTTCGCGGCCTCGTTATTCTTCCTCCTCTTGTCCCAGTAGCCATCATCCTTTTTGTCAAGGGGGATGAACTCGCGCTTGCGCCGGATGCTGGAAGCAGGACTCTCTTTGCGTTTCACAGCGGAGCTGCGACCCAGCAGGGAGCGGGCCAGCAGGCTGCTGGAGGTCAGGATGGACACCGCTTCATCTGTGAAGGACAAGGGCGCTCCTCCTCCTCCTCCTCCTCCTCCTCCTCCTCCTCCTCCTCCTCCTCCACCACCACTTGGAGTCACTGCTGCAGGTGGCTGCAAGGTCTGGAGCACAGTCACATCCTGTTGCCCCCTCATCGGCTGGGACTGCTCCTCAAACATCACGCCTGGTACACTCAGTCAGATTGAACGAGTCTCCCCTTGTTGCTAAGAGCAGAAGGAACCGCTGTGTGGTGCTGAGCGCCCACTAGATGTTCAGAGGCAAGAATGCAGCAACAGTGCCACCTAGTGATCGCAGTGACGGAGGGAAAAGAGAAGAGGGATTTAGTGGTTATGCAAGAGCCATTACAACACAATATTATGTAACCCCATTACATCTCTCCAATAAAACTGGAGCGACTTGTACCATAACCTTGCAAGCCTCATTATACGTTCAGTAGAACAATGCGTGTTGTAAACACAGAGCTAGTCAGCCATGCCAGACTTTTGGTATTTAATTAAAATCTGACATTAACCCACAAATATTTTAACCTACACATGTTTTTAGTTTCACACCAAAACAAACATTCACGGGTTTACATTGCGTTTCTTGACCCTCTTTATTTGATCTGTCATCCTTATTAAACCCAATTAAGTCATTTGCGATCGGTTTCCGGTCTGACTGTTTTACTTGCTTCATCAGCACTGACCCACATGTGTGACAGGAACATGCTGATCTCCCGTCGGCCGCTTATAACAATCTGAGCTGACCTGACTTCACTGTTTTACATCACACCCAGCAGCGTTGCTGGCGTGTGAGAGAACACATGTGGGTTTACAGGCAAATGAAAGTTTCTCAGAACAAGCGGCAACTTCTATTTTGGTTTGCTTCATTTATAAAGATAAAAGTAAACAGCTTCCGTTTGTACTGTTAAATACGATCTAAGCACTGGCATGTAATGTATATGTTAGGGTGACAAGGCATAAAAGATTGCAGCTTGGCATCACAACAGAACAGCGAAGGTCTATCTATTACTATATAGTCTAATACTATTTCGGCTACGGAAAGTCTTTAGAAAACGTGCGCTTATATTCTAATCAGTCACCTTCAATGTTTGTTGTTTTATTCCGCGAAACATGCTCAATGGTCCGTAATGTAAAAAAAGAAAGTTTAAGAAAATCAGATATAAAGAAAAATCTATTTAAAAAATAACTGTACCTCTGATGAATGATCAGTGTCCTCCTTCGGTGCGCGTGTGTCCTCCGCCTCTCCAAACGTCTTGTGGGTTCAGGAAGAAGCGCCTTTCTCTGTCTTCTTCTCTGGTTTAATACTGCAGATCCACTCAGCGCTGTTACTTAATATTATCATCAGTGTGGCGCACCTCCACTCTGCTCCACTTGGAATGCCGCAGCTCCTATTTGTAACGTTGAGTTCAGCTCAGGACGGTGCCTATCCTCACATGAACCAGCGGGGCCCTGTTTGTGTGCTCGTGTGTGTGTATGTGTGTGTGTGTGTGTGTGTCTCTGAGCCCGCCTTCCCCCCTGTCACACCCCCCCCCCCCCCCCCCCCCCTCCTCCCTCCGCCATCCAAAGGAAAGCTCCTATCGGCTTTCACATACCAGATCAAGCATCATCATCACCATCATCATCACCATCATCTGACCTGGCTCGCCCCGCCCCCTCTGACAGGATAATCTACCCATAACAATTAGGCAATGTTACAAGCAGCTGTATAAGACACAAGACATACAGTGTTTTCAGTGTGAGATGTGATCATAGGGCTTCATATATTCTTAACCCTAATGTTCTGTTTGGGTTCCTGCAGACCCCTTTAAGGAAAGTCCTCTTTAACAGCTCAAAACAGTCTTTTATCAGTTTGAAACATCATGACTTTTCCAAACTTTATGAGAATTGCTCATGAACATGATTTTGAAGTGATGACATGTTTCAGAGGTTGCATTACTTCTGGTACTTCTGTTTGAGCTCTGAGAAAAAAAGTTAAACAGAATGGATTTTCATCATGCCCTATATCTGTGATTGGTGTAGACAGGACTTTTTATGCAACATGATTCCTTCCAAATCTTAAATTAGGCTATCTGGACTTTTATAATAGTTTGTTGTTGAGAGGTCTAACAGGGAGTTAGATCCCCAAATATATGTGCTCCTGCTTTGTAAGATGTCAAATTGTAAATTTCTCTGTCTATGAATGACCTATAATAAAACGAATATATATTTTTTCATGTATGGTCCATATAACCATAGTCCATATATAAAACATGAAACATTTCTTTATTTGGTGTAATAACAATACTTAATGTTAATCTCCATATTTTGTCACCTTCATCAAATGTGCAGTTTGTGGTAAAGGGAATTGCCACCACTTCAATACTTTTAGACATATTAGGTTTTAACAAGGTCAGGAGAAAAAAAATAGTTGGTTTTGGTTCTTCTGTGTGTGTACATATGGGGTTCAATACAATGAGGAAGTAAAATATGAGGAAGTGAAATGCTAATTTCCCCCTTCCATGGAAATTTACGCCATTCAAGTTGAATATTAACTGAAGCAAGTGCTGCATTATTAGCTAATTTTGTGGCCATGTTTTGCACAGTGACCCTTTGTTAACATTAAGTTTCATGACCTTTATATACTCTCACCAGCCACTTCATTAGGGTCACCTGTGCAATCTAATGCAATTTAATACAACAGCTCTGCCGTAAATCCTACTTTTACGAAGCTTATCCTTTTTCAGTTTTTGTTGACATTGTCAGAAAGGTGATAATTCTACTTTATGTTTATTATTGAGGTCGTAGGTGGTGGTGGTGTACTGGAGTGCATTATATAGAAAAGTGTTCCTAGTATTTTGCCCCTCTCATGTATGAGTCAATAAATATACTGTACAGCCAGCAGCCACTACAGTATACAGACTGTAAACAGGGGGGAAACAGCTAGCCTGGCTCTGTCCAAAGGTAACAGAATCCACCCAACAGCACTTCTAAAGCTCACTAATTAACTCACTAATTAACACTTTAAATCTCATTTATTTGATCTGTACAAAAAGTGAATTGTAAAAACAACGTGATGTGGTTTTTCAGGTCATTGTTTCGGGTGCAGTAACTTCCTAAAGTCTCCGCTGGTTGACTTGCAACCTCACAGTGATGACGACAAGACTTCAAGCGAATAAGAATATTTCCCAAAAATGTAAAACTATTCCATAAATGGGAACTTTGAGGCAGCAGGGTACATACACATTACACAGATGGCAGAAGGTGAGGAGTCAGAACAGTAAATTTTTGCCCTGGGGCCTCCTAACATGTTAATTCAGGCGTGTATGGTAAAAACAGCTTTTTTAAATTTTGAAGGATGTGAAAGTATTAGAGTGTCCCATTGAAACAATGACTCATTTCCCCTGCTTATAATTAGAACCATATTACACATTCCTGCCTAGTAGTCTTTCCTAAGAATTTACAGATATATCAGTTACTTTCTAGGAAATTAGAGGTGAGGCCAGATAATCGCTGCCTGAATCTGCGTGAAACCCTGCAGAATTATGTAATGTGCCATACTTAAACAGATATATAAATATAGACTGTTTTGTAGCACACAGTGCACAGCACATAATGTTGTGTAATCAATAATAATTCCCAGCACTGTTAATGACAAACAGTTTAACGTCAGTTCATCTTGATAGCACTTCCATGGTTACAGATCTCAAGGGTCCAAATGTGAGTAGTATCCTGTGTGTTACACAACATCAGACCCATTGTTACCACAATAAGTGATTGATCCTCCATAGTGCCTTTGATTAAGGACGATAAATGTGTGTGCGTTTGTTTGCTGACCTTACTTACACCTGTATGTTGGGCAGCAGGCGACACGTGGCTTTGTGTGTAGAGAGTTGGAGCAGCACAAGGGCTTCAGCCGAGAACCTCAACTAACCTCCGTTTTACAGCGAACACACACACATTTGTGTGCTTTCAGGAGAAAATGAACTCCATGTACTGTATCATATCACATATGTAAACCCCCTGAGCAAACATGCTCAAGTTTAAAATGAGATACACTCTGAGCCCCTTGCCCCTTACTGCTGGGACACCTTTGGTTTCTGATGGACACAGAGGCCAGTGCCTGTGCAGTCACAGTGCAGAAACTCGTCCAAACAAGACTTTGTTAATGTGGAAATTTCCACCTAAAAGTTGCATCATAGAAGACATGCTCTCTGCCTTTAGTTGTACTATATGACTTGTAATGTCTTGTTGTCAGTGATGATAGCAATACAAGGCTGCAAGGTAATGGTAATGACAGTATATTTTCCTAAAAATAAAGAAATTAAGGGAGTAATTAGACATTTTGGAAATATGCTTATTTACTTTTTTTGCCAAGAGTTCAATGGGAAAAAATTAACACGTTATATCTCATTTGCTTAATCTGAATAAAAACCAGGGCAGATTTTCTTACCTTTGGACTGAGTCAGTCTTTGTGCTTCATTTTATTGTACAGACATGAGAGTGGCAACGATTGTATTTAACTCCAGCAAGAAAGCAAATAAGCATATTTAACAAAATGTCACACTTTTCCTTTAAATTGAGGGGACTACTCGGTGTGTTTTCCTTTAAGACATTTACAGATATCTCACATCTCGTGTTACCTTTTCACTAAAACAAACAGCAAAGAGAAAGTCGGTAAAGTGTGTGATCTTGCTTGGAATTTACTGTCCTGTAGTCCTGTTCCCAAATATTAATCAATCATGAGTTCAACTGTGTAGTTAAAGATATTCCATAATATTAGTGATTTCAAGATGAGAATTTTACAGTACCATGTGTGTCCGGCTGATGCCGTTTATGGGTGCAATAGATTGATACTTATCTGATCCTGAAAGTGTCTCCCGGTTGGAGACTAACAGCAGAGAGCATACGATAGCAGCTTAGCTACGTCACTGAGTGCAGAGGAGGACAGAGATTAACACTGTGAAGTATCAGATCCTCCATTTACTATATGGACAGTACATCCTCTGGACCTGCAACATGACACTATGCACAGAGGCTGCCTAAACTACATGCTAATACTAATGTTTCTCTCACGCTTTATGAACCTGCACGCTCAATAATGGATCATTGTCACAAACTGCTGATCAAAACATCAAACTGTGTACTGACATTTAGTGGAATATGCCAACTGGCAGCCAGGCTACTGCCTTCAGGCACACTCAGTTGCAAGCAGAGAAATGTTTAATTGGGAAGTTACATTAGTCATGTGTTGGCTTTGTAAGCCACTGGCACCTGTGGGTTTCATAATCCAAAGAGCCAGGAGGTCCCATTGTATAAAAAGACAATCATCAAAGTAGATGAGAGAAAACCTGGGTATTATGCTTAAAGACTGGTTCTATCAAATATTACACTCCACATATAATATATCCATAAATGAACATTTTATTATTGATACTTTTCTTGGCTCTTTTTCATTTAACTACCTCAGCAGAGAGATGGAAGACACTCTATTTTTACCACTGCCTCTGTGGTAGCCGTTTCTCATATAAAATGATCCATTACTTCATGCTACAGCTGCAACTGAGTCTCAGGAGGCACAGGAAGAATGGAAAAATAAATGAGGAGAATGAAAAAATAGAAGGTTTAATGAAATTATTACTTGTATAAATAAATAGATAAATAATACAAGAAGGCAACATGGATAACATGATGTCCGTTTGGTTTATGCAACAGGAAGCGAGTTACAACATACATCTGGTTAACAGCTCAGCTTTTGAAATATGTGTAAGTAACACATCCACTTGAGAAAGCGGTTTTGCATTTGTTCTTTGGAAGTTAACAAAAAAACATCTCAAAGAGGATCTTAGCATTATCAAATATTAGTCCCTTAACTGTCTCTATGATGAAGCAAAAAAGTGTTGCAAAATGACCTCTATGTCTGATGATTTGTTTGGTTAGATGTTCACAAAGGACATGACATTGTTTCAGATAAAGTAGATTACGGCAGCAGTTACTGGATTTTTTTTTTTCTTATTCATAAAGTGTTTGTAAACACACACAACTTTCATCAGTGGTATCAGAGTTTGTTGAGGAAAAAATTACACATGAAACCAATATATAGAAATCTTTTGATATTGAGTCATTATGTAACTTAATGAGAAAAATGTCAACATGAAGAGCATTACTGCGGATGCAATAACTTAATGTTTACCTGAAACCAGTGACGGTTCAACAGTAAACAAAATGAAAAAAAATGTATTCACATTTGCTATGTCATTATCTTAAACTGTGTTGAGTTGATCTTACATTTTCTCAAAGTGTATTACCCAATACAAGCATCAGCAAGTCTGCCAGGACTGTGTTGCAGTCAGTTGACTTAGTAGGAAAACAACATAAAGTGAGGAGGAATCTCATGAGTTCAACAAGTTCAAACTGAATTCTTGACATTCTAGCAGAGCCTCTTATGGAACAGCTCACCTTGTAGCTTTGACCTGCAGGGAAAGAGGGCAGATAATCCTGTAAACAGCGCGCGTTGTCTCAACTGAAAAACATGTTATGTCTCAGTGGAGCTTGCAAACATTTACACGAGGACTGTTTGTCACATTGACTGCCTGAAACCTGTAAACTGAAAAGGATACATAAACATTTAAAAGACCAGAGTTAAAAAGAGACATAGAGAGAAAAGCATACTATGCAGGATTTTCCTAAAAAAAAACAATGTATAGATTCATACAGAAGTAATCCTTCTCAAACATCACTTATGACGCACTATAAGTGTGGTGGTGTATATATGTACAGAGACTCTGCCTGTATTTTCTTATTATTTTGCTGTGTTCGGGACATTTCCGGGCATCAAACTTTGGGCAGTAGGTGTGTAGCGCCCATTCAACAACAGCGTGCAGGGTGTAAGGTTAGGACTCATAGCGTAGCGACCACGTTACATCGCTGTCTCCATGTCTCTCCTCTGCTCCGCTCTGCTCTCTGTCTCTGTGTCATGGATATATAAAGAGCTGCAGGTCTGTGTGTCTGCTTGACTGAGGGCGGGGCTGAGCTACACACACAGAGACCAGAGAGGCCACAGCGGACAGGATGAAGCTCTGCATTCAAACCAAATCCTGCAATGCAGCACCTTCCCGCAGGGTTGTGCGGAGGTGTGGGCGTGTGTATTTGTGCTTTAGAGTGTAACCACCGTGAAACAATATAAAAATAATGTTTTATTTATCTGATTCAGGACTGTTTTTTGCCAGCATAGCTTGTTCTCTTCATTCATTCTCTAGCTCACTAGAGAGGAGGGGCCAACTTTGAATGCTGTGTGTTTACAAACACCAGTCGACAAATCCTGCATACCATACCTTTAACAATTACATTAATTATCTGCAATTTTGCCCATGCCTATGGAATAGAGCTGTCAAGTTTGTATTTTCATGGAGTAGGGATGTAGTATTTTATGTGTATTACACCGCAGATTCAACTAGGTCTACCTGTAGACCCGCAGTATCATAACACACTCACTTTACTACATTTAAACCTTTTTTTAGGTGGCTAAAATATGTTTTGCTGCTTTCCCTGTCCACAGCAGTACAGTGCTTAGCTTCCGTGCCAGTACTCCTGTCTGCTTCTCCAAACCATGTCAACCCCCATTTACTGCAGGTAGATGGGGGTCGGCACTGACTGTGGATAACTACGTCATACAACCCTACTTCAAAAAACCCGAACTATCCCTTTAACATACAGGTGTAGGTTGTAGAATGTGAATGTGAAAGCAAATACTTGTCTAGCAACCACATATATGAACTAGTAAACAATAACGTTTTTTACAACACAAACAGTGAGAAAAATGAACCAGTAGCTAGCTGGAGAACTTATAGTCAGGGCACAGCAGGTCATCTGAACATGCAAACAAGTAACATTTTTCTACAAGGAAGCATACAATTCCACATATATGCATAGTGATAAAGTTCCCAATGTTAAATGCATACACAGGAAACGACTAGTTGAGTGTGTTGAGTCCTTCGACACTCCAGCCTCTCAGTTTTGAGGATCTTCTGCTTTTCTTTGTCTATATGGTAGTAAATTGAATATATTTGGGTTTTGGACACCTTGAGGTATCAAAAATTGTGATGGGCATTTAACACTATTATTAATTGAGAAAATAATTTACAGACTAATAATCATTAGTTATAACAAATGAAACTCAATTAACTGTCTCATAACTTTGTCTTCATGTTCCTCATAATTAGTACCAAATGAAATAGCTCTTTCCACATGTACATTACACCTGTGCAGGATCAGCAGTGGTAGACAGTATACATTTTGTTCTCTGGCAGTAAATATATTTGAATACTAGTAGAACAATGAAAATAAGACTGTTTATGACGTTAACATTTACCAACTGCGTTCCAAATGATATTTTACAGCCCTAGACAGTATCATTTTTTCATCCTGGCTTTTTTCATAATTCATCAGCTCTGGGGGGGATTCTGTCTGCAGCAGCGGTAGACAGCAGGGTGGATATGAAAATATCTCTGCCCTGTTCTTGCCAAGTGGGTGGCACAGACAAGACTCACAGCAAGACTGTTTACACCAGCTGACTGGCTTTACAATAACAGCCACTGGGAGTCAGACAGATGAGCTGGGAGGTGTTAGCCAAAGTTGACGGGCAAAGGCATGTTACGTAAAGTGCCCTGCAGGAGGCGATGGGGACGAGCTTAAAATACACTGTGAACCTGACCACAGGGGAAGTCCATAGAGGAAGACAAGGATGGGAGGAGGCTGTCACTTCGCTGACACACTTAGCTGCGGCAGGAAGAAGGTCATGTAGATGGCTATCGATCACCTTCAGCTGAACACTGGTCAAGCTCCAACTTTCTATTATCCATTCCCCAGTTCCTGTAAGGCATTTGGTTTCTACGCACGTTTTTGAATATTTTTTTTATACTCCATCCTCTGTGCCCCCTACGCAGCGACCCCTGCCCCCTTTCTGCCCTTTAGCTTTTATTGCAGTCTGATGTTGTTTAAAAAAACCTTCATGTTTGCTTCATTATGGCTCAGAAAGAAAATCCTGCTGCGGTGACACAGTGCGGTGCACCAACTAATGTGATAACACTCAGCTAGTCAACCGGTATTATGAAAGATAAGAGGAACGGTTGACTACACTGTCAGTAACATGATATATCAAAAATTACAGTAATCAACACATCTTTTTCTGACCACTGACCGTTTACCACATCGAATCAGGTTCTGCTTACCTATTTTCACTTCCTCTTCTCTCAACTCGATCTCTTTCTACAAATATTTTCTCTTTTTGACTCAACTGCCTCACTGAAATAATTCTACATTTTGGGAAATATGCTTATTTGCTTTCTTGCTGGGAATCAGATCAGAAGAATGATACCACTCTCCAGGCATAATAGTGCTGTATTCTTCTCATCTAATTCTCAGCAGAAAAGCGATAAGCATTTTTTTGGGGGGGGGCAAAATCTACTCAGCTATGCTTCCAAAAATTTTTTCGAGACAGACTGGTGTGTAAAAACATTCCACATACAACCAAATTTAGCTGCCTTGACAATCATTTTTTGCTCGGCTGGTGACGAAGAAAAATGCAGTTAAAAAGAGAGCTTTGCTCATGTTATGAATCACTGCTCCCCTGAGACATGTATGCAGAAACACCTTTATGTAACAGCTTGTCTATACCACAGACACACAGTCAAGCCCCTATCCAAGCCTCACACACACACACGAGAGATGTTTTGCCGTAGCTATAAATAGGCTATGACTCAGTTTGTTTGACTTGGGGGGCTGTTTCATAACAAGCAGTGTGCGTGCGTGTGTGTCCGTGCGCATGCGGGTATATGTTTATTGATGATTTGTTGTCAGTGTGCAGTCGTTTATATGCTCCCCCACTAAACGCTTCAGTCACCCCTCAGCTTCCTGCATCAGGCATGACCTCAGTCTGCCCTGAACTCCAGCAGACAGGTGATGTTTTTTTACCTGGGAAAACCACAAGCAGACAGTCTCTCCATGCACAGTGTCAACACAGACCGTAATCAGACAAAAATGTCAGCATCATTTGAGCGCTGGCCTCTGACACACATTAGAGGAAAACATTTGGAAAGGCACTCAGACTGATTGTGAGGCAGAAGCCAAGAGCCCCAGACCCGCTTTCCTCCTCATGCTTCTATTCTTGGGCTCTAAAATACGTCACGCTGTTTCCAAAGCAACCACTTTTGATCGTTTGTGGAAGGGGGGGGAGGGAGAAGGGGGCTTATGAAATGCTCATAAAACAAATTACATATATTAGAGGGGACGTGTGTCGGAAGAATGTGGAGGGATTGATCAAAACAACACGTAAATCTGCACACGACATGCGCACAGCTGTAGGAAAAAGGGCAAAATTTAATTATTTTTCATTTCCAAGCATTTATAAAGTTACCAGAGATTTTCTTCCCTGCAGCTATTTATTTTACACCAAACAAATGTTTTCTCAGAACTGCCATAACAACTGACACCGGGAAAGGGTCAAGCTGTATCCTGCAGTGGTCTGGAGGAGCAAGGAGACTGCATGTGACATAATGATGATAAGTTTGTTTTATTTCCTTCTGTTGACCTAGAATTCAGAGCAGCCACAGCACAGTTCAGCCTCCCCACTGTATCTCTGTGTGCTTATTGCAGTGATTATTGATATGCAAATAAACAGAAACAGAAACAATGATTTTTACTTGCTAATCATTATCTAAAACCAGACTTTAGTGGGTTTTTTCTTAGCAGTTAAAGCCCTCTCAGTCAGAGCCTTTGTTCACAATGTTATCAGGACAATGAGTCATTTAAGAAAACACTGTGCACACCCAATAAACAACATTCTTCACAGAAGCTGCTGTTTTATACATTTAAACACACCATCTATCTCCTTAAGGCAGTGATTTACGTTACTGTCATAATGTGGCTGCATTTCAACAGGGACATAGAAAAACAGATATAAATCCCTGCGTGAGAAGAAGTTTAAGTGTCAGCGGTACATAACGTATTTGATTAGGTACTCGCTGGGCAGACGGCTTGGATTGCAGGGGGTTGGGGCCATTAAATTCCTTAATTTGGGAACAAAGGGTGTATACAGAAGGAGTGCATGGCTATAGCTGGTTATGTAAAGCATGCTGTGCGGTTGCATAATCTGTTCATAATCAGAGGGGTAGTGCAGATATAGATGGCCCAGTTTCCACCTTGTTCATTGCAGCATGACAGTGGCACAGTGTCCTGAGCTCTCAGGTTCACCCGAGGCAGCCTTGGCAGAGGACTTGATACTGCCGAACCTCAGTCATAGTTGTTTCCCATGAAGAGACAATTAATGCTGCGTGTGATTTTTTTTTTACTGAATGAATATGGGCAGTTGTTGAAGTTGCATGAAACATAATTTGTTTTCTTGATAATAAACTCTTCATTCAGTGAAACGCTTTGCCATGACACCACACGGTATACACAGCACAGTACAGTCCCTCTAAGACATGTCACACAGATCGCATCCGAAGTAGACATGCAACATTAGAGACAATGTTGTTACATCTTCTTATGCTACTCAGGCTCTTTGTGAGTTTAATCCCTCAGAGTTCCACCCACAAGTTACACTCATGTTTCCCTTTTGTTTTTCTTCCCTTTTTAATCTTTGTAGTACTATTCTACAGTTTATTTATTTATTTATTAACCAGTAAGGTAGCAGCTACTCTTCCTGGGGTCCACACAAGTAAACTTGCTACAGTTTTACAGTAATGCAGTAGGGATGTAAATGAATATGAATACATCTTTTGAATATGAACAGATACAAACAGCATCTGAATTTTTTTGCACTAATATTATTAAAGAGATGCTCTTTATACTGTAACTCCAGATCTTGGCTCATAATCATCACATTCAGCATTTTCTTCAGTCTCAAAGTAATGCAGATGATTGCTGTCTGCACAGTGTGAACAGTGTCTGCTAGTAGCCAAAGCAGCACGACCTTCCATGATGCAGATTTGCCACAATGTAAACAAACAGGCTACAGACAAAAATATGATGTGTAGATAGTTTTAAGTTTTCACAATTTTTCAAGTCTTTCTTAAAACAATAGTAAGGTGCTCATATGAACATTGAAACAGTTTTCTCTTGTTGTAATCATGCCTTCTGTTCATAGAGGATCTCTTCTTAAAGCATTTACAATGTAAGTGATGGGGGACAAAAAATCCACAGCCCTTGTTTGGAGCAAAAATGTATTTAAAAGTTTATCTGAAGATAATGTGATGCTTCAGCTGTCTGAGTTAATCAAATAAACTGGATATCTTCCACAGTTACAGTCATTTTAGTGAAAAATTCCCTCTTTGTGTCTCGATGGACAGTGTTTTCCTGTTCAGCTGTAGTGGAAGTTGAGTAACAAAAAAGAGGGACTAAAAAGACTGTAACGCTGAAAGATATCTGCTTGGTTTGACTAATTTGGAAAGCTGAAGGTTGATATTAGCTTCAAGTAAACTTTTTAATATTTTTGTACAGAAGGAAGACTGTGGATTTTGTCCCCCGTCACTTACATTGAAAGTGCATTATGAAGGGATCCTCTAAGGGTTAGAATGTACAGGACAAATGATTATAGCATGAAAAATGTGTCATTGTTCTTTTGGGCACCTGACGATTGTTTTGACAGACTTAAAATTTGTGAACCTGTCCTTTAAGACATTCAGCCATTATTAACGTCTTCTAGCTCTTTCAGTTGCTAAACATGCTGCTATGTCTTTTATCAAAAAGGAAGCAGACTATTAGACTATGAGGCAAGACTTGTCTTTCATAACACAAAGGGGATCATGCTCCTTTCACCAACTAAGGTCAGGTTTCCTGAAATTGCTTTTGCACAAAGCACATAGTATCTCACACATCGAGCCACATTGAAGACATTATTATGAACACTGCACAACATATATGATAGTGAATCCTGTGGATCACTCTGGATCGATTGGATCGATTGTCAGGCTGTTTCTGACAAGATCCTACATAACTTGTACTGAAACATTAACATTCTGTAACAGCTCCATACATTTTCATGAAACAAATGCATGTACATCATTTATGTTTATAATGTGAAGGTTATGCCAGTTCGAGAAACTAGGGGTAAAACTTTCCACAATAAGGAACACAGTGTTCTTGCAGAGTGTACTTTTCGTGACCTTGTTTTTTTTTTTTTATTCTTTACTAAGTCTTAACTTAATCCTGATACAGGATTTTCTAATATTTATGTAACTTCCTATATGCTCTGATGAAAGAAGACTTAATCCTCATTTGACAAGAAATATTTTCATTTATTTAAATTCCAACAGCACAGACATTAGTAATTAGCTATTTTTGTTTCATTCTCTTTTCCATAAATGTAAAATGAGGCTGTTGTAATGTCTACAGTTTGCATCTATCTGACAAACATTCTGTTGACAAAGCTACTTGAAATTTGAAGCATTTTTGTTATAGGCCTAATTCCCACCACAGCCCCCACCACCTCGAAAGCTCTGAGAGTGGTTATTGTCACTCTCATTGGAGGCTTCCTTTTTTGGTTTAACATTCCCCGAGGATCTTCACTTTTATGTAATGCAGACTGCATCCTAATCCCAGCAGTGTTCCATACAGTGGATTGAAAGGATTTTCTTGAGAGTCAAGAGAGAATGCTGTCATTCTGTTAAATCCTAAAATAGAACAGTTCAGAGGCCGCCACAAGAGAGGCAAACCATGCAAAAAGGGCTTTGAACAGTTGGCTGAAAGAGCTTCACCCAAAGTGTACTGCTCCCCTGATGCTTAAAGCTAACCACCCAGGCCAGCGGCCAAGGGATGGAAGAAAAACGTAAAAAAAATCAGTCTTACTCATTTAAAGGATTTGTCCCAGAGTGATCGCTGAAGACTGCAACCTTAGACCACCCTGATCTAACCACTCACCCTAATCAACTACAGGTACTTTAAGTTTTCCTGCATTATTATACAAATTATGTATTTTCAATTTACTCAATGCTATAATTCAGGCAGCTTTTGGACTTGAACGGTTATAGTGGAGAAAGTAAGTTGGCAGGCATTGTATGTTTGTCTAATACACTTGCCACGAAAGCAACAGTGCAACATAACTAATTATCCCCATCACTGTAACTGAGTAACTTTTCCAAAAATCATTAAAGCCTGCTTAGTTTCTACAATCATTAATTGCACTACAAGCTACGCAGATTTTGGCTAAAGTACCAACCACTTTCGGAATAACAAGAATTACAGAGTAGCATGTGGTTATGCTTTGCCACAACACCCATTCCAGAGTTGGCTTTGAAACTTGATTCCCTCTTTCTTCTAGCTTTATTTTAAGAGAAAAGATGGTCATGGTTTAGTCTTCAAATGGTACTTAATGGCCAACATAAATCCTTCCTCTACTAGAGGTCTGGCTCAAGCAATGGGAATGTTGGTCAGTCAGTCCAATACTTTGGTCCAGACTGAAATATCTCAATAGCTATTAGATGGATGACATTATGCACAGATATATCCTACTGACTTTGGTGATGCCCTGATTTTTACTGTAGCACTACTATGAGGTTCACCAACTCATACAAGATAATATGAGTCCCAGGCATGTAACCTCTGTATGGTGGTTTACACCTTGAGAGTCGTTTAGGTCACATGTGGGTTGTTAGTCCACCTGTCCGTCATGTGACAGTCGTTAGAGTCCCATTAGTCCTGGTGTGAATGGGTGTTAAACTGTCTGGGAAGGGATAAGTTGTGTTGTAGACCACCTCCTCTGTTGAATGAAGGTTGTTCCAGTTTGACTGATAGTCTTCTTCACTCCTCTTTCAAACCACCTGTTTTTTCTGTCCAACCATTGGACACTTTGAGGACGGCAATGTAGACATTGGACTCCAATGTGTACATTGCTGTCCTCAAAGTGTCCCATGTCCTTCAGATGTAGGAAGACAGCTGAGTCTTGACCTGAGGAGTTGGCCCTCATGTGTTGGTCCATGTGCTTGTTTAGCAGTTGTTTTGTCTCCCTGATGTATTGGTCTATGCATTCCTCACTGCATTGGACTGTAAACACTACATTGCTGTGCGACTGTGGACTGGACTTGAAAAACACAAGCACACAATGTTTATTGAAAACAGTGTCCTCCTGAGTTCCTTAGTAACTTCACAATTTTGTGTATAGCATTATTAAGTGCTTCCATAGTCACCATATGTTTGAGTAATTTTTCTTGTTTCCCCTTTTCACATTTCATTGGTTACAGATGCTTTTGCACACTCATATCATTGCTGTAAGTCACACCAAAGAACTCACAGATTTCACTGATTAGTTGTGTTAATGAACTATTGTACTCGACGCACTCTGAATTCAGAATAAACTCGATTTTATAACTTGATTTTTCTGAACAAACATACGGTAAATCCCACGTTTTCTTTATATCATTCATCATACATTTTAAATGCAACTAATCACATTAATGTATCTTCATTTACAAATAGTACTGCTATTCTCTAAAAGAAATGTGCAATAAATCCATAGTTGAAGCCAATAAGAGACTTTTGCAGGTAAATGTAAGTTGTACAAAAACACAGTCAAGTCAAGTGACAGTGCTTCTTCTTTTAGTATGATGTTTTGACCTCTTTGGACTATGAGGCAAGTCTTACCTTTCATAACATGAAGAGGATCATGCTCCTATTACCAGCTAAGGTCAGGTTTCCTGAAGTCACTTTTGCACAAAGCTCATAGTACCAACCCACATTGAAGGCATTACTATGAACACAGCAGAACATATATGATAGTGAATCCTGTGGATCAGGCTGTTTCTGACGAGATCCTACATAAACTTATATCCAAACATTAACATTATTTTACAGCTCCATACATTTTCAAGATGACAGTGAATCATATGCAGTGTAGGGGATGTTGTATAATTTCTGTAAAACTGAACTGACATCATGTTTGGCTAAATATGAAATTCAAATGTAAGAGGAAGTGACTTAGTTGCTGAAGTTCCTCAAAATTTTAGTTTAATCTCTTTTCTGGTTGCTTTCCAGAAAATAAAGAGAACAGTTTGACCGAGAGGCTTTGAAAACAGAAAAACCCCGAGGCAAGGAGACAAAGAGTGATTGAACAAATACACTCATCATCTTATCGTGCTCGACTTCTTTATGTTACTGTTGAATGGTGTAACGTGGGATCATGGAATCAGACAACTGTTTTCATTGTGTAAAAAAGAAAGAGCGGGATGGGAGGAGGAGGAAAAAGTGAAGGCGAACAGGAGGGTTTGCTGAGGACAATAGCTCAACTCAGCAAGGCCATCTGAGGTCTGTTTATTCTGCCCTTACCTCATGCTCCCGCTACTCAATGTTTATTCATTCATTTCACTTCAGTAATTCAAGAAGAAGTTAAGCAGTCAGAACATGTCTCTCTGTGGAGTGATGAGATATTTCCACATCCACATTGCAGTGTATTTCTTTACATACTGCAGCGCTCCTTTTTTTTTTCCCCTGTAACATCCAACCTGCATGTTTAACCCTTTCCCTGAGAGAGAAGTTAGTGTTGCGTGTAGTGTGCAGAAGGGTTTTATTTGAGCCGAGGGAGAGCTCCTTGATGATGGATCCTGACGATGGGAAATCGTGTGGGTGGAAAGAATGAGTCATCCTTCATCTGTCCATTGCGTTAGGTTACTGCCGCCGGTGCTGGTGCAGAGCCGAGTCGAGCACCATCTCACGCCACTGAAGGAGCGGTGATGTCAGAGCTGTCACTGTTCTACTCTCTCATCAGCACCCACTCACAAAGCTCTCGGTATCTGTGCACTCAGGGCAGGGTGGGATACAATAATAGCACTGAGCGGAGTGTACTGTCTACATTTAGCCCCCCTGTCTCTGTATGTAGTCCTATTTTCCCATTTCTTCCTCAACTTCTTTTTTTTTTTTTTTACCTCAGCTGTTTTCTGACCGCAGGCCTGGATATGAAAGTGCCAAAAGTTGGACTGAATGAGGCAATGAAAATTAAGTTTCCAAGAAATTTGGGAACACTCCCTGAGTAGAAAAGATTTGCTTCTTCCTCAAATCTTTTTTTTTTTTTCTCACCTCCCGCTCTGACCTAAGTGTGTTTCTTACAAAGACGGCCCTTATCAAATCACCCAACTCTACATCTGGTGACTCAAGTGCGGTTTGAAAAAGATAACATTATTGAGAGATTCATCTAGATGACATGCTGTTCTTGTTTTCACCGGAGCAGAGTTTATCTCTTTTTTAGCAGCCTTTATGCATACTTGACATGACAGCCCTCATGAGTGACTCAGAGTGTTAGCCAAACATCTGAAGAAATTACCACCCACATGCTACTGCAGAAAATGACGCAGATGTGCTCTTAAGCAACTTTTTTTCTTCATCTTTAGTGAACATGGAATGATAATACTTGTAGCTGGTGGCTCTAGTTCTGTGAAATAAGTGACTCATCACTGGGTAAATTATAGAGGTTACATAACTACTGTACTTTCTCAGCATATGTTTACCCTCTCTGTGAAAGGACTTCTTGGCATCGTATCAATAACCCTCAAGATGAATTTGAACAAACCTGTAAGTGTTTGTCTGGATAAAGGGATTTTATGTTACAGATTAGGGTCAAAGTATCTGGGTTCTGCCAAAAATATGTTATTTTTAAAATATCTTACGTGGAAATCTCTGTAGTTACAGCTGTTTACAGATGTGCTTACAATACTTTCTTTCTCTGATTGAACAAGTCATGCCCAGAATCATGTCTACAGACATGTTGGCTTGATGTCTTCTTGAAATCCTTTCTCATGGCCATGCTGCCCTCTTCTGGTAAATGATAGACAATCTTTATATCCATATGGATCTATTGTTTTACTTAAAATGCTTAGTATATGAAGAATAACATTTAGCAAAGCTGCTTTATGGGTCACGATATGTAAAATCAAATGTAGTTTTTCAAAATTGTCACCATGGTCAAAAATCACCCAAAGCCTATTTGATAACAGCATATCCACATGTGTATGTATATACAATACAAAATAGTATAATATATTTTATTCTCAATACATCTATTCAAGCATGTGAGGCTTTGGAATAAGGGAAATATATAAATAAGAAGTTAAACAATAATAATAGATATTGAAAAGTCTTGTATATGTATGTAGCTGAATATAAATAAATTGAAAGTAGTGAGCTTTCACTATTACTGTATTAAACTACTACAGCAAGAACTTCACCTGTCACTTAAAACAGCCCTAATTTTTAATATTAATGTATTTTAACAGAAATCAATGAAATGACTATGAGTAATGTGAAAGGAGTCACTCATAATTATCACCTAATTATCACCTGACTCTACATTTACTCCCAGCTCTATGGAGCTTTAAAAGTGTCTGTAGGCTCATTGGTTTGGTTTTCCAGCCTGTTTTGATTCAGTCTCAACACTCTTATAGCAGCAAAAAAGCTCCTCAAAAGGACTATGTGCTACCTGCCCAGCACCAAACAGCAGACAGACATAGTTAGTGACTAGCTGGTGAACATAGTGTAGAATTTTGCAGCTAAATAGCCAGATATTTCCTGAAGTCGTTGGTAGACACTAAAACAGAGCTAAAAGGAGAGTGATACTGGACCAACATTTGCCAGGTGACCAGAAACACGTTCACACTTCAAATAAATTCTCATGTATCTGCTGGATGTGCAAAAGGGACTCTGTCAGCTAAAAGGTTCTCCATATCAATTTAAGAGGTGATAATATGTCAGTGTTGTGTTGACAGCGAGGACATGAGGCCTGTGGAAAAACTTAAATTAAAATCTTTTGGACACTTTTGTAGAGATACCATTGACTTGGAGTAGGTATTTGGTCCGATTTCCAATTCTGGACTACAAACCTCCTTCCTCTTCTACTATACTAGTACTATCTACACTGCAACTCAAAGAACGTCCGATCCTGAAGGAGAATTTATAAAAGAGCACCAGACCACACAAGTCTATTAACCGGACATACTGGCATGTGCTGAGGATGTCTCACATATCAAAGGCTCAAATTTAGAAGTGGGATAAATGTCTTAGTGCTGATCAATGCCACAGACAGGCAAAAAGAGCAGCCTGCCTCTGATTGCTCAGGCTTCCTTGACACCATCTGCATCAGCCCTCCAGTCATGTAGAGATTTAAAGATATCCATTTGAGGATAGTAATTCAAATAAAGTAATACATTTATGTGACCTTGTAAAAATTTCCACCAGAGAAATATGAAACTTGAGGCAAACACTGACATCTGGCATCATGGATCTGTATTCAGGATGTTTAAGGAAGCCATCTTAAAATGTCATAACAGCTGAACCCTAGGACTTGGCTGTGCCTGCTGTTCGTGGGTTGGTTGAGAGCTGCAGCCAGTTAACATTGGGATATCCAAGCCAGGAAGGACAGAGTGAAAGTCCTTCCTCCCTTGGCAGAGTCACTGGGGCTGACAGATGGCACTTAGACGGGCTAAGCTCTGTGCTTCTGTCTATGGAGATTAGAAACCGAACTCTCTCCAGTAGATGTGATCATAGGTCAACAAGGGAAAGTTTTCCTGAAGTTATTCTGATGGCTTCATTTACCACAGACTTCCTTTTCCTTTTAGGTAATAGACCTAAAGAGATAGAATCTAGTCATCAGTAATCAAAACAGGCTTTTCCAATGCCACTCCTGACTCAGTGACAGGATGTACCTCTAGAGGTCTTGACGCCCTCTAGAGGTTTTGATTATATTTTTCATGCAGCATGAGGAAGATGTTGTAGTTGTTTGTGTCTTTCTCCTTTGATTATAAAATTTTGAGTACGCTGACCTCCATTTGGCAGTTTTGTTTTGACCCAGGATTATTTTTAGGCTGATTAGAGAATGTGTAATATACCCACAAGAGACAGAATATAGAATAATTTAATTACTATAAACCCCTCTGGATGACCTCAGAGGTGAATTAACTTCTAAAATTAAAGCTTTACACAGAAACAGTACATCCAATCCAGATTTTCATACTTCAAACTGCAGACTGTGACATGGAAAACAAGATTTATCCACTCTTGGGTTGGAAAATGAGGGGAACTGTTATGATGTATTTCTCATTGTTTCACCAATTTATTTGGTGAAATAGCAACATTAGAAAAAGCCATTAAAAATTGCCCATATGCCCCTAATGAAGAGTGTCTCATGGTTACACATTTGTACACATTTTACTGCTACAGTGCATATGTAGAAAGAGTTTTTAGGTTTTTAGAGTCTTTTTTTTTTTTTTTGTAAATCCAACCCATTCATATACATACAACTAAATTGCAACCACAAATATGTTTTGCCAAAAACCTAATGCTGGCTGAATTACGTTTTCTCTCAACATAATGAGAAAATGTTGTTAATTAATGTATTTGGCAAGTGGCAAAAATGTTGATACTGAACGTTCAAGTGAAATGTTCACAGACAATGTACCTAGTTCTTTTTTCCCACCATAAAACATTTGAGTAGAAATTACAGCAATATTAAACTTTTTATGGTTATGTTTAGGCACTGGCAGCGCTTGGTCAAGGTTTGAGAAAGATCTTGGTCTTGGTTTAATAAAGAAAAAAGTCTGCATTGACTTGAAGACATGTTTATTAACATTTAAGTCACACCAAGATCTCTCACCAACCTTAACCAAAGTGTTGCCTAAACCTAACCACATGCAGGACTTGGGATGCAAACCCTGGTGTGTGGTGTCAGGGTCCTGCATATATTGCACATTCCCCATCCACCCTGACCTCCTCCCTCAGACTTCAGAGCAATATATAAATGTAGTGCTTCATTCACTCGAAAACTTGTTACCTGTGAACATAATCCTGGCAGTGATTACATTCAACGCAGCGTAATTGGGAAAACAGTTTAGTAGTATGTGAACGTAATTTTTAGGAGACAGGTTGGTAAATCACACTTGTTAAAGAGGCACTCCAGCGATATAGTGCAGCACTTCTATACAGTAGGAGGACTCAGAAGAGACAGAATAAAAAAAGAATGGTCAAAATCGAAGCTGGAGAGCGTCAGATATCCTTAATTTTTATTGTCCAGCACACTCTACAAAAACACTAACTAAAAAACACTCTACCACTACATTTCCCATAACGAAACTGGATAGTTAGCTCCTCCCTGCCTGGTAAACACTGGCTTCTTTCAAACTCCACACCTCCAGTTTGTAATGCAGGATTTCTGTTTTCTGTCATCTATTTGTTGTCTACAAGGCTAAGCCAAAAATAACTCTGATGACATCATTATAATGTCGAAATTATTATGTTTTGTTTTTTGGCATCCAATCCCCACAACAGTGTAAAAACAACTATTTTACATAACTCGATTGAGATCATAAGAGAAAAAATAATGGCGTGAATGATTGAAGTGATACTTTTGCTTTATTTAGCTGCTGAGTGAAACTAGAGTTTAAAAATATCAAAAAACAATATTTGACACAGGTACAAAGCAGAGTTAGAGGCGCCAGAAAGCATTTAAGATGGAACTACTTTAAGGATTTGGGTCACACTGATTAATCTCCTCTTGGACTTGTGCAGGTCTAGTATTGCAGAGCATAGATATTCTATTTGTAGTGTTGAAGACATCAGGGTGGCCAACATCAGTTATTCTCCTTTGCCGGCTTACTGTTGATCATGCCGGACTCCCAGCGCTGCCACAGAGGAGTCTTCTGTCCTCCTGCTCTGTGAACTTTTGGCTCCTGCTGTGTGATAAGACAGTTAAAAGAGAAGGATTTAGAGAGGGAGATTAGTGCCCTGTTCTTGATGAACCACTTGTACAAGTCCAAACATTTGTAAAACAGATAGTATTTGGGAAATTTTAAAGTGTAAGATCTTTTTCTCAGCCGCAGACCTAATAATATATTTCAAATCCAATTAAACCTGAATCTTTTTTTCTGATATGGTAAATCTCACCTTCTGTTGGCTTATTCATCAGTGCTTTCACAGCCAACAACAGAAACTTTTTCATGATACTCCATCCTGTAGCATTTGCCTTAATTAGTATCAATATAACAGATGTGACCGTGGTGTTCTTGCCAGTGTTGTACACAAAACAAATGCAGAGATCTTACAGAAAAATGTAGAAAACAAGATAGAAGCCAATTACAGTAATTGATCTGAGGCATCACCTGTGACTGCTCAGATTTAATCTGGTCTTTCTTGGAGGGAGGTGGCCAAATCCGTTCCAGTTTCCCCGTGGACTGTTGCTTAGAGCCTAAAGGACAGGAAGGAGAAAATATATTATGAAGGGGTTTAATTTGAGGCATTTTCCATTAAGGATTTCAAAAATTAAACAAGGGGAAGAGAAACTAATTAGTGTGAACAAAATGCAAGGAAATATCTTTTCATGTCCTTTACACACAGTGCCTTTAGATTATTATGTTTTTAGAGGTTTTTCACAGCCACAGTGCAGTCCTGGTGTAAATATACAGTATAAATACCCATGAGAGCAACACTCAGCATTTAAAGAGTTTTTTTTTACCCTTTCCAAAACCAAAAATACAAGACAAAAAGTGTAAGATAAGTGTGCTGACATACTTAACTTAACTTTCCACCGATAGTAGTAACCTGAGTGTTACTTCCTTACATTACTCCCAAAGCCAGCCACATTTCATAGACCAGCACCTTCACTGTGTAGTATTTCCCCTCAGCTCAATTAGCTAATCCTGGATGCTACTATCAGAGTGTAAGCTAACATTAGCAGCTCTGCCCTGCTATTTCGGACTTTCTTAAGTTTACACTCCAGCAACCCCAGCTAAATCTGTCCAAGATAGTGTTGCGGTTGCCAAACCCATCAAATAATCCTCATCCTAAAAGCCTTTCACTTGTAATGTTACTATTTGAATATACGAACATAAGCAGCTGAACAGAATTATGTTAGGAAGAAATAAGAATCTGATCGTACATTTTTCCCTATTATATATATATTATTATACAAGGACTAACTAGCTCTACACTGCAAAACAAGGACGATACTGTTTCTTTATTTTCATGTCTTTCATATAGCTTTAGCCTCAGTCTTTTAGCACAATATCATGTATGTTGCCATCAAGTGCATATTCAAGACCCCCAGGTTTAACACTAGTCAATCTGAAACATCTAAAACCCAGCGTTTTTAATGACGCATGTAGCTTAATTAGTGAGATACAGCTGATAAACTATGCTAGCAACAGTTAAAAGTGGATCTGATTTGTCTTAAATCAGCCTTTTGTGGTGATATTTTCAGTGTGAATGCTGTGCTGAAATGTCCTCTGTGGAGATATCGCAGTGTGTCTGGGTTATACATTCTCATACAGTATTGTGTCATGGCTGGTTAGGATAACACAGTACAGCTTATTTGACCTTAGGAATGAGTCATTTCCTCCAGTTTAGCCCAGCCCCAGACACATTATATTACTGTCACATGTAGCTTCATCATCTTCACCTTGAGTCAACCCACACATCATTATCCAGCCATAGTGGCTGAAAATACTAACGTGGTGCTACATAATGACACACTCCCTCACCGGCTGCACTGATTTGTTGGCTCTCCAAGCTCTCCTGCTGGGTATATAGGCAACATGAGCAGACACATACACATACACATAAATACACTTCCTGCATTCCTTTCAACCAGACATATCAACTGTCTGAAGTCATTTGTATTTACACAACACTATACCCTCGCCGAAGCTGCCCCTGGCTCCAGCTGGAGTGCAGATAGTAGCCTTCATGTGCCACTCAGCCCGCTGGCGTCTGCTGACTCAGATCAGGCTGCTGCTGGAGTGATGTGCCCTTAACCGCTGGTGACAGGGTTGACACTAAAAGTTGTCGATAAGACTCCTTGGATAACACTATGTGATGCTAATGTAGAGAGGCATTCATTAAAGTCCTCAGATGGAGTGTTACAAGGCTATGATGTGGAATGAATAAAGATCTAAGTGTCTCATAGGCTCGTAGACGTACAAGTATTTACATGTTGCATCTTAGCAACCTGATGTAAATTTTCAAATATTTCCCACTTATTTTTCCTTAAAATTGTCAGCAACATACATTATATCCAAATGATCAAATTAGGTTTCATTGAAAGTTTCTTCATTTGGAATTTGTATTAATACCAAATCAACCTCTATGGGGCCTGTAATCACACACAAATGCTCATACTGATACTCATCAGTGGTGGAACAAGTACCTTCTAACAGCAGCAATACAACAATGTAGATATACTCCATTACAAGTAAAAGTCATGCATTCATGAGCATACAGAAATATTATCAGCAATCTGTACAAAATTGTCAAATGTAAAAATACCTGTTATGAAGATAATGCCCATGTGAATATTATATTATATTATATTATATTATATTATATTATATTATATTATATTATATTATATTATATTATATTATATTATATTATATTATATTATATTATATTATATTATATTATATTATATTATATTATATTGTTAACCAGTATTTAATGTTGTGGCTGGTGGAATTGGAGCTGATGTTAAGTACTTGATATACTGCTGGGAAATTAATCTATAATAATTAATTATATTTTATAAACTGATAATATGGTTTACAATGTTAATTCTTTATCTGCAAAGTAACTGGTGTTAAATACCTAGTGAAGTGAAAAGAACAATATTCATCTCTGAAACGTAGTGGAGTAGAAACATAAATTTGCATAGAATGGAAATACTCAAGTAAAGTACAAATACCCCAGAATAATACTTACACTACGTACAGTATTTGAGTAAATGTACTTAGTTACATTCAACCATTGATATTCATGCTAAACATATGCAGACTTACCTGGTATGAGTGTTGGTGTGAATGATGACCTTCCTTCGTCTTCAGAATTCTGCCTGTTCTCTCCGTACAGAGTGCATCTTTGTCTGCGCAGCTCCTCCTCTCTCTCTCTGGCCTCCCGGATGTCCTTCTCTACCTCTGGCTGCAGAGCCAGTGCTGGACGCAACTTGAAGAAAGGGTTTTGTCTGAGGATAGAAGATTCTTGTGCAGCGTTGCCCTCCTTTGTTAAGTGCCTGGTCTCCACAGCTGATGCAGAGACATCAGCGCTTATGGAGTCCATGCTTCTGTGGAGGCGCAGGTGCTTGTCTTGCTTTGGGTAAGGGGATAAGCGTGTTTTGTCTCGAGAACCCCCATTTGGGCTTTTTGATCTTAGGTTTTCAGGACTTTTCTCCCTCTCAGAGGTTGCAGATTTATATAGCCTGAGGGAATGTGTTCTAGAAACGGGGCAACTTTTGAGTGCAAACATCTCGAGGCTGCGTGTGCGCTCCAGGATTGTAGGGAAAATGTGATCTTTCATCAATGAGGTAGAGGGTTTCCTGTACCTTGTTGGACCCTCTGTGTTATCCTGCTGGAAAGCCTCAAACAGCAGTTTTGTCTCCTGTAATTGGTGGACCTCCCCTTTGCTGTACCCCCCTGGGATCTTCCCTTGGTTGACCAGCACCAGCTCTCTCTGAGTCTCCTCACTTATCTCCTTCTGCATCTTCTGCTCTGAGAACTGCCAGTCGCTGTGCAGGCCTGGACCAACATTGGTGGAAAGCGGCTCAAGTGAGATGTTTGTCCTAAAGGGGATCTCCAGCACATCTGGATCATCTGCAAGACTGCCGACACCCGCGGTTCTCTGCAGGATCTGCTTCCTCTGTGCTGCCTCATGGACCTGCTGCTCGACGGAGATCTCAGCGTCTGAGAACTGCTGGTGGGTGGATAGAACGGGAATTTGAGTGGAAGATGTTTCATGTGTGTTGATTGGAGACCTATCTCCAGATAACCGGCTGTCACTGTGATCATCATTAGAGTTATCTGCTTCTGGCTGGTCCTCTGGCTGTGCAGACATCGTGGACGAAGACATCCCTGATTTTGTTTCGTCTACTTTAATCCCAACCTTCTGGGAGGTAGAAGGGCTTTCTGACATATTTACATCCTGCCGTTGCTGCAACAGTTGCAGACGCTGAAGAAGTTGCTCCCCTTGTTGGATTTCAGTCGCTATTTTCCAGCTTCCATCTCCCTGCTGTTCCTGTCTCACCACCTCAGAAGATAGAATTTCTGTTACATATTCGTTAGAAACTCCTTCAGAGATGGGGAGCTGGGGGACTTGTATTTCACTGATGCTTCTCTCTCTCTTCAGCCAGTCACACTTTGTGAGGTTAAAGTTCAAGGATCTGGTGTCAACATGCTCCTCATCATCGCTGGTCACCTCTGTTGGGATTTCTGGTACCTGTGTCTGATTGGTTGCTGCGCCAGTCTTGTTTTGGTTGCATTTGCCGAGCTCCGGTGTCGGGGGATTTGTCTCCACACCGTCGCAGTCAACATTTACTGTCATCAGTTTGTCCTCAGAGTCGCCCTGAGATTCAACTAACTCCTCTTTTCCTGTCTGGTGTCCTGTGGCAAAATGTGTCTCATTTTCAGAGTTTTCCTCAATGTTTGAAAGTATTTCTTTTGGATATTTGTCTTGCTCCACATCACTTTCTCTCCAGTTTTCCTGTCCTTCACTCAAATTTACAATATCCTCAGCCTCTCCATTTGATTCGTCTTCTCCTGTTGTGTTATCCCAATGGTTTCTTCCTGATGGATCCATCAGACTACCTGTGCCCTCCATGGATGTTTGGTTTTGATCTGTTGGTGGTGTGGAGTCGTTGGACAGAGATACAGTATCCATAGACTCCTTAGAGGTCTCTGCTGTACCTGTTATCACTTCATCCACCTTGTTCTGTGCTACCATTAACTGCTTCTCACCACGATGCCAGTCTAAGCCTATGGGATTAGCTTTAGCCTCTGTGGCGTCAGCTGTCCCATTTACAAGGGTCACACTGGAATTACTCTCCGTTGCACCTGTCCCGCCTCCTGCTGGCAGCAAAGCAGCCATGTAGGATGGAGGCGGTGCTGGTGGGATGAACACATCATCTACACCCTCATCATCCATCACACTGTAGTACCTTGTGATCACTGCAGCAGTACGGGGGAGGACTTTGGTATCGTCTTGGGACCTCTCACCAGAGGTTACCGATGAGCTGCTGTGTGTCATCTCTGTGTGGTCTGGCACAGGGTCCATATTTGTCTCCACACCATCATCCTCCTGGGAGGCCAGAAACTGAGGTCTTGTTGTGGGATCTGTTGTTTCCATGGTGACACGCCTTCAAAACACTTAAGGCTGACTCTGTATTCCCCTTTAAGTCCTCTCTGGGTTTAAATATGAGACACATGAGAAAGTGTCAATAATGGTTGATAATACAATTGTTAATGGGTTTAATTGCTAGTTTTATTTACTTATTACACATTAATATTAACTGTGCTGATAAACTGCTGAAGGCAGGTGATGCAAAGGTTAGTTAGGGATTATACTGTAGCACAACAGAGGCATGGTTTAGGTGCATCAAAACTCTAATCTTATTTGGCAGAGCTTTCAGAATTTACAAGTTTAAACAACATCTTTAATGAGACAGATTGAGGATCTGCACTGGATTATGAGCAAAATATTTTAATCATAGGACCGCTATAGGCTACAGGGCTTGGCTGTAAACCTGTTAAGGGGCACCAGGGCAAAAATTAACTAATGGGCCCATTGCAACAGTGTGGCTCTGATGTGTTTTTAATAGTTTTGGACAACAACGGAGGTCTACAGCACAGAGGAATAAGATACATCAGGCTTTGGATACACACATAATACATGTAAGTAGATCATTTCATTGCTGGTTTGTCTCTGCACATGAGATTTGTTGACATAAATATACAAAATTGCCAGCCATATCCGTTAAATTAGCTCAAACCAGGGACCTTGCTTGTCTGCTTTGCCCAGTTGGTAATCCAGTCCTGCTACTGCATGCCCTCATAAGAATATGACTTTGATGTTTGAACATTTCACCTCTATTAAAATCTCTATCAAGTCATCTGCATTAAGTAATCAATATGTTATAATAGCATTAATAACGTATTTTTAAAAAGCATGAAAACCATTGGGAGCTACATCACTTTTTTTCTAGCACGGCATACAGCTACTGTGTTGTTTTGGTGACTTTTCTCCCCTACTGTGACCTAGTGCAGCAAACTCTGCTGACAAAGAGAAAGAGTAATCGGCTTTTCTCTGCCTGTTTTGGCACATGCAGTATCTGCCAGACTGGCCGACCACAGAGACTCTCTCCAATTTGCCCGTAGAGAATTATGCTTTTCTGTCTTTCTGTCTGGTATAACAGCTTTTACTGTTCGGGCCATGTACTGTTAGAGGTCTGTGACCAGTCCTGTAACAACAGTTCTTCTTTACCAACACTGTAACTGCATGCGTTGTGTATTTGCATTGGTGCATCATAGAAAACATGGACACACAATGTAGTGCTATATAATATATAATATATATATAATATATAATAATATGTATTAATACCTTTTCAAGATATGTTCTCCTTAATGGAAATATTGTCCTGGCATAATCTGGTTCCCTGAGCTGCAGGTTTAAATCTATGAGTCTATATTTACACTTGCATTGAGGGGCTTAATGCCAGCCAACACTGCAGTTCAGGATTATCAACGGCAGCAGCACCATATAAAGCTCAAGCAACAGGACATATTAATGCGTCTTAATGAGCTTAACCTGTTTATTCCACCCTGCTTTCAAGTAATATGTTCCCCTCCCCTTGTTATGAAGAAGGTTCTTAAAGATTACTTAACTACTACTTTAATACAACTACTTTAAATAGTATTCAAAAACTTTACTTAGAGTGCAGTTTCATAATAACTTATAGTTTATATTTTCTTGCGTCTATTATGCAGTATTTGGGCACAGATGCAGCACATGCTGTTCTGATGGTAATATAAACATACACAATTTATCATTCTTGCTAATATTTCAGTATATCACAAAGTTTGACCAGATAAAGCTACGCTACGAATGTCACTCTATCAGAGAGAGAAAAGAGTGATAGAAAAGCAAATAAGAACAAAGGTAGACACATAATGTAGAAAGTCTGGAGGAAGGGACCCACCTGACTGTAGTGCTGCAGTCATCTTGTGTGTAGTAGTACCAAGCTAAATGGAAATATGAATGATCCAGCTGATGATCCAGATGATCTCCTTAGCACCTGCACATTCCTGTCCTCTGTGACATGTGAGAGCCCCAGAGACAAATCCTCTTCCTTGAATAGCAGGATCAAATGACCTGCAGCAACAGTATACGTATATACACACACATATATATATATATATATATGTATATAGTATATATGTCTGCATACTGCTGTGTTTTGTGTTTGTTTGTGTATGAAATTAGACACAATAAACATACCAATTTTTATTCTGTTTTACAATTATATATTCCAGTTAAAATCTGCTGCAATACATCATTTTTTTAAATCAAATTACAGTGACAGCCATAATTAAACATTTAAGCAGATAGTAGTAACACAGCCGTAGCCAGGATTTTTAGAAAGAGTCCAAATTCCCTCAGTTCAACTCCACCAACCCTGAAGATTTTTGACTAGCCACCAACATTATTTTTAATGCAGCTAAATGTTTTTCCCCTCACATTTTCTATAGTAATTTAGCTGCTAAAATATATTTTATGTACATTTTATTTCCCTGCACATAACCTTAATGCAGTTTCAATGCATATATCTATATAATACATTTCTGGTGGAGAAGTACCAAATCCTGTTATTTTAATGTAAGTTTCTTGCCTATAACATTCCAATTTAAGGATTTTGAGTCTAAAAAAAGGGAAGACGAGGGGTAAAAACAAATCCCAAATTATCAAAGCATGTTAAAAATGTCAATCACAGTTTGAAGGTGCCTTAAAATATGCAGAATTTTCAAATTAACATTAACTTAAAACAGAAACCATAAATCAGACTATGATCGGTGTTAGAAATGTTTGTGTCCCAAACTGTAAATTACCCTGCTTTTTTTTTTTTTTTTTTTTGCTCTTTGGCTTTTCCATTTCTTGAGGAAACACTGCTAAACATATGAAATCTTTTTGGCTGATAAGGCACAGAACGAGTCCCGAGGCAGAGAAAAAGTTGAGTTTTCAGATGTGAAGTATATGCACGCCTGCAGGACTGCATGTTGAAACTCACCACTTTGTCCACCAGGGGGAGGAAGTGGTTTTTAATACAGAGCTGTTGTCAGTCCACAGCTGCTTTAAAAGGCATACAGCATAATAAATGTCTCTTTCTTTGGCAAAGTGAAGTGAAGTGGTGTGTGCTCAAAGACAAAACCATCATGAGACCGTACCAGGTGGTGGGTTTTTGTTCTCAAAGCAGTCATTAAGGCAGCAATGCAGCATATAGTGTCTAATGGAAGGTGTGATGTTATAAAAATATAAAAAATTATATGATTAAGGCTGATGATAAGTGAGAGAGTCTCTCTTTTCAATCATTTCTTACATGACAGAGCAACACTGACAGGTCTTACGCTTGGGAGTGCCTTCTACCTCGGCAATACTGGGTGGAGATGAATTATGCAGCCCATTATCACCTTTATCTCCATGGACTTTAACTTCAGCTCCATTTCCATCCAGGGGAACGTCCTGAAATGCTTCCTCTTTGGACTCTTTCCTTTCGTCTTGATCTGCTACATTATCTAATGTTGCCTGAGTTGCCTGAGGTTCTATGGCAAGTTCTTCTCCTTCTTCAGTGATGATCACTCGTTCCGCAGTGAGCATGCCTTCATGTTCCTCTTGTCCCAGACACACACTTTCACTAGTTGTATCATCAGTGTATCCCAGGAAAACGAGGGTGACTGGGCCTTCCTCCAAACGTTGATCCTCTATCTTATCTACTTTTCCTGCCATGTCTCCAACCACCATCAGGCATCCGTCCTCTTTTTTATCCTCCTTCCCCGCACTTACAGCTGCCATGTCTCCAAAAACCATCATGCATGCATCCTCTTTTTTATCCTCCTTCCCCACACTTACAGCTGCCATGTCTCCAACCACCATCATGCATGCGTCCTCTTTTTTATCCTCCTTCCCCGCTCTTACAGCACAGTCCTCTATCCCCAGTTCAGCCTCAAAGTCGTGGCTTCCGGAGCTGTCTAACTGCGTACTGCTCTCATCTGACACTGCATGATGGGTGGAAAAAGACATGATTTTACCCTCTGGAGCTCTGTCGGCTTCTATATCCTCCATATTTGTCTCTGCCTTGTTTGGCGTGACTGTGACCTCATCCAGTATCACTTTCATCCCGACCCCATCGATGACGCTCAAGATCTGGCCAAGCTCTTCGGTCGAGGGTTTACCTCCTGACCCACCGATAGCGTGGATACTCTTCCTGCCATCATCGAAGACAGTGGCAGCCATTGGAGCATCAGCTGGCGAGGACACGGGGGCCACTGATCTGACGATGGAGGCACCTGTCTTGGGGTCTCTCTCTACCTGAACTGCCAACATTCCCAGGACTGCAATACAAGAGACATGGGATGTTGTCTCAAAAACATAGAGGCTACAAAAACTTAAGAGAACTTTTGAGTTTTTCAGAACAGAATTCAAATTAAAAAGATAAAATGCTAGAGGCAAAACAACTCTCAAGGCTAAATTGTAGATACATATTAAAATTCCCTCCAGTACAAGTACATTTTCAGACTTTATTTACTACTCAAACTATCCTTAAATGTATCATAGGCCTGGGTGTAATTAAAAAGTGAGAGTTACAAAGGTTAATGCCAGGTCAGGATCAGAGCTTTGTGTGTCTAATGTGCGTTGGCATAATAGACAATATAGGGAGACACAATGAGCAAAATGCAGCATGCTTTTTACTCCACACAGCCCTCCAGCGGGCATAAAAAATTAACGAACAGAAATAAGAAAGTGGGCTAAATATAACATTGTTCTCATGCCATTCACCTCAGTCCCATCATTAAGTCGTACCCTGAAGGCTGCAGTCAGACAGAGTGACATTAAATAAAGGAGTCATTATTTGCAAGAGAAGAAGAGAGAGACTAATGCAAATAACTGTTTATATCCCCTGCCTAAATCCCTGTTTATTTTTTCTATGGTAAACATTTTGGTCCCATTCCAGCTCTGCTAAAACACATAATTTACAAAAGGCTGTAGTCAGGATTTTATTTTTCTGATATCACAAGGTCCAAGTACATGGTTTTCCTGCAGCTTTCCGCTACATCTTGTGACCTTCATCAACAGGAGTTTTACTCTGCTGTCATGGAGATGGTTTAGTTTTTGGGAAATTCTGAATTTTCCTATTTTTTTCTTGGCCTTAATTTTTTAACTTGCATTTATGTAATTTAAATGTCAAGAGGTTGCTCACAAAGAAATTTAAAGACATTTACAGACCTTTAAAAAACTACTTCAGAAGTCTCAAACCACCAAATCGTGAGCCAGTGCTACACACGGCCCTATAATTACACCATAATAAATACTGAACACCTACAAATTTATAAGTTACAACAAAGTCTGTTCCTGTGCCTCACCTGATCGGCCATCGTGCCCACTGTCATGAAATATGTTTTGTGCCATATGTAGGGAGAAGTGATCCTCAGCCTCTTCCTTCACTGAAAGAAAAAAAGTTGATAAAATTAATTTTGGCTTTAAAATCAGCATATATGTATGCAGTCTTCTAGCAGTGCTGGCCTTCAAATGTCAGTCATCTGCTGCCAGAAGCCTAAATCTTCAGACACTGTTTCCACAAATATGTCCAAAAACTGCTTTTCCCTCTTTTTAAAATTAAGAAATGCACACAATAGCTATTAGTTTATATTATCTTACACAAAAGGTGAGGAGAACTCAAATTTCTGTTCGTTTTCTGGAGCTATGAATATGGTAATAAGACTTAAGCATGAATCCTTATTTTAACTCTAACATTCCTTGAATGAAACCTGAGGGGAAGAAAGTCATCAGTTTACTTCTCTCTGTTTACTGAAATATCCAACTGTGTTGTAATACACATTCTTCAGATAGTGATGAGTCACATGCTTACTGCCTTATGTCAGAGTTGGCTGTTCTTTTTTACTCTAACACCCTTTTCACTTTTCTTTCTTTCTCAACCTTTCTGTAACTTGTGCACAGGGTGGTTAGCTGAAAAGGGCTTTAAATTTGTAGGGTTATTCTTGGTATTCCCAGCTGCTACTCAAAAACCTTTGGCCTAATGGTGTTCTCATATAGTAAGTTATGTCATTACAGCCAAAGTAGAGCTGTTTCTCAGCCGTGGCTCCATTCTGTCACCCTGATTTAAAGTTCTATTCTGCAGGCAAAGACTTAGTTATGCTAAATTATCATCTGTCAAGAAAGAATAGATTCCAGGCAGTCATAGTCATGAGTGACAAAGAAGAGATAGCAGCTGATGGCAAGCTAACGACCATTACAGTGTAGCTGACTTGAACTTCTTACCTTGTACGTCCTCGTCAGCTCCAGCCTGTGGGTAAAGAAAAGAGACAATTTTAAGTGCTCATGGCCAGACGCTTCAACCTGACTCTGCAACTTAAACACATGCCTCTCCCCTCTCACTGAGATTATTCTGTCCAGCAACCATTGCTGTCGGTTTCCAGTGTGAGACTGAGCTAAATTTGGGCTGTACAGTTGAGTGGAACATTTGGCGGAGGTCAAAGTTCACCTGCTATGATGTATTTGCTTGATGTAAAAAAAGAAAAAAAGAAAAGCTACAATATATGTTAAGAGCAACCTGTTGGATAAATGTAAGCTGATGTTAAAGTATTAAATTATACATTTCAATTAACTTCACCTCACAGTGGAACAATAGAAACTGTAAAACAGAGACTTAGAAGTGTGAAATATTTGTCAAAACAGGCAGAATAATTGTTTTATTATAATACAAATTCAGAGTGAAGTTCTCCTTTGATTTACTCATGCAGTGATAAAACATTATGTGGTGGCAGAGTTCTGTATTTTTTATTCATGATACAGAACTGAAAGCACTCACAGTTGTACAGGCTGGTAGATTATTTTGTGTTTGTTGTAATGTTTATTTATTTAACACACAAATGCCAAAGCACTGGGATGTGGCAAGAGGCCAAAACTGAATACTGTTGGCATCTTCTAACCTAAGAGGTCTTTTTGCCTCTTAATTCATATTCATTAATGAATATGAAATATATATATTTTTAAAGTTCAGCCTTTAGGGGAACATGGTGCATTTTAAACTTGCATCTCAAATTATGAAACAGTTTGGGGATACTTAGTTAATGTTTCAAGACAACTTGGATATCGTTGAATAAACTTTTATACTGTATATGCTGAACTCTCCCAGAAGTTGCTGTCAAAAACAAGGCTGTCGTGTCTGTGTGTGCATTTCTAGGATTATGGTACTCTAGAAACATCTGCCTTATCTCACCTGATAGTTGTATGTTCTGGCTGCGGCTGTAAAGTCACCAGATTTTTCACTTTCTTCTTGGGAATCTTGTTCCTCTTTCTCGTCATCTGCTACCTCTTCATCCCCGTATTCAGGCATGGTTTCAATTATGGTTTCTTCCCTGATACGCATACACAAACACACATTGGCACTGACATATGTGTCAACACAAAATGATGCAATAATAACACATGTACATGCACAGGATGGAGGGCATTTAGCACATTAGGGCTCATACCATAAATGATTCAGAGAAAAAAGAGACATTGTGAGTCATAAGTGCCTTTATGTGTGTGTGTGTGTGTGTGTGTGTGTGTGTATGTCCTACGCTATAATCCATCACATCAGCTATCACATGGCATCCTTCTAATTGATCTCATCATGGTCAATATTGCAGTGTATCTGTGACGAAAATACTGTGCTCCCTCCTTCATGGCAAATATTTTCATCTTTAGGAATGGATGTGTGAACAGAACATATTTTTATCTGTGTGCCAGCAGAATGTAGACTACATAGACTACAGCAACCCCCCCCCCCCCCCCCCACACACACACACACAGACCAGTAAACCTGTAAAATTTTGACGCTGTAAAACTGTGATTAAATTAATTGCATCTGAGTGTAGCTTAAAATGTGGCTCACGCAGCTGTGTACTCGTCCTCTTCATCCTGCAATGGAGTACAGGGCCTGAAGCTGATAAGTGAAGGAAGGACAGGAGCTGGGGCTGCTTCACTAAGCCACTGGTCCCTGAAGGACATTCTCTGTATGGGAACAGGAGAGAGAAAGAAAACAAGTTCAAGCTAAAGATCAAGAAAGAGAGACAAAAGGACAGACAGACAAGAGAGAGAGAACAGAAAACAAGACAGGGTCAGACAAGAGACGGAGAGAAAAGAAAATGTTGATGTCAACATTGTGCCCTTTGAGCTCTCTGGACTCATTTCTCAGTATGTGTTCCTCCTCCTCTTTAGTTACTGTTGCTCCGCTTTTTGTTCTCACACGGCACAAATGCGGTTTCCAGTGATAATGGTGGCAGATTTACCGTTAAAATTCTTAAGTCATTTTTGAAACAACTGGTGCTAGATTTCAGACACAGATAAACAAAAGCAAGCTTTCAATATTAAAATTACAAGTATTGCTGGCACTGCTTTAGCTATAAATTAAACAGCAGTTTAATCAGTTACTTAGACTGTTGCCTCTATGTTTTTTTGGTTTTGGAGAGGCTGAGAAAAAAACACCCTCCAAAGTCTTTTGATACAGAGTATCGTTCTTACTACATTCCCAACCATACAACCAACATGTAGAGGAATCCTAAGCTTGACACAGCTGCTGTGCCAAGTTACATTAGCTAGGCTATGAGTAGCTAATTGCTACTTGGGAATGGGGGGGCGTTTAGCGAAAACAGAGACATAAGAGGCCAAAACAAACACATTGCACATCAAGCCTTTTGCCTGTGTTGACACAGAACAGAGGCGGTCATTCAAGGGATGGAGATGAACAGGCAAACACTGGGCAGTGGTCCTCTGCCACTTTGGCTTCTCTACAGACCAGGCAAAGCCTGTGGTGCTGCCATTTTGTATCTTGCTGAGGATGAGTAAAGCCGGCAGACTGCTGTTGTGTGAGAGTGACAGTGAAAAGGTGTCACAGCTCTGTGCGAAAGCCCTGAGACCCAGACATCCTGCTCCTGTAGTGACGGCTAGCCTTTGGGCTATGAGTGGGAGTGACAACCTGAAACCTGACAATGCCTGTTTTTCCAAAGACTTTAAACTCCAAAACTCTTCATTGCGAGCTGTAATACCAGAGTAGCTTTTCTATACTGTAACCTTAAAACGTCTGGAGTGGAAGCCAGAAAAAATCATCATCATCATCAGTTTTACAACTTTCTATAAACATAATAAATATGAATATTTTTGAATAAACAAGACATCTAAGCAGAACATGAAACTGTTCAGATCTCTGCCATGTATCAATACATCAGCCCGCCTTTTCTTGGGTGGGACCAGGGAGAAACAGTTGAGATGCTGAGAATACCATCATCTCCTTTGGGCTTAAGTAAGAGACACAGACAAATTATGCCGCCACACAGATGAAGGAGGCATTGTTGTATCTTAAGGCTAAACTCATTCAACTGCAGCGGGGATGGTCTGTCCCTGCCGCTAGCAATGCACATGCCCCGAGGCAACGGGTGCTTGGAGAAAGCAGAAATGTGTTTGTGTGGGAGGTTACAGCATGCATGATGCACCACTGGGCCATTGACGGCATAGATAATGTAGGTTGTTGTGTGTGTTGTTTGTTTTTAAAAGAGCTTGTACTGCAGGGAATAGTGAAGTAGTTAATAGGATGCACAACAGCTTAGTGCAAAGAATCCCCAATATCAAAATAATGTCCTTTTTCTTTTCTGTCATCACTGCTTTCCCTCTAGATATTTCTGTCATTTCATACCACCGTATTATTTTTAACAAAAGAACAGCCAGAGCTTTAATTAATTTTATTACCGGCTGTAGATCAGGTTGACATAGTAACAAGGAATCCCTGGTTGTGGTCTTGAAAATCTGCAAGCTTTCTGTACATCGCATGCAACATGCTCATGTAACTGAAAACTACTTGCCTGTGTGTTGCTGGGTCTAAATCAGAGCCATAATGAAGTCCGAGGGACCCCACCCAGAACACTTGTGCTAGGCGTTGGCGCGCAAGCAGCTCAGCTTGGCAACATTCATGAGACATGACATTACATGAGGGTGGGATACACCAGTGGTGATTTTTAACATTAAGCAGCTGGAGTGGAGGGAGAACAATGAAAACAAAAGGGTAGCTCCTCCACTCAGTTTTACTAACTTTACTGAAAGATTCTTCTTTGTTAAAAGGAAAAGTTCAACATTATGAGAAATACACCTTTTCGCTTTCTTGCTAAGAGTCTACCACCAGCAGCCTGCTAAGTTAGCTGAGCATAAAGACTGGAAACAGGGGAAACACCCTGATTAAAGCTCACTAATTAAAACCATGTGTCGTTTTCACACTTTGCTTTTTGTATGGATTGAAACAAATGAGATATATAGCTTTGGATGTGCTGGTAGGTATATTTTGTTACCTTTGGACACAGCCAGACTAGCTGTTTACCCCCATTTCCTGTCAGAAATGGGAGTTGAATTTTCCCCATTTGAAAACTTCAGATAATGTCATTTAGATCACACTTTCAGATTGATTTTGAGATACTGTCCAGCTGAATTCTTCCACTCTATACACCTTTGCAGCAAACCTGACCTTTGTGACACACAGGCAAATTAAGACAAGCCACTGGCAGTATCATTATACCCTGGTCGACCCAGGTGTGATAGATGCAGACCTTTTTCTGGGCTGTCTTCAACCGCTCCTCGTCTGTCTTCCTCCTCAGCTTCTCTTCTTCTTCTTGCTGGCGACGCCTCTCCTGGTGACAGAAGAAAAGGTGAAATCTTTTAAGTGGGAATGTGAGGGAGAAAGGAGACCTGCAGACCTTTGGAGCTAATTGGTATTTCCTGTCTCATACCAAATCTCATACCACAGCTGATACAGCAAGATGGTAAAACTCAGTGTTTTACAGTATCTACTTCAGTCACTGTCTTCTGTCCAAAGACTAAATCTCAACTCAATCCCGCGTACCCTTTGATTTTCAAAACTATCACAGAAAATGTCAGAACTATTGAAAGCAACACTGTCTGAGCTGCCTTTAGACACATTTTGTTGATATATGAGAACTTGCGTATTATCATTTTCTTCAACATTATTTACAGACCAGCAAATTATTATGTTGTGCGCTTTCATTGACACAACTACTTTGACATGCACATTGAACACTGCTTGCAAAGAATTATTATTATTGTAGTCTAAACCTCATAAACATGTTGTCACTACTTACCCCTTACATACTCTGTAAAGAGTACTCCTGTAAGTTATCTCTCAGTGGAAAAAACGTAATAAAACTTGAATTATTCCCAAAAAAAGCAGGTTAATGTGAACTGAAACAACTGCAACTGCTGTATTTTCTTCTACAAACAACAGACAGGACTTGATCCGAGAACACTGTAGTCATGGTGGTGGGTTACACCCGCTTTTAATACAATTCTATGGCAACACCCCTTTACAGTCATGATCTCTGAAGACAAGAACTCCTTCTGTATGAAAGCAGAGTACTGAGCGAGAGAGAGGGAGAGAGAGAGGGCGAGAGAGAGGATATTTTTAGGAGATGTAACGGACAGATTAAAGCGGGGAGATACAGCTGGCAGACCTGGCAGGATGCCGATAGAAATAGTTCAGTGACACAGGACATTACATGCATGCTGACTCTGTATCTGTACAGTTAATGTAAGCTGTAAACATGCTGAGGTCCACTCCAGGCCTTCACCGTCTCTGGTGAAGTGGGTCACTTGTGTTTGTGCTCTGCCACGGCTGATTTTATATTCGAGAGAGGTCAAGCAGGCTCCACTCAGGCCCTCAAACCTTTCATTTCACAGATCAGTGATTATTGGCCATAATGTTAACCGGGGAATGTTCTTCACATGCTCACTTCAGGCAGTGCAGATCATGTGAGCCCAAATCACTGAAGTGACATAAGACACTGTTGGTGCGGTAAGATTATTTTGACATGAGGTTAGAGTTGAAGATGGTTTAAGGCGGACTGAGGTGGACCAGTAAAAGGGCAAAAATAAATAAATAAAGAAAGACATTCTCACCGCTATGGCCTGGAGCCTTTGTTGGTACTTCTCTGCCTCATCCATGCTTTGCCTGAAATAAATAAAACAGATATTACAGAAGAAGTAACCGGTAAAATTTTAAAAGTTGTTAAGTAGAGATTTTTATGAAAACATGGAGAGAAATACAATTATATTCACCAAAATACACAAAATGGGGACACTTGGTCTAGTAAAATGAATGTTGTAGAAGTGCCAGTTTTATAGCTAATCATGCGAACAACATGGCAGTGTCTGTGTGTTTGCTAGTCAGTGATCAGTCCACCACTTTGTTTCTCACAGGATGATTTTTAATAACTTTGGTGATCTCTTACTTTTCATAGAGTGCCATCATCTGGTCAACATTTTAATTTGTCCAATACTTTGGTTTATGGTCAAATACTTGCAAAACTAATGACATTCCCATCAGGCTTAGTTGTACTTTGTTTGATTGCTTATAAGCAAATGTTAGCATGCTAACATGCCAAACTAAGATGGTGAACATGGTAAACATCATACCTGCAAAATATCAGCATGTTAGTATTGTCATGCTCACATTAGCTTTTAGCTCAAAGCATTGCTGCATCTCAGTACAGCCTCACAGAGTTGCTAGCATGACTCTTAGCCTTGTTGTATTGTCATCAAATCCCAAAAAAGATCAAAAGGAACAAGGCAACATAGTTCTTTATGACTTTAGTCAGTGACAATGGTGCACAAGCCCATTCGTTTCTTGCTACTGGATGTAAAAAAAAACAGGTCACAAGTATAGTTACATTTTTTTAAAAAAAAGGCTGAAACACCTGGGCACTGTACTTTTAGCAAACGTCACTCAAATAGTGTATTTCTTCAGGACTATTGTCACCAGCAGATGAAAACACTTTTGGTGCACTGGTGAGTATTTATGGCAGCAGGACGGTGTATGTGGGAATGACTCATTGACTGTAGATAAATATTAATATACAGTCAATGAAATTGAGTTTCAGCAACAAGGAAGTGCTTCGACTCCATAATTTTGTCTTTTAATTTCCTGTCTGCACCAGAAGTGGAGATGTGTTGCATTGTGTACATTGACATCTGCTGCATGAGGTGGTTTGGGCTTTTTATTATGTAACAAGCTTATTATTACAACTTATTTTATCAATAAAATACATGTTATATTACATAGCTAGGCAAAAAGATGTGTTTTGATTTATATTCATAAGTCAAATAAGAGACCAATAAAGTTAAAAAAACAAACACCTGGTTTAGTGATGCAAATAATGGTAATAACTAAATAATCTGCACCATCGTACTGATACGTTGGCATCAGAGCTCTTGAAGATTTTCATTATAGAAACCGGAAATGGAACAGGCGAGGAAATGCGCAGGTCACATTAGATCAATAGTGCCTATGCTCATGTTAATGAAGGAAAATGTCACCCAGTGCAACAGTGTGGCTCATTGATGTGGTTTAATATTTTTGAAAAACAGTGGAGCTCAATGCAACAGAGGAATAACATTTATATCTTCAGAAAATACTTGTTAGTAGGATCAATTTATTGTTGGTTTTGGCTTATTGCATGACTGTAAGAAAAACATAGAATATCACCACCTTCATTCTTTATGGATGAGAGTCTAAGCATGATAATGAGGTGCTGATTCCCACTACTCCTTTGGGTGTTGTTTACTTGGCTTCAAAGCATCACCCACATTATCTCTTACACCCCGGCACACATGCGAGCCACACAGAGATGAGAGGAAAAATTTACTACAGCTGAATACATAATGAAGCCTGACAGAGTTCACCTAAAGGAAAAGGTAAACAGGGGCCACAAACTTTGCCAGCCTTCAGCATCTCACAGCTGGTGGGCCCTTCATATTAATGAGGAGGCAAATTCAAAGAATTATCGATTGATGGAGGACTCGCTCATCAAAGCAGAGGAGGAGGAGGAGGAGTGATGAAGAGACTGTACCGTACTACATAGATATCGATCAGTTCACACTCTTACTCAGGTCAAATAGTTGAGCCCTTGCCAAGACCAGGCTCACACAGTCTCAGTTTAGAGTGTGACTGAGTTGGCCTGAAGTGTGAAGCTGTAGATAGATACAGCTCGCATTCCTCACACATTTGCACTCTGAACTTTCTTAAAGCAGTCCAGACGGTAACGTGTTCTTTAGCTCCACCTGTTGAGACCGTGTTTCCACACTCGCGGCCCAGACTGTGTTTACTGATTTCATGGATTTACTGTTTTCAATTAGAGTCACTTTAGAAAAAAGTCTGACACTTTATGAGACATGCTGGGGCTGTAAGATTTCTGTTAATGAAACAAAAAGACAGGAAATGAAAGAAAACAAAACAAGGAGAAGAAACAAAATATTAATTTATTTTGCCTGTTAAGAGTTTTGTGAGCATTAAAATATACGGTAGATGGTCAAATGAAATGCTAATTATACTGTGAACTGTAACAAACCAACTTTTTTAACCATGATGTTATGTAATCAATTTGAATTCCTCCATAGACATTATGATTAGCTTCATATAAAAGTAATGCTCCTCTCTTCATAATCCTGTGACAGACTTCAGACTTCCTGTGCACACGTTACATCAAAGCCTCTCACTGCGAAGGACCGTCTCTTTGAAGTCAGCAGGCTTAAAAACCCTTTGAGATATATGATAATTTACCATTAATGACTGTTTTGTTAGTTCACCAGAGATAATGGAATATCTGCTTCAGGCCCCAGAGCGCTACCTGATGAGTGAGTGTGTTCACTTCAGATCTCCATTTCCTATTTTAGAATTAGGCGATAGATTTCTGATGTGTTCAGGTGATTTTCTCTTCTCCAGTTGCTCAATGAGAATCATTTTTAGAAACCTGGAGGGATGAATGTAGTCGAGTAGCTTTGACTGTATAGTAGGGTTTTTGTTCGTCTGGTCATCTCAGGCTGTGTTGAAAGCTGAGATTTATCAGATAGTCAATTTATACGCTTTAAAACTCACATGCATGTTGCATTACTATGACAACTGACAACTATGAGCTGTTATTGCTTTTTTTTCCAATTTAAAAATGTTGTAAAGCATAACATAAAGATATAGTACATCTAAATATTACCTTTTTGTGTGGTGATACTTTATTAAAATGCAGTTATAATCCCCAAATAATTTCACCTACACTACCTGTGCTGTGACAATATACAACAGGTTTATTGTTCATACTGTACATATCAAAGTTTGATCCATTCATACTGTTTATACTCCATATTGGCTTATTTTCATCCTGTGTCATTCTATGTACTGTATATCTTTTAGTATCACTCATTCATAGGTCTAAACTGCATTTTATTATACTGGTACTTAACTCTGTGCAATTACAATCAAGTTGAATCTAATCTAAACTAATACACAGCATACAATGATATTTAGACAATCATGTGCTTCCAACTTTGTGGAAACAGTTTGTGTTTGTCCCCGTGCACAAAACCAGGCCCATAAAGAAATGGTTTCCAGTTTCCAAGTAAAAGAGGAGAGTAAAAGAGGAGATGAACATAGTAGGAGCTGGAGTTACAGAAGTAGTAGTACCGGCATGAGTTGTAGCAGTAGTTTTATGCTAGTGTTACTTTATAATCTCACTGACAGAAAGCTTTGCCACTGAAAGCCAAGTGATTTGATACAAAGAAGAAAGAACAGCAGAGATCACAGGAAACACAAAGATCAAGACAAATTCCTGTAGATCTGTGACACACAACAACTTGCGCCTGTGAGCCACAGGTGGGAAGTTCACTGTATCTGTGTGACATATGAAGGAAGAATAATGAGGAGCTGTTCAGGAAGGAGTTTTTTTGCTCTGTTTAAATATGAGAAAGAAGCTCATTGAGAAGCACAAGGTCACTGACAGCCCCGGGGGAACTGCTATCTTCTCATGACAGCCGCCTCAGCCGATACACACACACACACACACACACGCACACACACATCATATGCAACACAAAGCAGTAGCGAACCGCCTCCGAGTGAGTGAATATGAGTATGATACGGTATGTATGTGTGAGCGAGTGTGTCGCCTGGAGGTTAATGACATGAGAAATGGTGACGGGATGGTTGATGTTTCGCTGGCAGTGTAGTCAGTGTTTCACAGACACTATGGTGGCCCTGTGGAAACAGGCTTATATGATGGATGTTAATCATTTGAGACCATATGTATGACTTCCTCTGGACACATAGAGACCGTGAGACAACGCGATAGCTGAACAGCCTGATGACAAAAGGGGCACCAACTAATAGTGCTGGGATGAAGAGGTTCCGAGGCAAACAGATGTGGATTGAATTCCATGGAGGTTTATGACCCAGGAGAAATCTCCACGGTCAAAAGAACAGAACAGAAAGTCTCTGTGCATCCAGCACATGACTCACATTTAGACCTCACATTTAGAACTGCAGATGTTCAGGAGGCAGGCACATTTTTATTTTATGAAGTAAAATGACTTGATGAACAAGACAAGATTACTTGATGCAGCAAAATTCAATACAGTTTTCTCAGTATTACTTCCGATCAACAGGAATCTGTGATCAGCCTGTCTTAGTCTTCTATAATAGTAAACTGAATATCTTTGGGTTTTGTACTGCTGGTCACACAAAAGAAAATATTTGAATAGGTCAACATGATCTCTTGAAAATTCTGACATTTTATAGACCAAATGATTCATGAAAATGGTCAATAGTTGCTAGAAAATATACAACAAATAGTGAAATGGAAAACAGATGTGTAATTGAAAGTTAAAATGACTGGTTTCATTTTATTTCATAATGGCTCAAAAGTAACTGAAATGTTTAAAAATGTCCAAAGTGGCCCCTCAGAAATGTCATATAAGTGATTTCACAGTGTTTTAAGGTTGATACATTTTATATGATAGAACATCTCATCCTCAGAATAATGGAAGCTGTGTGAAATAACCAGAAACACAAACAAAACAGCAGAATTGAGATTTAAGATCTTTTTTTCTGGGCTGTAAAAACACACTGGAGAAAACACGCTGTGCTGCTTCTACTCTACAGTAAGAAAAACTGAGCACTTCATGTTGCTGTCTGTTGTGTTTCAACCTTCCTGACAGAGCTTGTCTCTACTGTATCTGTCTCAAGTGGTTTCCATCTTTTTGTATATATTTCTCTATATAAAGACAACTGAGAGCCAATTGCTTTGAAGTTTTTTGTTTTTGCTTTATTGGGAATAGATCACACCTTTTTCTTCACATGTCAAATGATACAAAATCAAAATTAATTGCAACACCTGCACACAAATCAAAAATTCCACTCCAATCCTCCCAACCAGAAGTCAACATACATCTTGCTAAGTCCCTGATTCCTTCCATACAAAGTTACAACAGGAAGAGGAATTTAATAACAACAACGATCAAACAAGATAAAAAGGAAAAAAAAGGCCATTGAATTAAGATATTAGATTATCACAAAAAAAAAGATAAAACAATGTACGCAGAACAAAATATGCCAAACAGTTTGGCAAGCATTTGGATCATTCTACATGTCCTCATAACTGAAAGTTTTCCAAATATGTCCAAAAATCTTCAAATATCGAGACACAGTTTTGTCTCTCTAGAGTTAATTTCTCTTATGGTAAAAAAATTATGATATTGAGGCTTCTGATGCTCACACAGCCCGGAAGAACATTAGAGTGGGTGTACTGTATCATGCAGATAGGGAATTCATTTCAGTTCAGTGCTTTGATGTTCACATCAACAAGAGAAATGATTATATACCTTCTTCTACATTGCAAATGAGGTAAAATATATGGTGGATGTTTTGGACTTATACTGCCCTTTTAGTCACTCTCCTCTGACTTCTCTCTTGCTGTGTGGGAGAGGCATTTCCTGCAGGGACATGGAGAGAAAGAAGGAAAAAGCAGACACATGGATTTCAAAGTCTGTATCACTTACAGGAGTGGCGGCATCTTATCTTCTCCTGCCCTCCTAGGGGGTTCAAAATGGCCTTTTACCGCTGTCACTTCCTTTTAACATGCGACTCGCTGGTCAGGTCTGGTGAGAAGTGACAGCATGATTGTGTAAGAGCTGAGAAGGAGTGGGTGTGAACAGTTTGAGCATCGGTGGTACACAAGAGATGAGGCGCTGTATACTTCTGGTTTTAAAAGTACAATGACACGAGTACCTACTCTTCTTCTCAAGAGGGAACAAAATGAAACCGCAGTCATCTTCATAACAATCTTCAGAGCAGCAGAAGCCTGAAGAAATCGCAGTACGTGAGGGTGTAGTCATGAATCTTGTATCCAGTACATACAACATATTCATTACCAGATCACAGAAAAACCAACACTTACTTTTGTTCTGTTAGCACTTCTGTTACCACTTGTTCCGTCCTATGTGACTAAGCGAGCACGTATTTGTTTGCAACATCCAGCTGAACCAGAAAAGTAGGTGAAAAGTCAAGATGCAGATGTTTGAGCCTCTGTGGGGACCACAGCTCCTCACTGTGTGGAGAATGTTTGTCTAAATTTTAAATAGAAAGTTAAGGGATCAGAAAAGTCAGAAGGATTCATCGTAATCCAACCGTTAGCATGGCTAATGGCTATTAGGGGATTTTGGTTATGGGACAGTCCCCCTTTAGACTACCATCCCATTTATTTAGTCTTTTTGTGTCATTTTAAATGTAAAGCTGTGATCTGAGAGGTACAAAAAAGTTTTTAGGCCTGGTTGAGATGGAAAAGTTGGTGTACCAATAAAAGCAAAATGCGACACAATGGAAACAGACACAACAAATGAATCATGACGTACATGAAGCATGTAACTTAAATGCTAAAAGACACTAAAAAGCTCAGTAGAGCTGAGAGGAACAGCGGGGTTGGGGGATAAGTCCCTGTGAGTCACTATGCATGTCACCTTTCACATTATACAGTCATCTGACCAATTGTTCTTATAAAATATTGATTGCTTTAAGGACTTAAAGCCAGTCCCATTTCAATTCTGGTCCTGGAGATTCAGAGTTGTGTTGGCTGTGACTGATCCTGTTCCAGGTGGTTGTCAGGTGGTTAAAACACTTTTTACATCTGATCTCAGGTAATAAAAAGTATCTACATTGTTGTGGTGTTTTATATAATCACAGCTAAGGCTAAAAAGCATTATCCAAATGGATTTAAATACATGAACAAGAGCTTTAAGCTGTCAAGTGACAATAACATAGCAGATGTTGAATCACATCAGCCCTTAAGAATCCAAAGATTAACTCAGAAAAGTGACAGACAAGTAACATATCTCTTTTTAGATCACCATTATACAGTAAATTGCAGAGAACATTGCATTTGGCACAAAAACCAACATAACAGTGTGAGTTTTTATGGAGGGAGTAATTAATCAGTGCTGGCCAGTAATGGCAGAGTTTCATGTCCATCAGTGGATGTAATCGGTCAGATGTCAGGGGAAACTGGGTGGCAGCCAGGACTGGCAGCTTCCTCTCAGCTGATACCAGAGAGCCTTGGAGGGGGGACTTACTCAGATCAATGTGCAGTGTGTCTGGGACTTCCCTGTGGCACACACACACACACACACGCACACATAACACACTCATGAATTCATTCATTAATTAAAGCCTAACCGCATTCTAGTAAGTCTCCGACGCCATGTTTGCTCTCCTAATCATCTTGTGTGTTTGATCAATGTTTCTACACACTGTGCAGGTGTGAGTGTGTGTACGCGTACATTTATTTGTACAATCACACCCTATCACGTTCCATCACATCACTGTCATGCAGGTACTAGTGTTGCTGTCTTGTTTCATGTGAACATTCTGTTTTTGTTTCAGGCTTCAAGGTCCTCCTCTACTGTCAGATGGATTTATTTCTGTGGAGTTGTCATCTTGCGGCACAGATTGTGAGCCGTCGTGTGTGTCTGCTCCCTTCAAAGGCCTGTGTGCAGCCTGATGTCAGTGTGACTTACTTCATCATTGGCTCAAATCAGCATCAAAGCCCCGGCAGACGAGGCTGCTGCAGATGGCTGCTGTGTGCTCTGTTGCCTTGTTTGTCTGAGCGGCTCTGTCAAGCACTTGTTAATTAGAAAGAAAAGACACCATTCTTCCCAGCAGGGTGAATGCTGCCCTGTGCATCCTACAGTATTTAACCCCTCCCCTCTCCCCAAACAACAGATCAGTGAAATATGACGTTGCTCACTGTTGCACACCATGTGCTGAGTACATTTCTCTCTGTGTTTTCACTCGCTCCCTTGTGTACACTCAAACTTTCTTAAAGCACTCCTCGTTGTACATGCTTTGATGCTCTGATGCACTCTCTGCCTTGCTAGAGAGGAAAATGATGTACTAACTAGAATGTGTGGTGATCAGTCCTTCCAAGGGCCAGATGTAAAGGATATTTACGTATAAAAAACCTGCTCACCGCACGCATACTCCAAGCAAGTGGTACTGTTTTCTAGAGTGAGCTGAATGTGGTTTAGAGAAGTGGAAATTAAACATACAATATGTGAAGGACTGAATCTGATACATGTGCACCCAGTTTCCAAAGTATGAATGTCAGAGGACAATAATTTGCAGCAGTCACATGCTTGTGCTATGGTTGCATTTTAACAGAGCTATTTATTTGTTCCATAAATATGAAGATCTGTATCAATGCATCTGATGACTCACTCAGTTTCTCTGACAGAACTGTTGACGCGGCTTAACGTAAAGTCTCAGTGAATTGACATTAGTTAATTTTTCAGCTTCAACTGCTGCAGAAGAGATTTTAGCATGTTTGTGTGAGTGTGGTTCTTACACACTGAACACACTTTGGCAGTGTGTTAAAGTGGTGGTGTCATAACTGATGCTGGGATCGCCACGTTCACCCACTCCCTCCGTCGCCTCAGGCGTCATTTAAATGTTGCCAAAGTTGCATTTCATGCTTGTGTCCACCATGGCGACTGCAGTGTCCTCCTCTGCTGTGAGATGCCAACCACAGGGAATAGAATTTGGTCCAATAAGTGAATCAATCTTAAGATAATGAACGTAAGTGATGAATTCTACACTATGTAATTATGTCATTAAAGCAGTGTGCTTTATACGATTTTTTAAGAACAGAGGAATTATTCTCGTTGCCTAAAATAACCATGGTTTTGCTTTTGTCAGAAGAAGCTAACCTCTGCAGGACTGGCCCAGTGCTCCTCTTTTTGCCCCCAACTGCTCCTTCTTTTTTTGGTTTCAGCTGAATTCTCATAAGGCTCAGCTACAGCTTGACGTTCAAACCTTTAGCTGAGACTTCACCGCCACATTATTAACCATACAACAGCCTGTTAATTTTGTTTCAATTGATCTCGAAATTGACAATCAATACACAATGCTGCAGAAAATGAATGCTGAAGGAGCTCATTATTTATATATAGCATTGCTATAAAACGCAGCTGTAATGAAGCATTCCTTCTAGCAAGAATAAAACCACAGTGCCTTCCAATCAAGCTAGAGTAACATGAGTAATCAATATTTTCTATTATGGGTTCAGAGTCATTGCCAAATGGATTGCGACATAAAACTTTTTGCCATAATGTATTTATTGTGAAAGTAATGAACATTTTTTTAGCAGCACATTAAAAAGTATGTCTTGCGTGAGCGAGTCAGTGCGCAGAGAAACAATTGAAGTCCAGTCTCGCCTTTCTATAACGTGTGTGTGCAACCTTCCACCTCACACCCATCTGTTTTCCAGGCTGTAGTCTACTCGATCAAGTTATAGGTTATAAGCAAAGCTGACAAAGGCGACAAAAACTGATTAAAACTAATGTAATCAGACATCTGCTGCATGTTTTTAGCGAACATGTGTGTGAGAAATACTCACGAGGTGCTTGGTCAAGCTATTTTGGCACGTTGCTGACATCTGCACTGAACTCTGACCCTTCTTTTTTAAGTGTTTTGCATGCTAAGACACAAAGGACGCGCTAAGCTTGTAGGGAGAGTCAACCACATACAACGTAATCCTCCGTTTACAAAGTCTACAGCTTTATTATCATGTGTCAAGGTGTCTTTCCTTTCACACAACTACAGCTTTCAAAGTCATCGCTGCTTTAACGTAATCCATTTCCATTTGCTTGCCACTCAATAAAGCTAATCTCTGTGCTAAGATGCTATAAGCCTACAGTTCCACTCCATGGGATATTTCCCTCCTGTTGAGGGAAAATCAAAGAGCTGCTGCGGCCTACACAATATGATCACACGCACAGAGTCACCCACATTCTCCAAAGGAAACATATGACTTCACCAAATGTGCACAAACACATTGATCCACCCACAAAGTAGCCAGAAGGACATGGCACGCTGGCACTTAACCAGCTTAGAATAAGAATATGCAACATGCACTGAAGTTGACAGACACGACACACATGAGGAGCAATTATGCAGCATTGTCTCTGTCCTCCCACTCTAACCGCGGATTGAGCGCTGTCTTACTTCTTCAGGCAGCGCTGCTTCATTCTTGTTTATTCAACATGGGGTATGGAGTGCTGGGGGCGCACATGCGGAAATCTGATCTGTAAAGGAATGTGCGAATGTGTATTTTACCACTGCACTGGCTACCTGTGAGCTAAATCGTGAGCTAAACAAGAGGCCCCATTTAAGCAGTTGTGGCTCCCTAACTCCACAACACTCCGCTGTCTCATATTTACTTGAAGTCTGTGTTCGAGGCTGCCCTTCCTCTCTCCCCCTCTGTCCTTCATACAGTATCTCTCTCCTCCCCTGAGAGTAGCAGGAGGGATCAGTGATGTTCCCAGAGTCAGATATAATGGGTTCACATTGCATGAAAAAGGATTACCATTTACTGAAGGTCAATATATGGTGCTAATAACACTTTAGGGGCTTAAAGGAGCATATAAAACATGCATGTGCTAACACATTAAATTGCATTTGCTACACATTACTGATCATTTTCTAACACATGCCTTTATGCATTCATTTCCAATTTTCAAGTCATCTCAGTGTGGTGTGAGAATCAAATTGTGCAGACTTGAAGCTTGTTTCATACAGATAATCCATCAAAGTAAAAATTTTGTCCACTTATTGGATGTCCGGTTATTAGTTGTTCAAGTTACATCATCGTCACGTTGCAATGCAGTGTGAGCTTAACAGCTCTCTGTATGTTACTCTGTGATTCAGTCACATAGCACTCCCTTAGCGGGAAATTAATTTTTTTTTCTTTTACTTGTTGGCAGCCAGCAGTGGTTGCATCTTCAAAGGTGTTTTTGTGATCCCGCAGGTGTCTGCTGTCTGCCTGGAATGATAAAATGTTTGCCCGGGGCAAAACCAATGTTTAGATCCAACATTTGAACAGACTGTGCAGAACTCTGCCTCTCTGCTGTGCTAGCTATGGCAAGTTGGGGCAGTGAACGGTGCAGTCTGAAGAGATTTTGGATTTAAATGTTGGTTTTGCCCCAGGAAAAAAAAAAAAAAATTACTGTTCGAGACAGACAGTAGACATCTGTGTAATCACCAAAATAACTTTGAAGATACAACCCATTGCTTGATAACAAGCTAGCTAACAAGCTACCACTTTGTGACAGAATCACAGCGTAACATTCCCTCTGTTGCTCCTGTGCAGAGGTGTAAGAAAGGACGACATGAAAGTCTCCTGTGCCACTTTGTTCATGGAAACACTAATATCAGAAAGTTTGTCCCTAGAAATCAAAGTTGCTGTTGACTGCAGAGAGGATTCATCACATCATGTGTTTTTTTTAATTAAGAAGACTAAAAAATGACAGTCAGCAATAATTACACTCCCAAATGCCCACCTCTGTCTTTTGCATTTGTGAAATATGCACAGGCTCCAACTTTTGTCTTCCTCATCAGTTCTTGTATGTGCACACATGGTTTTCTATTAATCTCTTGTGAATTTGAGCCCAATTTTAAATCCCATACAGGAGAGGTGGACTCACAATTAAAATGACTATATAGAGAGACAATTACAGAATGCAAATATATCAAAGGGATGTTGCTGAGGCCTGATGAAATGATAATTCCCATGATACTTTTCACAATGTCCAGTTTAATTGTGTGACTACACAGCTTCTGAGTGCAGTTCTCAAATGTCAGATCTTCTTAAATGTACAGGCCCGGTCTTTTCAGTTAATACTACCGATGCATAGGAATTGTTTTACTTTACATATTGACAAATATGGCACTAACATAGGCACATGTAGTGAACAACCATTATCTCCAAACTCCGCCATCAGACTGACTCTGCTGGAGGGGAACATATTTAAGCCTCTTTTTACAATTATGTTTTGCGTAATACTTTAAGTCTCAAAAATTATATTGACCTATTGATTTAACATGAACCCATGCTACATATACATTTACACTTTCTCAGCATTACAACCTAATCTCGAAACAGAAATGAGGCAGTTGTGTCTCAACTACACTGAAACAGCCATTTGTATATAAAATCTCAAATAAACGACTCTGGTGTCCATACTGTACACACCATACATTTTCCTTTCAGCAGTTTGTTGTTTTCTAGTATTATTGTGCCTGCCACAGATACCAATTCGGTAAAGATTACTTGTAAACAATGATAAGCTCTCAAAATGTATATTTTCATCCCTCTTTTGGATTGTTAGAAATGCTGATTGTTAATGTCTCTAATACCAGCTGGCAATGTTTTTTTTAAACGGGAAAGAGGGAAAACTATTTTTGGCAATAGCAAAGATATTTCTGGCCTTTGCTGATGTGCTTTCTTTAAATAGCCCTCTGTGTCTGTGCTCCTCAGAAAGATTTTGAAGCATACCTTCTTCATATTTCTGCTTCATTTGTATTTCCACTTCACTTAATCTGCCTTGCTTCCTGTTTCAAGACCATGTTATTGGAGCTTAAGAACACAGAGAACACAGTGAAAACCTTCCTCCATGATGAGGGATATAATTCATTTGTCACAGGGATGCATAGTGACACATACTATTCTTGTCCCCTGGAGAACTACCCCGTTAAATTCCTGGTTGAATGCCTCACAGATAATTGGATGTCCTTCAACTTCTTGCAGCTCACCAGAGACAAAACCAAAATTTTTGTCGTTGGCAAACTTAGCCTCTTTCTCCATGGAAAGTATCAAACAGGTCACAAAATCTTGGTGCCATCCTTGATTCTGACCTTATTTTCCAGACACATGGCAACAAATTCATGTGTATATATGTGTGTTTTATGTGTGTTTTCTGTGAAGCTCTTTGTATGTCCCCTGCTGCTATATAAATACAGTTTTGCTTGCTTGCCAATATGGTTGATTCCTAGTCTAATGATAGCTAGTAATAATACACACAGTATGGCTGCAGTCCAGTACTAGAGCAGCTTTATCACTGAGCCAGAGTGGGCCCTGATTGCACATTCTACATCTGAATGAGTGGATGATGTTTCCATAAATGTTGATTTATGAGCCCCGCACTGACCATATCTGCTGTGCAGGCTTCCCCCTTATAACTGGGTCACCTGATGAGAGAGTAATGGGTCTGTGGGACAGAGAGCCTCATAAATTATGCAGAGACAGAGAAAGGAAAAAGACAAATAAAGAGGTAGATGTATGACTGTGTCAAGCAGCTGGGGGAGAGAGAAACAAAGAGAGAGGGAGAGAGAAAGAGTGTTTGAGACAGTGAATTGTATTTTTTGTTGGTCTCTAATGACTCTGAAAAGGGATGACTTCTTTATCTGAAAATTAAACAAACAACAGAATCAGAGCAGAGGTTTTGTGTCCCAGTGGTGCCTATCCATCATGTTGCAAAGCTGATTCACGGGTCGGAAACTGACAGCTCATTGTGTGCTGCAGGCCCCTGGAATACTTGGGTCTTTTTTCAGGTTGTCAGCCTGTGTCTCCAGGAACCGCTTTAAGCCACATGACGGACTTCAACAGTCTGGGAGTTTTAGCTGGGACAGAGGGGAAATGGCATTTCAGGTTAGTGCTCAACCCAAAACTGAGCGATCTGTCAGTATAATTGCGTAAGAAACCGCCAACTTCCTCAACTCAGTGAATAATCCATCTGAACAAAGCCAGGGGAGGGTGATTGAGTCAATGCCTTAGTACCACCATCATAGACAAAAACTTACTTCCACAAGTTCAAATTAAATTAGATCTGCTTCTAAAACCTCCTCAACAAGACATATTTAAAGTAAATGCATACAATGAAAGTAAACTACAATCACTTTGCATCACCTTATGAACTGCTGCCGTCTGACTTGGTTCTAACGAACACACAATAATACTGAAACCAAGGCCGTTGCAACCAGTATAACACATCGCATCTGTTAACAATGGAAGCTTTTAAAAAATTAATAAGAATTTAAAATAAGATAGAGTTCCCATGTAGCATCAAGGCATCCAGGACCACCACATGAGCACCCACGCCTCTGCAGTTGGCTATGGTGGGCTATATTTATACTGCTGCAAGAATTTTTTTTCTGTCACATTACACCCCATCTTCCTCAGTCCCAGTCATCCTCAATGTTTGCACCCCCCAGGAAATAATAGATTTAAGAGAAACAAATCTATGGTGTTGATGTCGCTTCCTCTGCCATAATCTCAACATTAAGAATAGTAACCCCTACAATGTTTAGATATGTTTACGACAGGGCTGTAAACAATATAAATACTGACTGCGACTGAAAATTTCCTTGATAAGACAATTAGAAACTTTAATATACTGTTGATAAGTTAAAAACCCAATCCAAACACAGAAACAAAGCTGTTTCTAACCAAACATGCTAAAATAGGCTAGGACGGGTCGGTTGAGTTAGCTAAACAGACCACATGCTAATGTTTTAGTATCTAAAGTGGAACAGTTACGCAACAGCTCAACAGTCACAACAACTTTAAATGTAAAAAGCTGTTGGAAAAATGAGGTAACAAGACATCAGTGGTGTGGGGACACTTTGACTACTTTAAGCTCCATTTGACTACAATATGGATGAGACTGTCACAAACAGGGCTAGGCTAACATCATTTAAGTCACACATGCTGCTGCTTCTGTGTTTTTTGCCATTAATTATTAATTATCATTACAACTACACACACACACACACACACAGAATGACGGCAATATGAGCAATGCTGTTTGTGTCTGAGCTGCTTGGCTACACGTACATTGTGGTAAAAAGCAAGTATACTATGAGCCTTACGAAGACGCTTTATTGTGGTTTTCCTTTCATTTGTCACCCATCCACTCAACTGTGAGGATACAACTCAGAAAAGTGCCTAACTAACCAAACTTCCTTCCACTACCACCTCCTTCCCACTGTGTTACTCATTACACTTGACATCTTGGCCTCACAACCCCACTATGTACTTGGCCAGCTACGACCACTCATCATTACACACCAAAGAGCTGTGGGCAGTTCAAGTCTGATAGTTCAGATCCTGCCTCATTTTCAGCAAGATGCCCGTTCAGAGGATTTCTTGGTGACCTAAAATCCTCTACTCCTCCTCTGTGTCACCAACACTTTGAACTGCCTGTATAAAGTCCCGACACCACAGGAGCATTTTTAAAGATTCTGTCCAGATGGAGTGTGAAGAACTATTCCCTTCATCTCTCTCCTTCTCCCACCCATCCCCTCTTCATCCTCCGCCCCCACCGCTGCGTGTCCTACCTAATGAGGCGCTCCGCTTCAGCATGTGGGTGTCTTATAGCGAGTCTCAGCAGCCTCGGGCACCAATCTGGATGCTTGTAACACTGTCAGACCCTCAGTGTGCTGCGGCTTTCGCTCTGTCTCTCTCTCTCTGAGATACTTGCACACAGCTCCAGCATGCAGAAACACATAAACACATATAGCCAGATGCATCAGATCACACACTTCTCATATTTAGCCTACAGCTCTTTTAGAAAATAAGTATTTGTTTCCTTTACATTTCATGCCATGTAGAAACACAATTTTGTGCATTTCATGACTAAGCAATGACACTGTCACCTTTAACTGGTCGGTGTTTGGACTGACAACAAACTGATATGTGTCTTAAGCAAGGCCTCGGTCTATCTGATAGTAAGAGATGGATTTTTCTGAGCCATAACAAAATTATTTCAACTCAATCATATATGACAGTGGACAGTATAAACAATAAGTTCTTAAATTACTATTAAATAGTATGCTTTAGCTGTGCTCAGAAGCCTGCTGGTTAAAGTGCATGCCACATAACCTGCGGGTCGATTCTGGCAGCAGATCTTTGTTGCATATCATTCCCCATCTCTGTCTCCCTGCTCCTGTCATCTCTCTACTGATGCTCCCTAATACAGGCATCAAATGGGGGACTAGCTGTTTCCAGTCTTTGTGCTAAGCTAATCAGCTGCTGGCTGAAGCTTCATATTCAGCGTAGTGCCTACAGACATGAGAGTAGGATCCATCTTTCTCCTCTAAACCTCTGCAAGAAAGCAAAATATTGAACTACTCCTTTAATTTTATTATAAACTTTTCATCTCTCAGGCCTATCACTTGACTCTTCCTGTGTATAAATGTCACATTACTAGATAGGCCTTCACATAACACATTTTGACATATGACATAAAAGCACGGGTGAAAATAATAAAATTAATGATGAGTGAATTCCATTTAGCTCCTTCAGTTTCAGTCCTGGTATTGTTCATGCTGGCTCACTGTCACACTGTCATGATATACAGAGACGCTTAATAGAACAGAGCCGTCGTTAGTGTTATTAGTTACACCTGTGCTTTTCATCCTATGACAAGTCAAAATGTCTGCTGTGAAAAGGAGCATATTGAAACTTTTCTTGCTACAATTAGGGTTGTTTCAGGAAGGTGGGGGATCTGATTGACCTTCAATATTCAGCAAAATGTGACTGAAAAGTAAATTGAATGTGTTCCATTGTCTCAAGCGCATCTAATTTCCTTATCCTGACTCTTTTACCCTCAGGACCTCCGTGAACTGACACCTCAGATGGATTATAGCCACAGACATCAGAGGAGAAAACAGTTGGACAACAGACAGCACATATCTGGAGTTAGAGAGCTGGGGCCAAATTGGGTGGCAGTAGTGATGAGGCTGATGACAGTGATGCTGATAGGTGGTGGTGCTGTGCCTGGATTGCAGCCACCACGCTTAATAAAAGCAACCAGACTAAATGGGCTCTCTTACGCCTTGGGTGACAGACAGAGTGTCCCACAGCAGTCTCCTCAACAGTGGGGTCATATTAACTCTGTGAGGTCTTTGTTGTTAGTGGGATGTCCACTGGTGGGGATGGATTGTAAGTCACCCATGAATGACTTGTTGTTTACTCTGTGGTCTGAACTGCATATAAAACAGTTACTTTGGACGCAGGCTGTGGTTTTATTTGCGAAACATGTCTTGAATTTGTATAAAAATATCTAAAAATATTAATGGATTACATTTTTTTACATTTACATTACATTACATTACATTACATTTTTAAATTTGAGTTTTTATTTAAGCAGTTTGTAAAAAAAAAAAAAATCTCAATAACAATTTAGCTGCTTCCTCTACTCATTTTTCTGCAGGCACAAACAGATGGAATAAATAAACTTGTCCAGAGGTTTGAATGGCGAGATGCGACAGGCTGAGCAGAAGTCTGTTTCTGAGCTTATTTGTGTGAGTGGAGGAGATGCACGTTGTCAGAGAGTTCACAGTATACAGGCCTAATTGGTTGTTTTGCAGGAATAAATTAGAATGAATATAGCGTCTCTTACCTTTCACAACTTGCAGGTGGCAGAGTTCACCGCAGTTAAATAAAAAATATTCTGCTACCAGATGAATCCAGTTGCAAACAGATTGTGTTCAATAGATGTTACTGTTTCCTGCAATACTCTGAGGCTTTCTGTAAGGAGTTTTGGGATCCCAAACTGACCAAGTTCACACACTAAGGAGGTGGGAGTGACTTATACTTTGGTATGTGCGTGTGTGTGTGTGTGTGTGTGTGTGTGTGTGTGTACCAAGTATTCTTCATGTTATGGGGACTTGTCTCCCTTATGAGGACAAAAAGCACGTCCCCTATACATAAATCATTCATTTTAGGGTGAAGACTTGGTTTAAAGTTAAGGTTAGTTTAGGGTTATGTTAAGGTTAGGGTAAGGGTTTGTAAGGGTTAGGCATGTGGTGGTTATGGTTAAGGTTAGGATAAGTCTCCAGAAAATGAATGCAATGTAATGTGGAAACACAACTCTGTGTGTGTGTGTGTGTGTGTGTGTGTGTGTGTTTGTTTGTTACTGGAGCAGACCAGAGTGAAGCGCTGTACACTCCTGCCATTAACGCAATGAAAAACTTTAGAAACATCTTGAAATAGGAGCTGCTCTACTACTTGGGAGGTATGGCATCTAATAAATGCCGTGCCACACCACAGGCGCATAGTACATCCGTTTTAGGCTACACTCTCTGCCAACAACCTGTCAGTCATTTAAAGAAAACAGTTGTTTACCGCAAATAGCATCATTTATAGGGGCTGTCATAACGTTGTATAGTATTTTTAGCAGTCATATATGGACAATTTTTTTAAATGACCGAATTTTTGTCCACTTGGGGGCAGCGGAAACAAGCTAAAACACAATTCTGGCATTATCACCTCTGAAGTTCATGATAAACGTGCCAGCAAACATAACCCTATTTAAACGTCCGATACAAAGTAAGATTAATAATGATTTGGACTTGTGTTTGTGCCATGGATGTATAATAAAAGCTGGATAGGGCGCTGCCGCTCAGCCTTGCAGCCAATTTTTCCCAGTGGCCACTCGCGGTATTGCAGCGAAAAATCTCCCTGCGGCCCAAAAAGGATTTTCCCCATAGACCACCATTGTAAAAGAGACGCCTGTAAAACTGCTGACAGGACACCTTAAACTGCAAACAACGTCAATTATGACTCTTTCTATTATTAACTTTTATGTTTGTAAAACTTTCCTCAAGCCAAGAAAAGCAATTTAAAAATCCGTGTCGTCATCACAAAGTAAAGTCTATGGGCCGAGCGGGAGCTCGCGGGCGGAGCCAGTGGGGGAAACACTACTGCGCCTATTCAGTTGGCCGCACAACGCGGAAGCAAACCCGGAAGCTAGAAACTTTTTTGGCGTATGCCATTCCTATAGGACTGAACGGGCACCACTTTTAGTCCGGTATCCAGCTCTTATAATACATCCTTGGTTTGTGCCCACCTGACGACTGTAATTGCAATATTTACCTTCCTCTTGGCTCTGTTTTGCTCAAGCGGTAACCTCCGGGGCTGAAAAATGAAGCCAATGCGGAAGTGCCAAAAACTACTGTTCCTTGAATGGCCACTTGAGGCTGGCTCCAAAAGCGAGTCAATCCCCATAGACCCCCATGTTAAAATGCCCAACTTTACAGCAGAAATAAACGTGTTTACAGCCTGGTACAAAAAATGGTTTTGGTCTCTATAGTTAATTTCCCCTTTCTTGACAACTGTACGGGGGTGAATTTTTTTATAACTCACCCAGCTTTTATTAAGCCGTAAAGTTATGCATAATGAAGGACATGGCTGCTTTGAGTGACAGGTCCACCAGCCGCTAGGTGGCTTGTTTCAGCCATTCGGCCCGCCTCTTTGTCCATTTTTGATTGGCTGGGAGTTAGGCAGAGTCACGTACTACCAAGATGGCGACGGCCGGAGCGACTCACTTTGAACTTCAAAACCGCTCCTCAGAAACCAACGGGTGACGTCACGGTAACTGCGTCCATATTTTTATGCAGTTTATGGTTTCGCTCTCCACCAACTCCTGAGAGGGAAATATGTGGCTCTTACGCAGCCTCAGTTTGTTGTCTCTCATCTATTAGCATGTATTAGCATTAACTTTTTAGCTGCTAAATGCTGCACTGTCTTCACCAGCTAGCAGTGGTGGAAGAAGTTCCCCAATACTTTACTTAAGAAAAAGATGTAAATTTATACCACAGTGTAAAGGTACTCTGCTTAAATACATTCATAGTGTTATGTAAGTCAACTGCAAACGTAGTATTAGCAAAGTGTATGTAAAGTATCAAAACTAAACGTTTTTCAGACACTTGTCAAGGAACGACCATTTGTAGCTGCTGTTTGAAGGAGCTCTTAAAGAGAGCAGCAGGATCCTGTTTACAGGGCTGTCAGGTGTGTGCACACCTGCATGAATGCCATTGGATGTTACCAGCCACACAGCTGTGGATGAGTCAGTGATTGTTAAAACAGCTGAGGCCTGAAACAAGCACAACATCATTGCTGCTTGAACTAACTATGCTCCATTCGTTGTGCAGAAGTGTTGTATTATACATATTTTATATAATGTTTTATTATCGGTCTATCACCGAAGCATTAACATGTAAGCAGCATTTTCATGTTGTAGCTGCCAGTGAGATATATTCAGTTTCATAAAAGCCTTCTTCCCAGAATCTGTTGCCCTACTAACCAGCTGAACTGTGCTGTTATCAAACTGGACTTTACATTTCATCATCCCTCCTTTAATCCCTGCACTGCTCTCTTTCATATATTTCATCAAACTGGACTTAACATTGTACATCGCATTCAATCTCCACTATTACATAATTTAATTATTTATGCACATGTCACTTTTTAATCTTTGCTCTTGTCACCTTCATATATTTCATACACTTCATTTCTTTGTCCATAGCACAGTCCATATTTCCTTTGTAGTCAATATTGTATTTCAAGTTTTATATCCCATTTCAAAACTATTACTATTCCATTCTGTAAATAGATTTTAAATTTAAAAAAAATAATTTAATTAGGTACTACTTTGTTTATTTCATTATTATTATTACCTTACTCTTGTTCTATTTTTATTCTTCTATGTTGCGTTTGTCAGAGGAAACACCCAAGACACATTCTTTGTATGCATTCATACTCGGCTAATAAACATGATTTCTGATTTTAAATATTTTGTTTGGAAGTTAAAGGGGAAATATGCATATTTACAGGTCTATATTTTTAATCTGGGGCTCTACTGGAATATCTTTGCAGGATTTACAGTTATTTATGTTATACTGACCCTTTACACAGCTCCTCAGTTTAGCCTCTGACTGAAACAGACCATTTAGCTCCTGTCTCCTGATGAGCCCACTATCTTCTGATTGGTTTGCCACCGGAAGCTGCGTCTTGGCCGACTTGCGACAGCTATGTAAACAAACAGTAATAGTAGGATTTCACTTCTTTTTCTCATTCTTTTCTCAAAATGTCAACTTCTCAAATACATCCGTACACAGTCAAGCCAGAATCTCATCCGAAATATGCAAGTAGACAATGTAAAAAACACATGGAAAAGCCTTAGCAACAGCCTGGCATCAGCTCATCGGCAAGGTAGAAAAAGATGTCGCAAACAAAGTAACTTTACAATCAGATAAATGTAGCTGAGTAAAAAGTACAATGTTTCCCCCTGAAATCAAATGAAGTAGAGGTATAAAGTTACATTAAATGTACAGTGCTTGACTAAATGTACTTCACCACTGCTAGCTAGTTGCTCATTTTGTGTTTTAATTTATTGTATTTATTATTGATTGATTGATATAGTGTTTTAATAATCCAATTTCTGTTTTGCACTGGCAGGTAGTGTACAGGTTTTTTTGTAGAGCTTTTTCACTGTAAACAGCTGTAAATGAGAGTGAGAACACTGAACCGAAACAGTAAAGGCTCCAGAAAACCAAAACAATGAGTTTTATAGTAATCTTATAGAGACACTTTAATTAAATTTAAATATGTGGGTTTGTCATTACGTGTGCCCCCTTTCATATTACACATAGTCATTTGATCCACTGTTAACCTAAAAACAATGATTATGGACATTTTAATGTTGGCCGATGGGTTTCTAATAATAGGTCCCAGTCTAAGAAGGGCTGTGTCCTCAACCTAATTTGACAAATGTGATTTATTTTCATGCAGGTTTGCTACCTGTCACTTACATTACTCTACACTGTCATCCATGTAAATGAGTCTCCCTGTCACCATCCCCAGTCCAGAGTCGCCTCCATTTACATCTCATTATGAAAAGATTGCCGCTCTACCTCCATGTTCTCTGCTTCAGGACCCCATCTGGTGTGTTCACAATAACATGCATCATTTCCCTCTGCGCCTGAGGGGTTTATAGTGAGTCTACATGAACAAGGGGCCACTCCACTGGATCCTGTGTAAATGGGTTGGGGGGGGGTTTAGCCAACTGCAGCTCGGGAAGTTAAATCACATGAGATGGAATTTATTTTCCAATCACTGTGAAGGAGGGGAACACCTGCTGTAAGCCCCCCTTGATATTTGCAAAACCTTGCCCACATGCTGTTAGGTTGATGGTCTGTCAGCCATGGCATTTTCCCAGACAGTAAAAAATTCCTCAAAACATGCGCATACATGAGACAAATAATGACCAGCATGAAGCAGCACAGCTCCATGATAAAACAGGCCTGAGACAAGTGACCATGTTGTGAATGTCTAAGTCCATTGATTGCTTCTAAATACTTTTACAAACGATCTAACAGCTGCTTCATATTTTCTTAAGACAATCCAGTTCCATGTAAGCTGAAATTTGAATTTTCAAATATCAGTCGTGTTTGCATTTTAGTCTGAGGGGCATCATGTCAGTCAGACCTCACAGTACAAAGAGCAACTTATTTGTTGCTTACAGTTCAGTATCAGCTTGTTGTTTTTTGTTGGCTCTCGTTAAATTTTCATATATGGACTCATTTACAGAGTATGAAGTCCTAATGTTACACTACATATATAATAATAGTTATTAATACAGATAGACATGATGTAAAAGGGATGATGTGGTTTGAGAATAGCCAAAAATAAGAGCTTTGTTGTGTGTTTAACTGGCAGAATTAGCACAGGATCAAGTGGGAAGCAGACAAAGGAGAAAGGATAGTGTAGGAATGTGGTCCTTTGTTGTGGAGCTGATTAATGAAGTGCCCCCCTAGATCACAGCTGGAGCTCTTGGTGTAATGATATGGGGCTGTGTTTGTGTGTGTGTGTGTGTGTGCTGGGGGGTTGTGTTTGGAGAGCTGTGCAGGAATTATGTGTGGTGGTAATAGGGGGTAATGTATGTATGTATGTGCAAGGACTGTTTATATGATGGGCTTGAAATTGAATATTAAGGTTGTGTGCTCATGTGCACACAGTTTGGCCTCCTGCAGTCGGGACCACTATATATTATTTTCTTTTCTGGCTTTTCTTAGTTCTTACTGAAAGAAATATTATTTGCTTTCTGGCCAAGAGTTAGGTGAGAAGATCTGACACCACTGTCTCAGAAAGAAAGCATTTTATTACTGTAGATTTTTGCTTTCAGCCCTGGACTCAGCTGCAGACTCATCACACTGGCCAATGTTCTTGCATGAATGCCCATATGATGTTAAGCTGACACGGAATTGATCATCTAAATAATTGAAATGAGGCATGTACAGTGCCAGTATGCAGTAAAGGTAAAGGAAGGCATTCAGCTGTACCAGGGCTCCTGTGGATGCTTGTATTCATGCATGCAGAGCACATATACAGTATACTATACTTAGTGTCACTGGATTTATGGTTGTGCAATATGCATGAATGAGTAAATGTGTTAATGCATACATATAACATACGTCCCATTGACGTGTGAAAATGTGTTTTTCTGCACATGCTTCTGTATGCAAAGGCAAGGTTTCCGTGGTAACAACAAATTCATACAGCAAGCACAGCTCAGCAAGATTTCTCTCAGATCCAAAACTCCTCCTTTTTGCCATTTCCCTCTCTTTCTTTTGCCCTCGTATTTCCTTTATCCTCCATAGCGTTATCTCTCGTTCTCAGTTTCCATCAGTCAAGGACAGAGTTTGGGGGGGGTTTCCATCGTAGGCTCGAGGACGGTGCGAGGAGCCAGAGAGGGGGATGGACAGAGAGATGGAGCAGTGTATATGGCCGCCGGGAGGAGAGTAGACCCATGGGACAGGCATCCAATGTGCTGTAAACCATAACGGCCCCATAACAGGCAGATTTCTCATTTCCACGATGCCGGGGCCATATCTCATCTACCGCCATGACAATCCCACTGAGACCCATACGAGCCAGGACAGCATTGCCAACGGTGCACACTCAGCATTGGAGGAGGGGAAGTGGAACCTAGTGAGGTGGTGATTTGGAAAGAATGACAGAGAACGGCAATAAATTTCATTGACAGATTATTCAGGAAAACATCCCAACAAAATTCCTTAAAGATTGGATCACATCTCTCCCTTATTCCTCGTGGATAAAGGATTGTGATTAAGGGAAGTTGTTAGGT